>NC_135340.1:33509688-33826225 GCF_023851605.1 Tamandua tetradactyla | reverse complement strand
TATTGTGCATGGTATTACAGACAGGTCAAATGGCAAAGAACCTGTGTTACATAGTCACAACCATCTTCCATTCAGGGAGGGTGTGTGGTTCACATTCAGTGTGCACAGGTGTTAGCACACAATTCATTAGATGTAAGAGTAGCAGTAAACGCCCAATATATATTTTTCAGCATTGAATTTTTAGGTGCTTCATCAAATAATAAAATCGTACAATAGGAAATTAAATGAGCATTTTTGGAAAGGTAAAGTAAAAGTAGCACTACTTATTAACCACAATAATTCATATGATAGTACATCAAATTACATTATCACTTTAATCAAGTTAATAGACATGCATTGACAGCTTTCTTATTCTAGGTCTACATTAACACTTTAATTGCAACAAGATATCTCTCACATTAATATTTTAATTTGAATTTTATTGATTTATATTTTGTTTGGTAGTTGCATAAGATCTATGAGCCTAAGACATTTATTCCTTATTTGATTGTTGTATATATTAAGGCATCATCATATTTAAAAATAGCCAACATAAGAGGGGGCCATTTTAAGAGCATCCATACCTTATTTAGCTTTGAGAAACACGGAAATCATTGTAAGGTGCAGCTGTTATCAGGTCCTAGAACTGCCCCTGGAAGAAGCTGGTCATGCGAGGGAGTTAAGACAATAAACGCTCACTCAGAGTGTACCTAACAAGAAGATAATTTTACATACCCGACATGTTCACACATTCATTTATTCAGTCATTCCCAGATATGTTTTTGAGCATCTACTATGAGCTAAGGGTCTGTTTACTTTGAGACTAATACGATTAAGTTCTGATCTCAGGAGGATGACGTCTCATTTGAAACACTGGACATGAATGATTCTAATATAATATGGCAAACACAGAAGCAGATCTGTGCACAGCCATGGTGGGAAGAGAGATGGACACTAGCTCAGCCTGAAGACAGGGGTGAACACCTTGGCAAGGACGGAGCTCTAAGCTGGTTCTTAAAGAATGAATGGGAGTTATCCAGGCAGAGGGCAGGGGAGAAGAGGGGGAACATGTCAAGAAAATATCTCTGAACACCCCCTTTCGTATTCTCAGCACACCCTAAAACTGACTGAATGTGTGGATGGACATTAGATGCCAGGACTGGGGAAACTGAAGGGAGCACTGTTGCCCTGCATTTTAGGGTGACAGAGGATTGCCCATGATTCAGCCCCAGGCACAGTTAAGCCAGTAAAGAGAGTGTTTGGTGCTTCCTTCCTGGAGCCCCACCCCTGACCCCTGACACCTATTTCCCTCCTATGTCTGCAATGTGAGCTCTGTTCCAAGGTAAAAGTGATCTCTCAAAAATGTAAAGCAGGCTGCAGGGACAAGGAGAAACCACAAGAGGGAGTGGTTTGATGCAAATTTACCTTCCATTTCTGAGCACAGCCCATTGGCATGAACTAGTAAGTTCTTGCTGAACCTGTGAACACAGAGTTTCTAAAGGATTTCACCAAAGAATCAAGAGACTAGAGGAACAGCCCGCTCAGCTTTGGTGTATCCCATAACAGAATCTGCTGCTACCTCTCATCCAGCCATGCTCTCAGCTTCCTGCTCAGGATTTATGATCTTGTTGATATTTGGTGAGTAGCATTTATTCAAAACTTAAAAGAAGTTCTAGTCCTTGGTTTTAGGAAGATCTTTAACTCCTTCCAAACTGGAGACCATCCCTCTAACATTGTCAATATAACTAAGTCTTTACTTTCTTAGGAGGGACCAATGGAGACTCAGTGACCCAGACGGCAGGCCTGGTCATTCTCCCAGAGAGGGCCCCTCTGGCCCTGAACTGCACTTACCAGGGCAGCTATTCTGTATTCATCTTCTGGTATGTGCAGTATCAAAACAGAGCCCTTCAGCTCCTCCTGAAAAGCTCATCAGAAAACCAGGAGGTCGTCAGCAGAGGATTCCAGGCCACTCATGTTAAAAAGGACAGCTCCTTCCACCTGAAGAAACTTTCAGTTCAAGTGTCAGACTCAGCTGTGTACTACTGTGCTCTGAAAGACACAGTGAGAGAGACTTCAGAGGGAGCCAAGCACAAACCCTAAGCACAGGTGGGGCCTGAGGTGGGCAGCCCTGGAGAAGCTGCTGTTTTCTTTCTCAAGACAGTGTTCCTCTATGCTGGAGGCAACCTCAAGGTGCTCTGGCCCTGATACACCAGAGCCAAGGAACCTTGAAGTTCTTGGATTACTCCACAAAGAGGAACTGGGGGAGGAAAAGTGTAAACAGAAACCTAAGTTTTGTTCTCCAGAAGTCTCTGTTCTCATCCCAGATGTTTCCTCTTCCCCCCAGAGGGCATCCATTCCTAGAAAGTCACAATAACTCAACTGCATGATGGCTCAGTTGGCCTACAAGGAAATATTTCACAACCTATTCATAAAAGTCCCCAGGACAAATTGTTTATGGATGGAAGTGTGACTTTGAATCTAGTCCATTGCTGTTACAACTCAGACCAGGATTGTACATCTTGCTAGGTTACAACTGCAGAAACTCTCTGCAGCAACTGGGGCCTTTATTCTCTCTTCTCTGGGCTTCTCCTTCCTTTGTGGCTGTTCTAGAAAAGCTTCTACCTGAGTACATTCTATGAGGAGAGCTTCCTGACTACAGATGCTGCTTATGTCAAAGACACTGACATTTTGAAACTGTCCAGTCAGTAAAGACCATGCACACAGAGTGTCTGTGCTCACACCGCACTGAAACACTTCCACACTCATCCTCATGCCATCAGGGCTGCTTGCTATTTTAACTCTAATTAATGATCTGGAATTTGGACTTGAAACTAGATTTTTCCCCTTGATGTGATTTCATCTATTATAGCTACGTATACCAGTTTGAGAAAACAAGTATCAATTAATTCAAAAGATACTTAGTTCCTATGGTAGGCATCAGGGAATCATTAATTAACAAAACAAACATAATTCCTGCCCTTTGGAAGTCATGTTCCAGAGGGCTAATGTGGAATCCAGTACAGATTAGTAGGAAAAAGGTAAACTAGACTAAAGTTTCAGAATTTATTCCACAGACAACCTATGTCACCTTAGTCAATTTGCTTAATTTCTCTGAACTCTGTTTCCTCCTCCATAAAATGAAGACATTTAATTCAACCATTGCTGTTGAATAGTCCTTTCCAAAAATTTACCAGCCTAGAAGGACACTCATCCTACTGCCTTTTTAGAGTTCCTAAACATTTATTATCTTCCCCTCTTTATTTTGGAAAGCACAATTAGTTGTCAGAAAGATTACCTGGGTGCTCCATATACTGTATGAAAATGTAACAGCAATAACAAGAAGCCAAAGGGAACAAGCTAGTGAGGACAGTAACTAACATGGAAAGCCACCAAATTTCAATATTTATATTCATTAAAAAATGAATCTGTGCTGGAAAGAAAGAGAGATGGAGAAGAAGGAGGGGGAGGGGAGAAAGAGGAAAGGAGGAGGAGGAGGAAGAAGAGGAAGAAAAAGGGGTTAGGGAGGGAGGAATGGAAGAAGGAACCAGAGAACAGGTATGACCATTTAGTAAAACAGTTTTTACTTGACTTTGATGTAGTGTCACAAGGCATTAGTTATACTTCCTTTCCTCAGCTTGAAGAATCAGGAGCTGTGGAAGATTCCATTTTGACATGCACAAGGTCACACTGAGCCTTGGTTTGTGGGCTGGATCTATAGAGGACACAGCTGCACTTGGGAATTTCTAAGACAGGTTGGGAGGCAGATTTTCTAGTCATAGGGATATCAGGTGTCCCTAGTCAAATGAAGACAATTCACCTGGCCCTAGACAAACTATGAACACTGTAACTGGGTGAGGTTCTTTAAATACCAAAGCATTCCATCTGGAGCTGAGTGGCCAATGCCTGGAGGTGTCAACAACATCATGAAAATGAGTGTGGTGGACAAAGTGTTTCAAAAAAAGGTGCAGGCCGAATGATGTATCAACTGGCACTGGGTCTTGAGATCAGGGAGAGAAGAAACTGTATGGGAGAGATATGAAGAAAAGTGATCTTGTAAACGGAATGCTTCTCTCAAGTTGAGGGGATTTCCTACAAGGTTATCCAAGGAGTGGATGGTGTTTCTTTACCCCTGAGGCCCACAGGAAAGACTGAAGTCTTATTAAATGTGGACAGTCTAGTGCTCAAGGGACCAAAACACAAGGAGCCTCCCAGTGGGGCTGGAGAAGCAAAGTCTCAGCAGCACAGCTAAGAACTATTCCAGCCCCTGTGAATACAGACATTGCTGACAGCCAACTCCAGGCTGCAGTCCCTGCTTCTTCCTCATGATAACTTCTCCTTCATCAGGTTTCCCTGCAATTATTCACCTTCAGAGCCCACAGCACAGAGCTGCTGATCTTGCATATGACATCACTGGACTATGGTCTAACTATTCCGCATAAAGTTGAAACTATAAAGACCACTGCCATCAAAGTATGGTCCAGAGACCCCTAGGGAGACCCTTTTAGGGAGTTTGAGGGACCAAAATTCTATTTGTTACAATACTAATATTTATTTGCTCTTTTCACTTTCATGCTCCCAGAGCTGTACAGATAAGTTTTACAGAGGCTACCTGCCAGGATGATGTCACCACTCTGATGGATATTGGAGTACCTTGTTGCATATTTGTATGTTTCCAAAATTTCTCAGTTTCAATTTCCAATATTATAAATATCCATAGGTACAATCCACATAAACCAAAACTCTTTGTAACCGCCATGGGGTCTCTTTGTAAGGCAATAAAGGGGTCCCAAGGTCGACAGAATGCACAGATCAGTACTCAGCCAGCGATTCAAGGTGATCCCTTTGTATCTCCATCTCACTCTTTCACCCCACAAATCTTCCTTCTTTGATCCACAAATTCCAGATGCTTCAGAATCCCCAAACTCTTATAGTGTCTTTTCAACATAGTGAGATTAGTGAGACATCTGGGTTGTGTTTTAGTTAATCCTCCTGGCATTGATACCTAGAAACTGCCTCCAAGCAGTTACCTGGGGCAATCTTAGGGCTCACTTCATTTGTTTCCCTTCTCCTGTCACTATTTGTGTCCAATGTATGAAAATTGCTCCATTTATTCTGTCCAGTTTTCTATTTGGAAGTCAATTCCTATAGTAGTCTACCTGCATCGGGGAAAGAGAAGTTGCAATAATTTACCTTTATTGTATTGTACAAATTTATCAGTCCACGGTAGATGGGGGAAAGACATTTTCATTTGTCACAATTTATCTGAGAACTCTTCAATGAGGTGACATGTTGCTTGAGTCATGGGAGATGAGCAAAAGTAATTCAGATGAAGCACTAGAAGAGAGTATGGTGGATTTTTGGATAGAGGGATTCTTCTGTCATCCACAGGAACCACAGGGACATATGCAAAGAAGCAGCCTCGGACTATTCCACTTACAAGTTGTGCCTGAAATTATTTGGGAATCTATAGATCTCTGCATCATGGAGAAAATGATGGAAATAATGACAGAATATTTCATTAAGTAGAGTTGTGAACCCACAAAGCAATTTTTAGTGCTTTCTAGTTCAAGTCCTATCCTAGACTCCTGTGTCTACCCCTCAAGCTATTAGGAGAAATAGGGCTAAGGTACAAATTGCAGGAAAACCACAAGATGGTGCTGCTTCTTCCAGATGGTGTTTATATTCCCATTTAAGTAGTGATTTGCTGTCTTCATCTTCTTTGTATCTGGAAGGTGGACTGTTGCTGAGAAGAAAAAAAAGGGTTCTTAGGTTATGAGTGAAGAGTTTGTATAAGATCCTGCTGGAGACTAGCCCCATTAGAATTGATATATTACAGGGAGTAAAGACCACCATATTTTGCTACTTCTCAACCAACATGATCTCTGCTGCCTGTTCAACTCTTGTGATTTTCTTATTATTCAGAAAGTAATTTTTTATTCCATTAATGATTTTTAATTTTCCATAATCATGCTAACCTTTAGTTTTCTTCCCTTACTGAAAACTCTCCTGCTGTATATTCCAATATAAAAAGGAATTATCTTTTAGGAAGGACCACAGAGACTCAGTGATTCAGACAGAAGGCAAGGTTATCCTCTCTGAGGGGGCAGCTATGATCCTGAACCAACATACCAGACCATTTATTTAGTGACTTTCCTTTTCTTATATGTCCAGTATCTCAACAAAGCTTCTCAACTCCTCCTGAAGAGCTCAAGAGAAAACCAAAGGACAGAGAATCAAGGTTTTCAGGTCAATCTTGTTAAGAGTTAAACATCCTTCCACCTGCAGAATCCTTCAGTCCAAATATCAGACTCAGCTGTGTACTACTGTGCCCTGGAAGCACAGTGAGACAGAACTGCACCGGGAGCTGAGCACAGACCCTCAGCAGTGCAGGGCAGCCAAAAGTGGGCAGCTCTAGGAGAAGAGACTTAATTTAGTTTACTTAGAGTTTCCACAGGAAAATAAACCAATCTCAGGCCTAATTCTTTGAAACCTAGGGTCTCTGGAATTTTCTGCAGGTAGAGGGATGTGATTGTAAAACAAAACTCAACTTTAATCCTCAGAAGTGTCTATGCTCAGCCAGAAATGCTCCTCTCTCTTCTAGACTACAAAACCTCTCCTGGGGAATATATTCAGGAAAATCTCTTCATTCTTTACAAACTGAATTTATGCAATTAATCTCTACTAATATATTTTAACTATTTGGTTATTGATAATCCCCCAAACTCTTGAGACATGGAATAGGGTCTTTAGTATCCTGAATAAGTCCCCACAATTAAGGCAGGTATTGGAGCAGAAATTGCAACCCAGCTCCCCACCAACCCTTCAGCTCTTGAAGCTGCTCCAGGAACACTGCTAAGGAGGGACTCACAAGGCCAGGCATAGAGAGAAGTCGCCTCAAGTCCTTACCACACAGCAGGTGAGAGGCTACTCCGTTAGGAAAGACTGTGTCCAGGAGTGTTTATGCTTCATCTTCAGATCTCTGCCAAGATCTTGAAGTCCTTCGGAAGTAAAGTGGTCAATCACCCAGATTTGAGTTTTAGTTTCTAGGATAACTCATCAGAAATAGGAGAAGGTAGGCTAGGATGTGGCCTCATCTTCAACTCTTTAAACTAAAATATTTTGATAGTCTTATATATTTCTTTGTAAAGCAAAAAGTTCTATATGCAAAGACCATGAGTGCCTCTTACTAGAAGGACTCATGTGTCTGTGTGTATGAAGAAAACTGTGCATTGTTTTTAATCAACTAGAGAATCAAATGGTTAATTCCATGTCTCTGGTCTCCAAACTTGAATTATAAGAGCACTAAATAGGGAACCAAGGGTCACTTCCCTGAACATTGGCCCACTTCAGACCCTAGAATTAAATTCTCAATTTTAATAAGCAATAATGAAAAAATTCCCTTGGCATCTTTTCATTGGCCTTATGACTTACACAGAGCTGGGAGTTGAGGAATTCATTGAGATAGGAGCAAGGATCCCCACAATTTTATTCCCCCGTGCTGGTTTGAAAAGATGTATGTCCCCTAGAAAAGCCATGTTTTAATCTAAATGCTATTTCATAAAGGCAGAATAATCCCTATTCAATGCTGTATGTTTCAAACTGTAATCAGATCATCTCTCTGGAAATGTGATTTAATCCAGAGTGATTATTAAGATGGATTAGGTGACGACATGTTCCCACCCATTTGAGTGGGTATTGATAAGTTTCTGAAGTCCTAAAAAAGAGGAAACATTTTGGAGAATGAGAGATTGAGAGAAGAGAGAATGCTGCACCACCTTGAAGCACAGAGTCCACGATCCAGCGACCTTTGGCGATAAAGAAGGAAAACGCCTCCTGGGGAGCTTCATGAAACTGGAAGCCAGGAAGAGAAGCTAGCAGATGACACCGTGTTTGCCATGTGTCCTGTCCTTTCAGATGGGAGAGGAACCCTGACCATGTTCACCATGTGACTTTCCAGATGAGAGAGAAACTCTGACTGTGGTTGCCATGTGCCCTTCCACTTGAGAGAGAAACCCTGAACTTCCTTGGCCTTCTTGAACCAAGGTATCTTTCCCTGGATGCCTTAGATTGGACATTTTCTTGGCCTTAGAACTGTAAACTAGCAACTTATTAAATTCCCCTTTTTAAAAGACATTCTGTTTCTGGTATATTGCATTCCAGCAGTTAGCAAACTAGAGCATCCCCCCTTCCCTGTCTTGCTAGTTATTCTCAGTTTGCCCTTTCATCCAAACCCATGCTTCCTGTCTGTTGCACTCTAATGCTCTGTTGGTCTGAACCCTATGAAAAGCATCACCCAGGTTTCCTTTGCTTTTTTGCAACATATGGATTCAGCTGCTGCATAGAAACTGACTAAAGGTCTGTGTATGGGAAGAGGGAAAGGTGGGTCATTTCTTCTTTTGGACCCTGCTGGCTCAGATGTGGTGTTGTGGCATTGGCTGCTTCCCTGTCCAACTACAGGTCTTGTGGGGAAGCTGCTCTTCCACAGCTGCAGCTCCCACAGGATGGCTGTAATACTGTCTTTTCCCCTTGCTTCTTCAGGCTGAGGGATTCTCACTGTTACTAGCCAATTCCAGGGTGCTTCAACATCCTTTGCTTGTTCCCTTAGTCCTATCATACCTCTCTCTATATATATGCCATTCAATGAATTACCTTCATATTCCCAACTGAGGATACATTCTGTTTCTTGCCCACACCCAGACTGATTCAGGCCGTGTCTTAGGTTGTCAGAGCTGCTATGACCATGCAGTGTGTTGACCTCAACTACAAACATTTATTAGCTCTCAGTTTTAATAAATGAAAGCTATTATTTCCAGCTAAATCAAGTCCTAAATCAAGACATCAGCAAGGCCGTGCTCTCTCTAAGTCCTGCATTCTGGTGATGGCTCCCTGCAGTCCTTGGGATTCCTTGACTTACATTTACGTCCATCACATGGTGATGCCTTGGTCTCCTCCTGGCTTCCTCTGAATTGTGGCTTTTCTTTATAAGGCCTCTAGTAATATGGGTTAGGACCCACCCTGACTCAGTTGGCCATACCCAAATAAGATATTCAAACATCCTATTCATAAATGAGTCCATACCTTAACATATTCAAAGGTACTCCTTACAAATGGGTTCACCCATACAGGGACATGGATTAAGACTTGAACATGTCTTTCGTAGGGTACATGATTCAATCCCCAGGGGGGGTGATGACTTTCTGCTGTTGCTCACCTGGGGTCCCCTCAGCATCCCTTTCTGGTTCCCTTGACTTTTCCCACATCTGTGAGTTATACATTTATAATGACTTTGAAATCTGATTTACATTCTTGCTTCTGCTATGGTCCGAACTCTTACCCCCTCACCCACTTGCACAGTGTACGTTTGTTCTCTTCTATTATACACCATTCCTAAGGCTGTAGAATTTAGTGAGTCTTGTTCAGACTGAATCAACTTCATTTGGTGTCATGGGCTTCCATAAGGTACCTCCCTCAGAGTTGTGCTTTTACATTAGTATGTCTTAACATTCTTAGTTTGCTCTGATAGCGGCAGCTTCTCTCCATTCCCCTTTATCACTCTCAGAAACTGAATTTTTAAATGTCACCAGTTGGAGCTTTTCCAATTTTGATATTCTAATATATATGGCAGCCAGCCATTTGGCTTTACATTTTTGCTCCTGCATTTCTGAAGAACATATTATGAACATTTACAAGTAGACATACCATTTTAACAATGATGAATTACACCAATGCAAGATGACATCATTCCCATCTGTAACTGAATCCATTTAAGAAATGCTATGGATAAGGGCTTTGTAAGCTCTAGGAATTTATGATGTACATGAGAATCCTCTCTTTAGTGAGGTGAGAGTCATGCACTTAAAAAATATCCTCCAAGCCTGGACAAATTCAAGCCAAATAAAAAATAGCTTCATTATTTTACTATCATATCATTGTCGTATTATCACTCTTTGTATTAAAGAAGATGAGCTATATTATTGAATAATAATCACAATTTACTAATTAAACTTTTTAACCATTGGCACCTACTAGACACTTGTCTTAATATTTATTAAAAAATACTGTTGGATGGTAAGCATGACTATTATTAACTAAGGAAATTGAGATTTAGAAATGTCACATAGTTTAATGGTGGTTAATCTCTGACTGGAAATTTGGTCTTTTTGACTTTAAAGTACAATTTATAATTAATATAAAATGAATATTTTGAATTCTGCTTCTAGTTAGGATGCAGAAAATTGCAAATAATCACCACTCCATCCTAATAATCAAAATTATTCAGATAAGCTATAGAATCACAATTTAGAAAATACTGTCAGAGCAGAAATATAAGGAAGCCAAAATTTAGAAAGTTGTTGCTCTCATCTCTGATGAAGTAGTGGGAGGAGAAAAAGGGTAAATCAGTCAAATGTTCGAAGAACTTTTAAGGACCATGTATTGGCTGGAATAACAGTTAGAATTCTGAGACATGCCAGCTACCATGTCTTTACAGGGCGCACAGGTAGCACATCTGGAAAAATACTGGAGAGTGGATAGAAATCCTGAGAAATTTATGATTTTACAGAGTACATGTCAATAGCTCTCTAAAGGTTGGAGCAAGACAGCAGGGTAACGGGAGTTTGTTAAAGTGCAAAACTGCACACGGACTCAAAAGTGCACAGCTAGATTGGAAAGCAAGAGAGATCTACAGTTTTTAAAGGTGGCAGCTCTGGCTGTCAGGCATAAAAACATCTCCAGAATTTTCTCAATGTTGAGATACCATGTCCTGCTTAAGGAAAATCCTGATCCTTTCTGAAGGAAACTAAGGCTGCAACAAATATCAGATCTAGAGCTGTAAAAGCTGTTGAGTTGGATTCTGTTTCCTTTAAGCTGAGCAGTAAATCAGATTGACTCAGACCCTCCTCACACCAGTACACACACTCTAACAGCATGGAGAAGAAGGGACATGCATTTTTTTAGAACAAATTTGATTTACTTCAGCTTCTATTCTTCTTTTATGCAAATTATCTAGCATGCAATATAAAATTATGAGACACATGAAGGGGCAAAAGAGGAAACAGTTATTGGAAGCAGAACCAAAGATACAGAGAAATTGAAATTACTAGACATGAACTTTAAAATAATCAGGATAAGAATGTCAATGGATCCTAAAGAAAATGCAGACAACATGTGTACTGAGATGTGAATTTTAAAAGAAAGAAGGAATATATATATATATATATATATATATATACACATGAATATGTATGAAAACAGAAATATATATAAATATATATGAATATATATGAAAGCAGAAGAAGTAAAAATAAACTAAAGAGAAACTTGTTAATAATGGAGGAAAAATTAGTAAACATGAAGATAAGTCAATAGCATCCCAACTAGTATTAAAGAGGAAAAGCAAAAAAGCAGATCAGACTTTTAAGATCTGTAAGAGAGTAATAAATGGTCTAGCATATGAATAATTGAAAATTTCCAGAAAGGAAGGAGAGAGTGGAGAAAAAAGATATATTTAGAGAGAAGGCTGAGAACTTTGAAGAAAGCTATCAATGGACAGATTTAAAAAGGTCAGAGAAACTTAAGTATGATAAATACAAAGAAAGTCACATCTAGGTCCAATACAAAAATTAAATAGAGATCAGATCTTAAAATCAGTGAAAGGAAAAAGACACATTGCATATATACAGGAGTAATAATACTGATGATAACTCTTCTCACAAGAAAGTGGAAGTCAAAAGACACTGATATAGCATCTTTAAAGTGCTGAAAGAAAAAATATATATATATGACCACCTAGAATTCTATGGCAGCAAAAATTTCCTTCAAAAATAAGGAAAAAGTAAACACATTTTTGGTTAGAAAAGAGTCAAAATATTTTGTACCTGGTAGATCTACAGTACAGTAAATGTTAAAAAGAAGATTTTCACACTAAAGTGGTATAGTATCACATCCGAAAGGAAAGGAAGAATACCGGAGAAGGTAGATATCTGGGTAAATTTTTAAAAATACTTTTTGTACATAATTTTAATTACTTACTTAAGGATCTATTATCTATTAAAACAAAATGAAAACAATATATTGTGTATGGCTTATTTAATGCAGCAAGAACACATTTTCTTCATAAACATATAAAACATTATTTGAAGGTATACTATGATAAATTAAAGATACATATTTTAATCTCTAAAGTGACAATGAAAAATAGCACAAAACAGGTAGAAAATATCTTTGTGACCTCAGAAGAAGCAAAGCTCTCCTTGGCATGGCATAAAGTGTATTGACTGTCAAAGAAAGATTAATAAAGAAGATTTCAGAACAATTAAAAAATTCTGCTCATCATAAGAACAATATTAAACAAATCAATAGGCAACCCACAGCCAGGGAAAAATATTACAAAAACATACCTGGAGAGAGCTTATTTTTAGAATATATACACAAATCCCATAAATCAACAATAAAAGACAACAAAATCATAAAATGCACAAATAGGATGACTAATAAGTACATAAAATATACTCAAAGGGATTAGTCATTGAGAAGATACAAAATTAAATCCACATACAGATGCCACTTCACCTCCATTAGCAGAGTTTTTTTTTTAACTATGACAATCCCACATAGCAGCAGAGATGTTGGACAATTGAACCTTTTGTGCACCACAGGTGAGAATGTCAAGTGGTACAAACACTCTGGGAAATTGCTATGGCCCAGCAAGTCTACCTGAGATAAATGAAATCATAGGCCCACAAAATGACCTGAACAAAAATGTTTGTGGCAACCTTATTTGTAGTTGCCACAATTTGGAAGCAATCATCAACAGCAGAATGTATAAGCAATTATGGTATATTCATATGGGACAATTTTGCTCAGCAATAAAAAGGAATGAACTATAGACACACTCAAATGCATGGATGGATTTCTAAAGTCTTATGTTAAACAGTAGAAGCCAGACTGTACCCCCTCCAAATATTGTATAATTCCATTTATATGAATTTTAAGATAGGCAAAACTAAATTATGGTGACAGAAGTGAAAAAGTGGTTTCCTCTGGGAAGGAGGATTTGAGTTGGAAAGGTATACAAGGGGACTTCCTGGGTTTTGGGCAATGTTCTGTATACTGCTTTGGGTGGTGTTTATACAGTCGTATACAATTTTCAGAAATTGAACTGAACATGTAGGATCTGTGCATTTTATGGTATTTAAATGCTATTTCAAAAAATGAACAAATATTAAATTAAATAAGTTAACTAGAGAGACATGCATACCTGCATAAGTATAGACCTATATAAATTTTCACAAAATGAAAAAACTCAGGAAGCCAAGGATCCATATGGAGAAAGGGAATATTTCCAGGCTATATTTATGTGTCTCTGCCACCCTAAGTAACCACTATCCTGGGATCTAATAGCCTAGGTTAGTTTTCTCTGTTTCTGATTTTATGTAAATGGAATCCTTTAGCATGTACTCTTATGTCTGGTTTCTTCCACACAATCTTACCTTGGTGAGATTTATTCACATTATTATGGGTAGTTGCAAATCTCTTTATGGTATTCTATTTCTTAAATCATTTCATTTGTGTTTATTTAGCTTCTTGGAGCAAATTAAAGTTCAGCTAGTTTTTGTTGATTCCATCTTAGGTAATTGTCAAAGAGATTGCAAGTAAACTGTAATCACAGCAGACCATAGCTGTTCTGCAATAATTATAAAAGTACAAATAAATTTCTATAGCAACCAGAAAAAGCTAGATTTTTTTCTCTGGGTACAATTTATTTTATTTAGGTTCACCTTTTTATAGAGGTATAAATTTCTTACAATGAAATGCCCATATCTCATTTGTTTAGTCTAATAAGTTGTGAGAATTGTATGCATCTATATAACTATCTCACAAAACAATTAATAGAATATTTCCTTCACCACAGAAAGATCCCCTGTGCCCCTTTCTAATCACATCTGGCCTCCTACAGGCAACCACTTCCTGGGGCTTTTCTAATAGTTGAAGTATCATCCTGGACCTTCAAAAAACTATTTTATCATAAAATAACAGGAACTTGAGATGTCACTAACTAAATATATTTATTTAAGGAAGAAAAAATACATAGATGTTAAAAGCTGCAGTCACCTGAATTGCAATAATAAATCAACACATTGATGCCAAACAAATCATGTTAGCAACTTGCATGCAGTTGAAGCATAAAGCTACTAAATTGTTCCTGGCTTGGGCCACCTTTGTGTCCCAGATGCTGCAGAATTAGGCTGAAGGAGGCATTTGCAGTGCCTGTTAGGCTACATTTTTCAAACAGAAAAATAAGAATGCATAATCTGCTAAGTTTGACTGTACTCATTTTGACTATAGGGTGCAATATTTGAAAGCAAGATTTTTCTAAAGCATACTATTGATTGCTCTTGATTACTTGCAATTAGACAATTTTTGTCATTTTCATTTCAAATCATGAAATTTGCTATGATACCAGTAAGCAGAAGGAAATTTATGAGATATAAATTTTTCTAGAATCTAATGCCTTGCAGTATAGGGAGGAAAGGTTATGCTCATTGAGAGTGAATAGTTTTATATTTGTCTGGAAGAAAGCTCTGTGAGTATATTTCATTGCAGACTTTAGCTGGAGACAAGAAAGCATATACCATTCAAAATGATGGATGACTATTTCTCCCAGAAGTCACCATAGTTCATAAGAAAACATATTTCTTTTTCATGTGCTTAAAAGCCCATCTCAGATGCATTGGCTAACTATGGCAAATGGTTGCATCACTAATGCCCTTCAATTCAATTTAACTCATGTACATGTCTGAATATAACTGTTGTCCAACCAATTATTATAATAAGCCCAAATAGTCATGTGAGAATCTCTCACCATGTAAAGCAGCCATGGCAGCACAGGCAAACTGAGATCATTAAATTGCCTTTCCTATTTTGGCACAGAAGCATTTTATAGCTCAGAAACTGTACACATAGCCTCTCAGGTGTGGGACAGGCATTTAGGTCTGACCTTGAGAAAGAATGCAGTACCCATGGGAAGAGCTTCCAACACGCCACTCCACAGCCTGCTGAAGGCAGTCAGAGCCTCTGTCTACCCGGGTAAGGATGGCCTCGAACATAAGACTCAGGTTCCTCTCAGCTCCTAAGTTTAGAGGCAGGAGCAATTGTTATTATCTAATGGGGTTTAGGAGAGCAGGATGATGAGCTAGGGAATCAGAGTTCTTGTTCCTACATTAGTTTCTTATTGCCCCATGGATGGATGCCACCAGGATAATCAGACTAATTTTCTTTACTTATAGGATCTGGCATGGCTCAGAAGGTAACTCAAGCCAAAACTGCAATTACTATGCTGGAGGAGAAAGATGTGACCTTAGGCTGTGTGACTGAAGCTGGTACCAGCAAATATTTATTCTGGTACAAACAACCCATGTGGTGGGGGGGGGATGATTTTCCTTATTTGTCAGGATTCTGTAAAGGAGGATCATTATTCTCTTAACTTACAGAAACCAGAAAAATCCATCAGCTTCACAAATACAATCTTACAATTCAGGTACTCAGCAGTGGATTTCTGTGCTCTGAGAGAGGCCATGGTAAAACTGGTGCCTGTGGGAGTCCAAAAGAACCTTCAGAACTCAACCTAAGGCATTCTGCTGTGAACACCTGGGCAAGATTCACAGCATAGTCAGGAAGAGGCAAAGACCATGTCAGCAGAGAGGGGGGTTTGGAGGGGGAACTTCACTCTGAGGAAAATGCTGCTTCTGGCTCAAACAGTCTATCTAGAAGTGTCATTTAGCAATGTTTTCTCCTCAGCTCTTGAGAGAACAGTAATCCCACCCTTTCCAAGGGCTTGTGCAGCAGCCCTGTTCTCTCCAAACACTGGGGTGGGGGCTCCAATATCTCCAAGCATTTGGGAGGTGGCCCTGATCTTGGCTCCACTCTCTTCAAGCTTTGGGCTGCAGCTGAACTCTCTGCCATTTCCAGGGCACAGGCCCAGCTGTCTCAGAACATTGGGGTGGCAATATGCCCTCCAATTCCTGGAGAATGTGCTACACCCTCTCTGAAGCCTGGGGCAGTAGCCCTTTTCCTGAACAATGGGGCAGCAAAGCTTGCTTCAATCTCACAGGCATCTGAGAGCCCTGGAGTGGTAAAACTTCCTGAACAATGGGGGGGTGGGGAAAGCTCACCCTCTGCAAACTCAGGGTCAAACTCATGCTTTCCACATGCATGGGTGGGCCCACCCTCCCGGCCTGTGGTTTCTATGGTCTAGACCTTGGCTTCCATGTTTCTGCTTTTGAAGTCCTTTTTCCTTCAATCTGTCCATTTTCTGTCTCTTTTAGTCCAGGTTAGCAGTAGTTCTGTTCATACAGCTCTCACATAAAACTTGTTGGTTTCACATGCAGAACACAGGGGTCCCAACCATCAGACAATAGTATTACACAAATCTTTTCTGGATAGCTGCATCTCCAATTCTGACTTGTTTGAAATGGTGGCTGTTTCCATGGGGCTCTCGTTGCTCAGGACTTATTTTCCAAAAGCCCAGAATTTCACTCAACTATCAATTCCTGGTTTCTTTGTACCCAAAAATTCAGTTCTCAGCTTATCCCTTTCCTCTCACATTTTACTATAAGCTGCAAGGAGAAGCCAGGATTCATTTCCACGTTTAGTTTTGAAATTTCCTCAGTTAAATACCCAAGCTTGTCAACTTTCAAAATTCTGCCTTCCATCCAACATCAGGACTCAGTTTTGCCAAATTACCTGCCACTATAAAACAAGGGTTGCCTTTCCTCCAGGTTGTGGTAACACATTTATGATTTCTGTCTAAGCCCTCATTAGAAGTACCTTTAGTGTCCATATTTCCACCAACAGTCTTTTCAAAGCAGTCTAGGCCTTTCCTATCAAACATCTTATAATTGTTCTAGAATCTTCCCCTTACCCATTTATAAAACTATTCCAACATTTTTGGTATTTGCAAATCAGAGTGCTGCACTCTTCTGGTACCAAAATCTGTATCACTTTGCTAAAGCTGCCAGAATGTGATATACCAGAAATGGGTTGGCTTTTACAATGGGTATTTATTAGTTTACAAATTTGCAGTTCAAAGGCCATGAAAATGTCCCAGTCAAGGCATCAAGAGGAAGATCTCCTCTCTGGAGAAAGATTTCTGCCATCCAGGGTTCCTCTGTCAGAAAGCAAGGCATAGGGCCAGTGTCTAGTGGTCCTTTTCTCCCAGGCTTCATTGCTTTCAGCTCTTGGTTTCAGTGGCCTCCTCTCTGAGCTTCTGTGCTCCTCTTTTAGCATCTTCTGACTTTTCTCTCCATGAGCTCTCTCCAAGGTTTTTTTCTCTAAGCTGTCTCCAAACTTCTCTGAATGTTTCTCTCTGAGCTCTCTGGGATACTGTCTTTTATCCTCATAAAGGACTCCAGTAAAGAATTAAGACCCATCTTGAATCGGGTGGGTCACATCTCAATTGAAACGCCCTAAATCAAAAGGTCCCACCCACAATAGGTCTGCACCCACAGGAATGTATTAAAAGAATGTGGCATTTTCTGGGTTACATCACAGCTTCAAACCAGCACAACCTTCAAAGTATAGGTTTATATCATAAGATTTGAACCTCAAAGATTTACATACTGTGGCTGAAGATATGCTTCTTATAAAGCTGAGGGTGGGAGTGGGGGTGTGGGACAATCACAGTTAACTCAATTATTCTATGTTCTGTTACTTTTCTTTTTCATTATAAATTCTAGGCAACAAATGACTTAGGCCTTGGGTGCAGTGGGATGGTGGCCAAACTATCTGTTGCCATTTGTCTTTATCATTGCCATGATTCTGTCTGCTTCTTTGCACACTTTTTCTTTCAAGTCCAGTGACTTGTTGATTTATTTGGCTTTTGATTAGATATTCCTACCATTGGGAATCCTAGTCTAAGATTTAAGGACATGAATCTGTTTTTCTAATTTTCTGACTCTGATTCCAGAACCTGAACAATTTAACTAGAAAAATCTATAAAGATCCTTGATTGTTAACCCATAAGAAGACTTTTAGAAAATATTAACCCCAATTATAAAATTGGCCTTTTCAAAATTGACCCATGTGGGCCAAAAAAACAGGACACTGTCCCTCAGACAGTTGGAAAACAGTAAGAAGACAACCTGGGTGAGTCAAGCTATTTGGCCTTGAAACTGTGATTGTAAAAATGCTTTTGATGAAAGCATATAATTTTAGCAAAAAAGCAATAACAGAAAAAGGAATTTCTTATCCTTGGGGCAATTCAGAGAGGGTATTCTCTTCAAGAAACATGTGAGCAAGTTTAAGGAAAGAAATTATAGATGAAGAAAGATAATCTCATTTTTAGTTCAGTTTGATGACTTAAAGATGGATGGACATGATTCTTAGAGAATTTTAAAGTTTAGAAGAACGTGGATTTTAGGAAAGATTACAATTATCTGTAAGATATATGTAACCATTTTCCAAATCTATCCTGAAAACATTGCCCTGTAGTACATGATAGGGCGTTTCAGAGGCTGATAGTTTGAGAAGGGTTTAGTTTGGGTTCTATGTTCTAAAATTTATTTTTCAAGTAGAGAAATCATAGTAAGTATAAAAAGGTTCAAAGTATAAATGAAGTTTGTTCACTTCACCATAAGTCCTCAACTGCCATTTAGTTGTGGTAGTTTGAGGTGGTTTCTGATCACTCCATACACCGAAAGCATATTTAAGATAAAAATAACCACACATTCTATTTTATAAAAATCTTTTAAAGAGCATCTTTTAAGTGCATAACATTATACAAAGTTTAACTAAAATTAATTAAAAATGAATATGGATTTAGCTATAAAATGTAAAACTGAGAAACTTTTAGGAAAAAACAGAGGTGAAAATTTTGGAGACTGGAGATAGGCAAAGAGTTCTTAGACATAGCACCAAAAGCACAGAACACACACACACACACACACACACACACACACACACACACACACACACAAATGAAGAGAATTGGACTTCACCAAAATTAAAAGCTTCTGCTCTGCAAAAGACCCTGTTAAAGGGTTGAACAGATAAATCACAGATTAATAGAAAATATCTGAGAAAGCACCTGTATCTTGAATATATTAAGAACACTTAAAGCACAACAGGAAATAAAAGTTATCCAATTAGAAAATGGATAAAAGACATGAACAGATGCTTCACCAAAGAGGATATACCAGTGGTATTCTAGAAAATAGTTTGGCAGTACATGAAAAGGTTCTTAACATCATTAGCTCAAAGTGTAACCAGAAGGAGATTTCACTATAAACCTATCAGAATGACCAAATTAATAGTGATAACACAAAATACTGACAAAAATGTGGAGAAACTGGATCACTCATATGTTGTTGATGAATGTAAATGGCACAAGCACTCTGGACAATAATTTAGCAATTTCGTATAAAACAGATCCTGCACTTACCTGACCCAGCAGTTACACTCTTGGGCATTTATCCTTAAGAAATGGAACTTTCTGTTCACACACAAAACCTGCACATGAATGCTCAGAGCAGCTATATTTGTAATAGCCAAAAGCTGGAAACAACCCAAATGCCCTTCAATGAGAGAATGGTGAAGCAAACTGTCACCTATCCACACTGTGGAATATCACTCAGCAATGTAAAGGGACAAACAAGCTGGCTGTATTCAATAACTTGGTGAGAAAAAGCCAATCTCTAAAAGTTGCCTACTGTCCGATTCCATTCATATAATATTCTTGAAATGACAAAATTATAGACACGAAGAGCACATTAGTGGCTGTCCGGGCTTAATATTGCAGTGCAGGAATGGGCGTGGCTGCAAACGGGCAGTACGAGGAAGCCTTGTTGTGACAGAATGGTTGAGTATCTTGGTGGCTGTGCTTAAAAAATCCACACATGTGATGAAACTGCATAGTCCTACACACTCACACACACACACAAATAAGTGCACGCAAAACTGGGGAAGTCTAAATAGGTCCAGGGGAGCGTACCAATGTTAAATTCCAGGTTTAGATACTAAAACTGGTTATCAAGATATCCCTATGGGGAGGCAGGGTGAAAAGCCCACAGAACTTCCCTGTACATAATGAAACTATCTGTGACTCTAGAATTAAGAAAGAAAAGCTAATATTTTAAAAAATAAATATAATTTTGGGCCAAACAGCTGTGAATCATCTCCTTTGGGGTCTGTTACACATTATGCATTCAGCTTCCTGTTTCTCTTAGTCTCTAACCTGCAAAGACCCCTGCGCTGATCTTGTAATTTATCTTTTTCACCTTCTTTCTGAGGTACACATATTCAGAAACAGAGAAAAAGCGTGTTTTGAAACTGATTTGTTGGGCGGGCCATGGTGGCTCAGTAGGCAGAGTTCTCACCTGCCATGCCGGAGACCCAGGTTCGATTCCTGGTGCCTGTCCATGCCAAAAAAACAAAAAAAACCCAAAAAAACTGATTTGTTAGAATCAGAATTTGCTAAGTGAGGCTAGAATAAATCAAACCAGTGGGTGATAAGTTGCATACAGGTTAGTATAATGATTTGTAGATAACTGAGGAATTATCCATTCTCAAAGCAAAACCCAAAGAACAACTGCTTATACTCTCAGTACAATAAACTCTGGGTAATTTATTTTTCCTTGTTGCTGAATGGGATGGTGTGACATATAAGCAATGAATCTGAAAATTGATTCTCTTTTTTGGGAGATGTTGCTAAAGGAGGACAGAGCAACCTATCGGTACAAATTCAAAGACAACTCATATGAATGGTATTTAAGTAAAACAAATAAATTTTCAGTGATAAAATTCATTTAAAATTATTTAGATATGATAAATACATACTCAATTATAAATCCAGTGGTGTGACCTAAAAAATTAAACAGATTAGGTAATACTAGTTTCATCATCGATATCTTAGCCTAGTGTTGTTAACTTCAGTATTTTTTGCAAAACATTTACTGATGTCAGCATATTACTGAGGTTAAATTTCATGAGGTAAAATCTGTAGATAGAAGAGCTCTGATTTTTATAACAATACTACTCTTTAAAATATGATTACCTTGATATTTGTATATATTTATTTGGAACTAGACATGCTGATTTTAAAGTACAAATGAAGAATAAATATGCAGAAAATAAGTAATGTTTTTGAAACATAAGAAGAATGGGAATAGGATGGAGACAAGCCCTGTGAGATATTAAATAAAATTGTAAAGCCAGAATAACTGAAAATAATTGATATTATTGAACATGTAACTAGATCGATCAATAAAAGAAAAGAAAGAAGACAAAATAGACTCAAATTGCATATAGGAAATTACTATCCTACAAAGAATATTAATTAAGGAAAAAACAATGTATTATGCAGCAGATAATATTGAGACAATTGGCTAGCCACATGAAAATAATTGACTCCTTATCTTTCTCCTTAGATCAAAATTATGCCAAGTAGCCCAACATTTTAGACTTAAAAGATTAAATCCTAAACATATTGTAAAATTTTAGGATTTAAAGAATAATCTTACAGTAAGTTCAGATATTCTAAGCAAAGCCCAAACTTCAGCGAGCATAATAAAGGTGAATACATCACTATATAAAAGTACATAAATGTCAACATTTCTACATGAAAAGATTACCATGTAAAAGCCAAAATCAATTGCAAAAATGGAACAAAATGTTTGAAAATATAGGGAAATGGAATCTATCTACCTACCTACCTACCTATCTATGTATCTATCTATCATCTATCTATCTATCTATCAAGAGCTTTTGTAAACCAGTAAGATTAACTCACCAAAAGAAAATTACACTGAGTTATTATAGCTAATATTAATTGAATGCTTGTTATGTTCTAGCCATTATTCTTCATTATATATTTACATAATAGATTGATTAAAATATACCTACCTACATTTACATAGAGAGATTTGGTATATCCATATTTCAATCTATCTGTCCATATGTATGAAGAAAGTTAATCTACTTATCTATCTAATCTCAATATATATTTTGAATGATTCTCATAGCAGCTCTGTGAGGCATGTACTATTCTTTCCCCATAACTCAGTTGAAGAAACTAAGTCAGAGAAAGTCACTGAGCAACTTGTTCAGAATCACACAGCAAATAAATCATAGAGCAGACTTTTATCCCAGACATTTTGACTCCAAAATTAACACTTAAACAATTTTTAATAACTTCTCAGAAGGAGAAATGCAAACATATTTTTTAAAATCCTAACTTCACTCATAATAGGGAGAAATAATAAATGGATACTCTGAATTAGAAATTTTTACTTATTGAACTAGGAAATAAAAAGGCTGATAATACAACATGCTGGCAAGGGAGTGGGAGACTGACACCCTAATACATCGCAAATGCATAAATTGCTGCTGCTTGTATAGAGGCATTTGCCAATATTTATAAATGAAAAATGCATGTATCCTTTGTCATCATTTTTTAATTTTACTTTCAGTAATTATGAATATGCAGCTTGGAAGATGTCATTGTACAGGATATTTATTTTAGCATAATTTATGGTAGCAAAAGATTAGAAGCAACCTAAAATTACAAAATACAAAACTTTTTAAGTAAATTATGGTGCATCCATAGGATGGAATACTCTGCAGTCATTAAATGATAGGGAATGTTTGAGAGATATTTTGAGGGGGAAAGAAAAAAAACAAAGAGAAGAATGGAGTGTGTAGATTTGTCTGAAAATTATATATTTATCATTTGCATGAATAATACTACTCTCCCTCACCTCACCCCAAACACACACACAGTGACATTTGGAGGTCTTTGGGGTCCAGAAGTGAAGAGCTCTTTTTTCTTCCCTTCTACCATGGTCTTCCCTCCCTCGCCTCTAAGATCTATCAAGTTTGTGAACTCAGAACATGTGATCTTCATCCCTTTAGTTAGGCACAGAACTATATAAACTAATAGTTTAGAACCACTAAACTAATTATAAATTATAAATTAGTTTAGTTTATTTGCAAATTGGATTCCTTAACTTATTTTCCTAATGTATGCACATTGTTTTAGAGGTTTCTGTTCATATCCACAGTCTACTGGATGCCCATATTTTTAAAGATCTCTAGTCCTTTTAAGATTTTGCCTGCTGAGATTCTTGTGTTCTTTAAACAGAGGCATAATCCATTATACCTACCAATTTTGTTCAATTATTTTATAACTTCTGGTAGCTGCTTCGTTTAAAAAGCTTCTCAAAAAACAATGAAACAATAGTACCACAAGAGAAGGCTTTTCTGAATACTAATTTAAGCCTCATACATGGCATGAAGTGGGTGCAGTGAGATTGAGTTTGTGGCCACAAGGTGGCAGTGGTTCCATTCCCCTCATTTCACAGATTCCTTGAATTTCAAAAGTATGAAACTTACTTTTGATTGGCTGAGCCATCAACAGAAAGACTCTTTCGTGCATTTGAAAACAGGATATAAAATACCATAACTGCTCTTGTGAGAGTGGAAGGTTTGAAATCATAGCAAATTGTACCAGATTGTGACATCGGGAGGGAGAAAATGCTGGAATATACAGTAATTATCTTGTGGCTTCAGCTTGGCTGTGAGTTGGATATTATGAGTTGAAAACCATAAGGGCACGTTCATCCCTTTAGTGTTTAGGGGGTTTAGTGTTAGGTCAGAAACCAGGTTTCCTTTGGATGTTTTGAAAGCTACTGAACTAAAAGCTTTGTGTCCTTTCTGATTTTGTGTCCCTGAACAGTGTCAAGTGGAGAAGACCAGGTGAAACAGCATCCTCAGACCCTGAGACTCCAGGAGAGAGACAGTTCCAGCCTCAACTGCAGTTACTCAGTCAGCAATTTTAATGGGCTACTGTGGTACAGGCAAAATCCTGGGAAAAGCCTCGAACTCCTGTTCACTCTGTACTCAGTTGGAGCTAAAAAGCAGAACAGAAGACTAACCACCACACTATCAAAGACGGAAAGTTACCTGCACATCACAGACTCCAAACCTGAAGACTCAGCCACTTACCTCTGTGCTGTGGAGACACAGTGCTACCGTGGCACCTGCAGCCTGTACCCAAACCCTGCAGCTGGAGCTCTGAAATAGGGGCAGGAACATCTCTGTTGCATTTTCTCCCTGAAGTATTTACTCAGAATCTCTTACCAAGGTGTTCTATGGAGAATAAGGTCTTGTGACACACAAGCAGGCAGAGGTGCTTAAATGCACATTACTCTTCTTTCTATCCAGGTTACCTTGTGCATCATGTTCATGGATCAGTCTGCTCTTAAAGCAGCCCAGAGCTTCTTCACATGAATTTGGGAGGGATAGGAGAGGCTGCACAGGCAAACACACTCTCCCCTGAAATATTGGTTGGTGGTGGTTATTTTTTTCATTCTCACATAACAATCTGGGCACATGCCTATAAGCAAATCTTTCCCATTTTAGTATTGCCTTCTTCAAGCCCACAGTCCATCTGTCATAATCAAAGTAATTGAAAGATTTGTCTGTATTCATTGTCTCCATTTCCTCATCTCTCATTGTCCACCCCACTTGAATCTGGCATCTGTTAGCATCTGCCCTGCTGGCCTCACTCTTAAGGCTCCCACTTCAACATCGCGACTTCAATGTTAATACAGCCAATGGGTACTTTTTAGTCCTCATCTTGTCTGATATTTCTAGCAGTGTTTTATGCTGGTCTTTCCTCCCTTCTTTTTAAATATATATATTTTATTGAAACAATACACATATATCTACAATGTCAAATAGGGCTGTCCTTTGCCCCACCTCACCACAATCCCCAGTCCTGCCTCCCTGATGGAACCACTTTAAATTCTGTTGATGATACTGTTACTTATCTCAATATTTTTAAATGCTTTTTTTTGCTTTATTTAAAAAAATTGCAGTGCAACATACAATAATGTGCACAAAACATAAGTGTGTAGCTCAATGAAATTTTGCATTTCCTTATATCCGTGTAATATCACCTATATCTTTATACTGAAATTTTCCATGACTGAAGATTTCCAAGTGCCCCTTCTAACTCAGCAACACTTCACCACTCCCCACTCCCAAGTAACCACTATTCTGACTTCTATTATTTCTTGAACTTCATGGAACTAGAATAATACAGTAATTTCAGCATCTGCTGAGATAATTATATATTATTGTTGCAAATTAATATGAGTGATTTTCAAATGTGAAACTAATTTGCATTTCTAGACTATACCCCACTTAGTAATGTTGTATTATCCCTTTCAAATATTGGTACAATATTATTACTATTACTTTTGCAATGTCTATGTCAGAATTTGCAATCAAGGTTATTATGGCCTCGCTGGATGAATTGGAATTTGTCACTTCTTTTCTATTCTCCATGAGAGTTTGTGTAGGATTTTTTTTAACTTTTTTTATTGTATAACTTAACATAAATATAAAGCAGAGGGGAGAAAAAGGCAATACTTTCCAAAGCACTCTTCAACAAGTAGTTACAGGACAGATCTCAGCATTTGTCATGGGCTACCATTCTTTCATCTCAGATTTTTCCTTCTAGCTTCTTCAGAATATAGGAGCCTAGAAGGAATAAATATTTTTGATCATCACAATCGACTTTTTTTCTTTTCTGTGAAAAATAACATGTGTATATATAAATCAATACATTTCAAAGCACAGCACAACAATTAGTTGTAGAACAGATTTCAAGAGTTTTGTGTGGGTTACAATTCCACAATTTTAGGTTTTTTCTTCTAGCTGCTCTAAGATACTGGAGACTAAAAGAAATATCAATTTAATGATTCAGCAATTATATTTGTTTGTTAAACCTTACCTTCTCTGTAAAACTCCACCATCACCTTTGATCTTTCTGTCCCTCTCTTTATGGGTGTTTGGGCTATGGCAGTTCTAATTTTTTCATGTTGAAAGGGGTTGTCTCTAATATGGGGTAGGGAGATGGAACTAGCTGATGTTCTGGAGAGGCTGGGCTAGGTTTCAGGACTTATCTGGACCAGGTACCCATTTGGAAGTTGTAGGTTTTGGGAAAGTTACTCTAGTGCATGAACCATTGTGGAATCTTATATATTGCCCTAGGTGTTCTTTAGGATTGACTGGGGAATGGTTTTGGTTGGGTTTTAGCAAGTTATGATAGGTAGCAATGTCTAACTGAAGCTTGCATAGAGGGACCTTCAGAGTCACCTCTCAACTCTATTTGAACTCTCTCAGCCACTGATACTTTATTAGTTACACTCCTTTTCCCCCTTTTCATCAGGATGGAATTGCTGATCGTATGGTGCCAGGGCCGGACTCATCCATGGGAGTCATCTCCCATGTCACCAGGGAGACTTTCACCCCTGGAAGTCATGTCCCACACAGGGGGGAGGGCAGATTTGGGAGGGCTGTAAACTGATATACACCTGCGCAGAGCTCAGGGGGGTTAGGGTGGCATTGCACAACTCTATGGGCTGGGCATGTGTTACTTGGGTATGGAAATAAGCCTCTGCAGCCTTTATGCACTGGTGACAGCCTGCACTGAGTAGGGAGGAGGATGTAGTGCTTGGAGGAGTGCAGGAGAGGTGTGTTGGGCTGCACTTGGGGTGGGCATGTGGAGCTGGGCATTGGTGGTGGGGAGATGCTTGGAGCACAGGGAGTGGGGACGGGTGACAGGGTTCAGGTACATGGGATGTGGGGTGGGTAGCGGGTCACAGGGCTGCACTAATGAAGGTAGCACGTTCAAGGAGTGGCTTAGCTTTCTTTCTAGTCCCTGACTCCTGGTCTGTGCACTCCTGTGGGCTCAGGGCTCCCACGTTAGTCTCCAGTTCTCTGCTTCTCAGTTCCTCAGCTTTTGCAACTAGGGCCACCCTATGTGGTACAGAAGACTCTCCCATGTCAGGTGCACTCTGGAATTGCTGTCTCAGTTGTCCTCCCATCTCTTATCTAATTTTTCCTTGGAGGAGGGCTGAACTCCATTTACCCTATTCCGCCATCTTCCCAGAACTCCTGTTTTCTTTTTGGTACTCCTTCCATTCTTCTTGCTCGACCTTGTATTATATCATTGTGTGTCCCAAATCTATGATTTGTGCCAGATCCTTTCATCTTCCTTTTTCCTGTTGTATATCACCTTTCTTTGAAGTGATGAGCAGAGAATCACCCAACTGCCTGAATAGGGGAAAGGGCATGGTTGTGGGGGGGAGCAAAATCTCTGTTAATATTGAAAAATATTGTCATGTCGTGTATGGAGGTTGTTGTGAAACTACAAGGACCAGAACTGGCTGAATCCTTCCTTTAACATCATAAAGCATGCCTATACTATTTTACTCCATATCTGTAAAGAAAATTTTAAAGTGGATAGTAGATTTGGATGGGAACTGAATGAAGGCATTCATGTTTCTAGTCAGAAGAGGACACTACTACATCTCCCTACAAAACCCCTGTTCAGTGAAGGATAGAGAAATGGGCTGACTTTCAGTGCAGCTTGCACCGAAATGTGACAAATGATATACTTTATTCTTTCTATTATATGAAGAACAGTCTGCACAGTGTTCAACATTCAATAACCCTGTCCTTGTTCCAACCCATTATGAGACGTTTTCTATTCATTCAAAATGGATAAGAATGGGAATGGAAAAAGATGACACAGATAGAGGAAGGCAGGAGGTGGCTATGCAGCTTCCAATCTTGACTTTTTATGCATTTTTTACAGTAATAGGGGAAAGAGGAATGATTTTCTTTTTGGTGGAGAAAGAATTTTCTTTTATCTATTTCAATTTTTTGAATTTGATATAATGAAAAAAAATGTTCCAAGTCTACTTCCTCCTTCATTCTTATAGTTCCTTTCATTTCCCCCTTCCTTTCTCCTCTCCTCTGCATGTCAGCTCTTAGTATATGCCACCACCAGGCACACACATGGAGAGGGGGATACATGGACTTTGAACAGAGTTCATGGAGTATAAGAACGCCATCCCAGGTCTCTTATTTCCTTTATAAGAAGATGTGCACTCTATACATTCATTCCTAGAGACAAATGATCCCTTCAGCATTTTAGGAGACTAAAAGGTCAGGAGAGTAGGCTTCTAGCTCAGATTCTGTTCCCAATCTTCCGGCCACTTTGAGCACCCACTCTGTGTGTAAACCCCATCTGTTCTTTCCTGCAGGGCTTTCTCCAACCTCTCAAAGGAATGGGTGATGTTTTCCTCAATGTAAGGAAAATCCATAGAGCTCCTTGGAACATCAGATCACCAGTAAGATACATTCTTTCCCTTGAAATTCTGAAAAAGTGATGAGAAAGTTTCTGGGTGAATGCTTTTCTTAAGATTTTTATTTTCCTCTTCCAGACCCATTTAAAAGTTTTAAATGTTCACAAGTCAACCCCCTGGGTTGGACTCATTGTTTTCTTTATTCTTACCCTCTTTTTATGGAGGTTATCAACCAAGGAGCTGCCATCTCATTGGCTGACTCAAGGCCTGGTGTTTCCCCGGAGTGACAGCCACCAGGTGAGGGCCTGGGCTGACAGCTACTCAGCTGATGCTTCTGTGATGTGTTACCTCCCCCAGCCCAGGTTTGGTCACAGAGGCTGAGCTTGGGCCCTGCATTAGCATGCCTAATTGAAATATAAAGCTGGTGTCAGATACGGCTGTAATCTTGACCATGGGTAAGTATTTTGGACCTAAGAAAAGAGAAAGTCTGAAACCATGGAATCAGAAGACAAACCTGCTGCTTCTACTTCTCTCACTGCTCTTCACCCACAATGCTTAGAGCAAAGGAACAATCAGACCTGTCACATATTTTGAAGAAGTCACAACCCAAAGTGGGGTCTGGCTCATACCCAGTGATCACGGAGAGCTTTCCCTGCTGTAAAGAATTTCCAGTGGGAAAGTGAACAATGAAGTCCCATCTCTAGTGAGTCCGGATGATTCTAGCCATATTGGTCTTTCTGCAGGGCCCAAATGAGAGAAAACTGAAGTAGGGAATGGGACTCAAAGAAAAATGTTCTAAGGATTTTGTAACTTGACATTAAAAATTTGCCTTGATTTGTGCATCTGGAGTTAATCTTATGTTTTCATCAATCCCTCAGGGATTATGTATAATGTTACTTTAGTTCCTCAGTTACTAAATGAAATATTACAGAATGGATGACTTTAGCAACAGAAATGTATTAACTCATGGTTTTGAGGCTAGGAGAAGTCCAAAATGAATGTGTCATGAAGGATGCCCCTTCCCCCAGAAGGCTGTGGTGCTCTGGGCTGGCTGCCAGCAGTCCCTCATCCTCAGCTTTTCTGTCACGTGGCAATGCACATGGAAGGCTCTCCTGGCTTCTCCTCTCTCTTCCGGGTTCCGTTGACTTTCAGCTTCTGGCTGGTCCCTGTGTCTTTCTCCTCTGAGGCCTTCTTTGTAAGGTCTGAAATAGGATTAGAACCCATCCTGACATCATTGGACCACACCTTAAAGAAATAGCCTCATATGAAAGTCCTGCTTACAATGGTTTACATGTGCACAAGTGGATTAAATTTAAAGACCTGCTTTTTTCTGGGGTGCATAGGTCCAAGCCCGAGACCAGACAGCCCAACTCTGCAGACAGTGCTGAAGGAAAAGAAGGGAACACATCATCTCCACTTCACCAATGGAGGAAATGAGTACATGGTCCATATCAACAGTTTTATAACCAGGGGCCACAGTCCCAGATTTGAGGCTCAAAGAGCAGTGTGGGCAATACAATGGGTCCAGGCCCATTCCTGCAGCTCAGAAGTCACTGCCTCAGTCCTGCGCCAGGTCATCCTGAAAACCAGCCCTTATGCCACCACGCTGTGAGGGGTGCACCCCTGGGCAGATGGGTCTTCCTCCCTCCTGGGAAGGAAGGAGAGATCACATCATTTAAAGAGGTGATTGCAGAAGAAGAATGTAAGCTCATGAAGAAGGTGGAAATAAAATGAGAAGCAGGCAAGGGAGAACAATAAGGATAAGTTATGTGGGAGCAAGAACGGGGCCAGGAAAGAAAAAGCAGGGAAAGCTGAGCTGGAATACATGGCCCTTTCTCCAATTTAATGTTTTCATTCTTGCTGAAGGTCTGATATGAACTTCATAAGTTTTACATTATTCCTTCAAGAACTCTATAGTTTCTATCATTTTTTTTGCAGTATAACACAGGCATTTGAGAAATAAATGAATCTTGAAGGTTTGCTAGAAAGGAATAATTTTATTACTATTTCTTACTTCAAAGTTCTCCTTAGTTTTATGGATTGGCATTAAGTATTCTATTTTTATGTGTACAAAATTATACATTACTGTTTTATTGTTTAAAATATTTAAGTAATTTTAAGCGTATAGAATAAAAAAGTGAGACTCCCAGAAGATGCCCCTGACAAGTTCTCAATTTCTGTTAAAAATTTGGTGAGCACATTTCACACATTTCTTTTTATTTACACACATATCCATAAAAAACATGTTTTCAAAAAGAATAAATGGGATCATACTATGTGAAAATGCTATGATTTGGTTTGATGTCAGAAAATCTTTACAAGTCAGAAAAGTTGTCTTTCTTATTCTTTTAAACAATTGTATGGCATACCATGATTTAGGTCTACCATAATGTCTTAAAAGGTATTTAAAATTTTCCTACTTTTTCCCCTGCTGCATACAATGTGAAATTTAAGGGCATTTCATAGGGAAATATTTCCAGCCAAGTGGAATTTCTGCATCTGGGTAAATAACTCCTTTAAATCTTTATTAGTTTATACCTCAGCTATCTGGATATGAGGATGCCCTTTTCCTGACCTCATCAAAACCAGTAAATATTAATATTATTTTTCTTATTTCTTTTAATCATCTGATTGGTGAGAGAAAGGACTTTTCACAAATACATAAATTAAGGAGAACAGTCCTCTGGGCTAAAGAAGCCAGAGAAGGCAGCAGCTTCAGGAATCTGGAGAAAGCAGCTACCACTCTATAGTGGATAGTTTTATTTCTTCTAATTAAAGCATCTGAATATATTTCTAATATAAGCATTTCATACTCCAAACTATGATTTCTATTATTTTAAACTCATAAAGTTTGTTCTGTGGTCCAGAATATAGTCTGTCTTGCTGAGTGTTCCAAGTGCACCAGGAAAGAATTTGTCCTCTGCTCTGCTGAGTGCTGTGGCCCACAGATGTCAATATGGTCAAGTTGATTAATAGTGTTGTTTGTGTCATCTATATCGTCACTGATTTCCTGTCTGCTTCTTTTATCAGTTACTGGGAGCAGAGTGTTGAGGTCTCCCATTATAAATGTGAATTTTCCTATTTCTCCTTTCAATTCCATTTATTTTAACTTCAAGGCTTTCAGAATTGGGCATGCAATGACTTCAATTTGTTCTTTTCATCCCTGTAAGCTCTTTAAGACCATCAGAAGTAGTCATCCACATTCTTTATTTCCATCAGAGTGGCTAAGTGCCACAGCCATTGACTCCCCAGAGCCTTGCTTGCACTTTTGAATAGTGATGATAATAATAATTAAAGAGTGTAATGATGATTATGCCACCAGCAAATGCCATGAATTTATCACTGTGCTCTTACCTCTGGTGGGGAGATAGTCATATTATCTAGTCATCATATTTGCCTAGGTAGTCTTTGTGACTTTCCATTTTCTTTTTGTATTTTAATAAAATGGCTTAATAATATGAAAAATCTGTGTTTCTTGGCTGGCCTACTTTCCCAAGACTGTAGACCATACACTGATTTTTGCTCCTTTTTTCCCCTCAGTTTATACACAATATATGTAAAATAGGATGAAACTTTAAGTGAACAGCTCACAAAATATTAACATAAATATTTTTTCATAGAACCTATAGGAAGGTAGAGGTCAGTGTCAGGTCTATTTTTGTATACTCTCGGTATAAAATTTGAGGTAAAATTCCAACCATAGTACCTCCTTTTGACCAGCCTGGACTATAAAATGATTTTTACTGTTATTTATTTCTGGTTTGTACAAATACATTCAAGAATGAAATCAACCTTCTATCCTTATGTAACTGGAACACCAAAATTTGGAACCATCTGATATGTAAAAACATATTTTTTTCTTTTTTGCAGAATATCTTTGTAAGTGCCTCATACTTTGCATATCTACTTGGAGGAATGTATGATGATCATTTTCTTAGTTTGCTAAAGCTGCCAAATGTAATATAGCAGAACTGGGCTGGCTTTTAACAGTGGAAATTTATTAGTTTACAAGCTCGCAGTTCTGAGGCTGTGACAGTATCCAAATCCAGGCACCAACAGGCCATCCAGTGATCCTGGACCACGCTGTCACATGGAAAGACATATGGTGGTGTCTTCTGGCCCTTCTTCCTGGGTTTCACTGCTTTCACCTTCTGGCTGCTCCATCTGTGGCTCTTTCTGAGTTTCTGTGTATTTTTCTCTGACTTCCGTGTGCTTCTCTCTGTCTTTTTTTCTGAATTTCATCCTCTTATAAAGGACTCCAGAAGGAGGATTAAGACCCACGTGGGGCATGCCTCAACTGAAACATCCTCATCAAAAGGTTCTATCCACAAGCGGTCTACACCCACAGGATGGATTAGCTTTAAGAACATGATCTTTCTGGGTCCCTAAAGCTTCAAACTACACAATCATGATCAAGTTGTTCCAGCTCAAAGCAGAATGCAAGTGAAGTGATCAACCTCACAGGGCCAATCCTAATTATTTATATGAGTTTTAGAAAATCAGAATAACCCTGCTTATCACCCACTGCCACTCTTTCTACTCATTGACCAAAGAAGGAAAGACACAGCTCATTGAGGAGATGTGCCATCCTTTTTGCCTACCAAGGGGTCAGTTGTTTCTTCAGCTTGCTCATGAGACCAGAGGCCACAGCAGGGAACATATACCAGGGCCAAGTGAGCCCATAATTAATGTAACAGAGATGAATTACTTGTAGTCATGTTCAGTACTTAAACAAACATTTGTTGTATGTGTAAATGGACAGAAGAAAGGAAAAAAAGAGGAGAAAATAGAGATTATGGAGAAAGAAAGAACAGGAAAATGAAGAAAGGAGGGGGAACAGAAACAGAAATAGAAAATGAGAAAGGAAAGGATGAAGAAAAGAGGAAATGAAAATAGGAAAGAAAGAAGAGATAATGGAGGAAGAGGAGGAGGAGGTGGGAGAAGGAGGGGAGATACCCATGTCTCTAGCAATGTTGAGTTGGGTCCTGAGATGGCACCATTTCCATTTCCCCACAGCTCTTTGCAGATCAGAATGTGTGTGTGTGTGTGTGTGTGAGAGAGAGAGAGAGAGAGAGATATGTCTCTGGTTAGCTGAGCTGACTGTTTCCTTTAGAAATGTTGAATGTATAAACTAGCAAAGAAGATCTTTTACCTTGGGAACACTTGTCAATGTTCCAGACACAAGCTTTCAGTCCTCAGTGAGTCTAAGTGACTAAATGGAGAATTCCTTGTGCCTGCCCATCCTTTGTCTGCAGCTGGACTGTGAGTTAGAGGGATCTGGAAATGGACAAAGAACAGACAAGCCTGGGACATGTTTTTCTAAGGAAAAAAGAGAAAGATGGGGAATGATTTTCTGGAAGTTTCTGTGAAATTGAAAAATATAAATTTAAAAGTCATTTCCAAAGAATAATTATCCACTGACTGTTGTCCTTTCTGTGCGTTTCTTTTTTCTGAACAGGGGTGAGTAGTAAACAAGAGGTGAAACACAGTCTTCTAGCTCTGAATGACCAAGAGGAAGAAGACGTGGATCTTGACTGAAATTACACGGACAGTACTATTTACTTCCCTCAGTGGTAAAGGCAGGACCCTGGGAAAGGGCCCACATCTCTGTTGTTAATTTAGTCAAATCAGAGGGAGCAAACAAGTGGAAGACTTAAAGCCTTGCTGGATAAATCAATACATAGTACTTTATGCATGGCAACTTCTCAGCCTGGAGACTTGGCCGCCTACCTATGCGCTATGAGCCAGAGTAGACAACAAACACCTGTTCCCCACCCCAAACTCTACTGCTGGGGCTCCAACCACATGGCCCATCTTGAGGCTGTGGAAACTTTCTTCATTAAGGTTTTTTGCTTTTAATTTACTAGCTCTTCAGGTAGAATATATTAAATATACAAAACCTGATTAAATGTCTCAAGTTAAACTGTGACTTCTTTGATCTTTCTAGATTTTTATCATCTTCACTTTGAATTGGCAAGTCGTGGGTATGATGGTGCCTTATGTATGCAGAAACCCCCTGGGTCTGACAGGGTGCAGGAAACTTGAAGATTTTCTAACCCAACCAAGAAACCAGACATGGAGCATACAGATTCCAATTTCTGATTTGATGTTCACAGTGGTACACTATGCCGTTCAAAGAAGAGAGACACAACTGGAAACTTAGACGGCAGACATTTTCCCAAATGATGCATTCTGTGAAGCTGAATTAACTCGGCTACATTTTTCCTATTGATAATAATCATAAGCTGACTTTGTTTACCTACTGAACTGCATGAATTAAAGGCCTCAGAATTCACATGTCTGGATCATCATCGGACTCTGTCACCAAGATGTCATGTACCACTGGGTAACTGTAGAGCTGCTGAACCAGTTGGTATATCAAGAATAAAGATGCTGTTTTCAGAGTAGCTTGACCATCATCCTGTGACATTTATTTTTCTGTTATCTTGTATTATGTCCTTTCAATCACATTTGAATAGAATTTATGCAAACTGCCTCACATAATATCCTAGAAACTGGGTTGTCCATCATTGGTATCTTTGTCTTGGAGTCCTCTCTTGGATGGATAGAGCAATATTAATGTTATTTCAAAGACAACTTCCATTCAATTGTGAGATTCTGAAAATCTGAGTCATTTTGGAGTTTAAGATTTCTAATATTCCACTCATGGATTTTTTTTCCAGAGTACAATCCATGAAATGTTTCCCTTTCTGGTTGTCTTTCTTCCACATTTCACTGATATTTGTAAGCAATCAAAAACTCTCTGGAGTAAATTATGAGCAGTAAGTTTAGATAAAAAGCCTCAACAATAATGATTTTGTTGAAAAACCAGGTAATACATTTTTTTTACATGGCTCATAAACTGAGTTTTAAGTTTTCCTAACAGAATTTCAAAATAAACAATCACATTGTCTTAAGAATAAAATTAGAAAATCACCCACTTTGATAAGTTCTGCTATAGTATTTTAATTGAATCTCAAATTTTATGTGTCCATATTTTAAAGGATGGAACATTAAATAACTACAACAAATAATATAGGGCAGGAACTACTGACATTCAGTTGTTTTCCATCTTAGGACATCAAGAAAAATCTATTTGAAAATCTTCGAACACCTGGGAATACTTGGTTCAAATTCCATTAAAATTAAGGCACATATAACCAGGAATCATATGCTATATGGAGATTTGTGCAATTCTTAGCCCTAATCTAACAATTTTCAGATTACTGAGTATGAATAAAGATAAAAGTTTAATTTTTTAAAGATTTCTCCTTACTAACTTCATGAATGTATTAGTTGGAAGGAATCACCTCACTGAAAAATGATTAGGTGTATTGGATAATGCTTAAAGTAGGGTCACAAAAATAAAATGTTTATAGGGTGAAAGCATGTATTACAGTTTTTACAAGGGTTGTTAAAAGGAGTAAAGTTTTTATGAGAAATGTGTGGTTTGAACTAAAAGGGATAAAGACAATAAACAAAGGCACAGACGTCTTTGGTCCCCAGAACCACTACGGGCAGGAAACAAACTGAAATAAAGTCTTATTTAAGCAGTGGTCATTTCTTATGAAAAAAAAAAAACAAATTCAAATAGTAGAAACAAAAGCTCAGAGGACAGAGCCAAGAGCTGTGGTGACGGATACCCTGGAAGCAGAACTGAACTTTAACCAAGGTATTAGCTGGAATTCAGTTTCTGAATTTGGGTCTGTGGCTCTTGTGAGTCTCCTTTCCCCTCTTCTCAAACAGAAGGACCTAAAGCAGCTATCCTATGTTGGATGCATAGGTAGCAAGCAACACCCGTCTTTAGTTAACAGGGCTTCAGATTTGGAAGAGCTGTACATGAGGAACTATGTTCAAGGAATCATACTGGAGGAGTCTCATCTACATCTGGACCTTATTTAGATGTTGAGGTCATAGACTTTGAACTTGAGCCTGATGTCATAATGGAATGAGCCTTTTGGGGACCATGAAGTATAGAGTGAATGCATTTGTATGTTAGAGTGATGGGAATTGTTAATGGCCAGAGGGCATTCTGTAGAGAATATATTTTTAAAAATTACCACAGAAATGTATCTGATTACATACACTTTTCCAGAACTTTGACACACTTCCCATTAAAATGTGAATCTGATTTTTTCCTCTCTTCACATATTGACCTGTGTTGGTAACTTGCTTCTAATGAATAGTGTATACGGGAAGTGATAGTTCTTGAATTCCAGGGTAGGACATAAAATGTGATGTACCTACTTCTGTGAGGAAGACAAAAGTAACTCATAAAGAAAGACCACACAGAGGGCAGACAGCCCCACATGGAGGAACTGAGGGCACGAGCTAACAAATATCATCAAATGCAACCATATGAGTCAATGAGCTCTTCCCAAAAGATTTCAGCCCCCAACCTCCACTTTTTACCTGGGGCTCTAGGTATCGTGGGCAGAAACATGATATCCCCACTGTACTCTGTTAAAATTTCTGACTCTTAAAATCTGCAAGGATAATAAATGGTGGATTTCTGCCACTAAGTTTTGGGGTAATTTGTTATGCAGCCATAGTAAGTAGAACACCATGAGATTTCTGGGAAGGGAGCTTGTCACCATACCCTCACACACTCTACACCCCACTTTCTTGTTAATGATAATTAGAGGAAGAGTTAATTAAATCATCTTCATGGAAAATAATCCTTAGCATATGAGTTTTCAAAAAGTGGGCAATATCTATTTTGTAGTGCTTTGATCACCATTTTTCACAGGGATTCCTTCTAAGGATCCTTAACTCTTCTTCCTTTCCAAGTTATTACTCTCCTATCAGAGTCTCCCTTTGCACAAAGAAAATCAGTGCAATAAAATCAGTAAATAAAGATTTTATTACAAGGAATGTTAGAGTTGGAGGGCAGCTTGACCTTTGCTCAGATAAATCCTTGATGCTAGGTAATTGGGTAGGAGCATTTATTTCAGTCATGTTTGAGAGACATATTGATTTAAAGCAGTTCTTAACACATATCCAAACTGTATCATCAGTACAACTTGGAAACTCCCCACAGACACCTGGCCCCACAGAAGTCTTTGGGTTCCAGAACCACGATGGGCAGGAAACAAACTGAAATAACATCTTATTTAAACACTGGCCATTTCTTATGGAAAAAAAATGAATTCAAGTAGTAGAAACAAATTTACTTGCTTCTCTCTACTTGTTTCAGTATATATCCAGTGTTTATATTGTGTGTTAATAAGGAGTTTGCAGTCACACAATCTCTTGTGTGTGGCCCACAAAGTTATGTTCTTTCTGGTTTTTCAAACTTGGTTGCAGGTGATTCATACATTCAGCCATGTGAGATAGAAAGAAGCTTCATAAACAGAACTTTATTTTCTATTGTGTTCCATGGTTTAGATGTAGTTCTATTGTTAATGAAAATGAAGGAGCTGTATACAAGAAAAAAGAAAGTATTCATGTTGACAGGAGTTACTCTTTCCTACACATAGGGTGACAATATTTTGCCAGGCAGACATTGTACTAGTGCTGGCAATACAGCAGCGAACACTTAGAGTTTGACAGGGAAGACATTAAAGCAATTCAACACACATGATTTCAGCATCTAAGGAAGGGCAAATGAGCCAAATAGATATGATAAGAGACTATAGAATTTGGATCTGGTTTCCCCTGGCAGAGTACATTGTGATATCAAGGATCACGGAAGGCCTCTGAATAGATAACATTTACACTGAGATCTGTCAGAAACATGGGTGTTAGCAAGGCTGAGACTCCTGCTAAGAAGGGCAGTAGGCAGAGGGCACAGCTTGTGTGAAATCCCTGAAAGGAAGAAAGAACTGGGTGTATGTGAAAAGTGAAATAACAACAGAGTGGAGGAAGCATACTGAGCAAGGGTTTAAAAGAAGTGATGGAAGCTAGAGAGTTAAGTATGGAACATGCAGTTTAGTGAACCATATAAAAGTTGGGGATTGTTCAAAAGTGGAAAGCATGGGAGGAAAATTTACTTAAGATCACCCAGGCTCTGGATGAAGACTGAGCGGAAGAAGAGAACAGAAGCACAGAGACCAGTTAGGAGCCTAAACCATTGCTTCATGCAAGAGATGAGAGTGGCAATGGTGACTGGGGGAATATCAGGAATGGATAGAGCCAAAATAGGTATTGGAGCTAAAATCAAAGGGACCTGATGCTAAATTAGATATGTAGAATGAAGAAGGAAGTGCCAAGCAGCGTGGTGCATTGAAAGGGTTAATGGGGGAAAAAGAAGAACTGAAGGAAAGAATCAAGAGTTTAACTTTGAATATGTGTTTGAGTCTTGAAATTTGTTTGAGATTTGAATTGAGATCTGAACAAGTGTTTGATGTTTGATAAGAGATGTTTAAATGGAAATGCGATGTAGACAGTTGGTAGTATAACTTTATATCACAGAATATTGTCTGATTTGGAGATACAAACTTGGAAGTCATAGTATTATGGGTCGACATGTGTTCCAAAAAAAAGTCATGTACCCCAATACCTCAGAATGTGACTTCATTTGTTAATAGGGTAGTTGTAGTAGTTGTAATTAGTTAATTTAAAATGAGGTCATGCTGGAGTGAAGAGAGTCCTCAATCCGATCTGATGGTGTCCTTATAAGCAGAGGAGAAGACACACAGTGTGTGTGTGTGTGTGTGTGTGTGTGTGTATGAGAGAGAGAGACAGACAGACAGACAGACAGACAGATAGACAGAGCAGAAGACCATGTCAACACAGAGGCAGAGATGGTAATCATGCAACTGCTACAAACTATGGAATTCCAAGGATTGCTGGTCACCACCAGCTGCTAGGAAAAGGCAACGAAGTGTTCTCCAGAGCCATTGGAGAGAATATAGACCAGTGGTTGTCTTGATTTCAGTCTTCTATTCCCAAGAACCAGGAGAGGATAAATTTCTGTTGTTTTAAACCAATCATTTTTGGTACTTTGTTATGCCCATTCCTAGGAAACCAATACACATGATCTTACAGATAATTTTAAAACCATGAGAGAGAAGAAAATGCCCTATGAAAAGCAATAAAAGTTAGAAAAAGAAATGGACTAGAATCAAGCTGTAATTAGCCATTATATTTTGAGATCAGAAAGAGAATGAGCCAGTAAAATGGTGTGAGAAGGAGCAGCTAGAGTGGTCAAAGAAAAACCAGAGGCATGGGTTTCCATAGTAGACAAATAAAGTTTTTCAGGAAAAATAGAATGGAAAATTTTAGGGAAGCTTTTTAGAGTATAAATGGGACTGAAAGTGTTCAGTGAACTTAGCACCATGCATATCCTTTGTGACTTTGGCAAGAGCAGTTGCACAGAGAAAGTGATGGTGAACCACTGAATTTTGTGGACTGTGGGGTGGCCGGGAACTTCAATGGCCATATACTGAACCCATGCTATAGCGTGCCTCTCAGTTCTTTGCCATCTCACTTTCAAAATTTAATTCTATTTGACTTTAACAGTTAACTCCAAGGGTTTACACTCTACTCAATCACATCATCATTAGCATGGATGTACCAAAGATTGGGCAATGGGAGTTGTCTTCCCTAGTACAGGAAATAAAGGAGTGTTTTAGATAACTTAAAAATGATAATAGAAGTGACAAAAAGACTATTTGATATTTATTATCACCATAAGCCAGGAATGCTAAACAAATATTTTAAACAAAACCTGATATTCTAAACATAGTATTCATAAATATAATATTCTACATGGAAGTTAATTTAGAGAATTCCCATGTACACAATTGATCTCTATTCATATGGACTCTAATACAGAGATATCCCCTGCCTCCCTAAAGGCAACACCTTATAAAACTATAGTAAAATTACAAAACCAGAAATTAAACATTGATGCAGTCTAGATACAGCACATTTCCCTCTCCACAAGGGCCCCTGTTTCCCTTTTATAGTCACACCAACTTCCCTCTTATTTCCTCCCACTTCTTAAACCCCAGCAATCACAAATTTATTTTCCATTTCTATAATTTTGTTATTTCAAGAATTTTATACACATGGAATCACACAGCACATACCATTTGGGAATTGGCGCTTACAGAGCATAATTCTCTGCAAATTCAACCAACTTGTTATGTTCCCTTTTATGCTGAATTGTAATTCATGATATGGATGTACTACAGTTTATTTAACCATTCACTCACTAAAGGATATCTTGAGTGAAAAACTCTTTCTAGTTTTAGTCTATTATGAAGGAAGCTGTTATAAACATTCATGTACAGAATTTTGAATGAACATAAGCTTTTATTCTCTGGGAAAATGCCCAAGAGCACAGTTGCTGGCTCATATGATCGCTGTGTGTTCAGTCTTACAGGAAACTTCCAAATGTTTTCCAGGGTGACAGTACTATTGTGCATTTCCACCAGCAATGTTAGAGTGACCTGGCTTCTCCACATCCTCACCAGTGAGTGCTATTATGCTTAAATGGTGAACAGAGGTATCTTACTGCAGTTTTAATTTAATTTCTCTAGTGGTTAATTTCTCTTTTATTTTTAAAAATGAATCACATCTCTTTGGGATAATTGGTAATGGAAAAATTTGGAAATTGATGGTGGTGATGGTAGCACAACATTGTGAACATAAATAACAAATTATATGTTTGAATGTGGTAAAAAGGGGAAATGTTAGATTGTATATATATGTATTACCAGAATAAAACCATTTTTAAATCCAATGAACCACCCAAGATAAACAGTGAACCCTACATTAAACAAGAGACTATAATTAATTGTACAATTATAAAGTGTGCATTCATCAATTTTAACAAATATACCACACTAATGCAAGGTGTAATTAATGAGGCAGTGTATGGGAAACCCATATTTATGCATGACTTTTCTGTAAACCTATAACTCCTCTCACAAAAAATTAACTAAATCCCATTGTTTATTTAGATTTCCTTAGTTTTTAACTTGATATCCTTTTCCTGTTTTTGGATCCCATCCTGGAGACCAGGTTACATTTAGTTGTGTCACTTTAGGCTCCTGTTGGTTGTGGCTGTTTATCGGATCTTCATTACTATTTTTTCATAATTTAGACAGTTCCGAGGAGTACTGATCAGATGTTTTGTAGGATATTCCACTCTTGATATTTATCAGTTTTTCCCATGATAAGACTGGAATGGTGGGTTGTTGGAAGGAAGATCACAGGGTAAAGTGCCATTTTCATAGCATGTATCAAGGGCACATCCTACCAATGTATTTATGACCATCCGACACCTGACTGCGAGGGTTTGCCAGGTGTCTGTATGGTGGGGTCACTATCTTTCCCCATTTTACACACACACTTGGGATGTCAGTCACTGTGCACAGCACACACCTACAGAGTGGGAAGTGCTGCTCCCCATCCTTGGGGGAGGGGGTATCTGCATAAGTTATTTGGGATTCTACATGGGATATGTGTCTTTTCTCTTCATTTATTATTTTATTTGATTATTTATTTAGGTCAGTAAGGACTCAAAGATACTTATTTTATACTTTAGGTTATATTTTGTTGCTCAAATTGTTCCCACTTTAACCATTGAGAGCTCTTTCAGTTGGCTCCTGCACTCTTTGTCATGTTCCCACTGATATGCTTCTTTTCATCCTTCCTTCCCACTCTCCTTCCCTTATTCCTTCCCTCCCTCCCTCCCTTCCTCCCTCCCTTCCTTCCTTCCTAGCACTACAAATGACCCAGGGTCATGTTGCATAAATCTTGCCCTAGCCCTGGAGTCAGCTATTTCCTCAAGGATCCCTGGTTACTTCTACTGGAGGATGGTATTAATAACCAAGGTCTGGGTGCTAGATGTGTTGCTGCACTGGGATGTCTTTCGTTTAGGCCACTCAGCTCACAGAACAGCAACAAAAAAGTGTTTATATTAACCTGTGTATACACATATCTATAATTATTTTTAAATTTGATCATTTGTATCTATAGTAAGTTAAATATGAGTTTGTACTGATGTCCCTAACTCTAATCCATCAGCATGAACCTTTCCAGCTTTCTTTCCTTGCTTATCTGTAAATTCTCAGGCCAAGAAAGTTGGCTTCCAACTTCTGGGTGAATGTTTACTTAATTATTCCTTTCCAGTAAACATTTACAGCAGTACCCAAATGGTTAACTGGTACTCCAGTGAGAGACAACTTTGTCAAGTAGAGTACAGTGCTTAAATATAGTTCCTTTTGCTACAGTCTTGTAGACTCCATTCACATCCAAAGTTATTACATCAACCCCACCCTCTTCAGTGAGATTGTTTTATATTTGTAATACCATTAGAGTCTTTTATTTTTAAACATGGGCAGGGACTGGGAATCAAACCCAGGTCTCCAGCATGGCAGGTGAGAACTCAGCCTGTTGAGCCATGGTGGCCCACCCCCATTAGAGTCTTTTGTCACAGGCTACATTCTTTCTTGGGATCCCTTGAACTCCTAAATGATTTTTCAAAACTTGTATGCCTTAAAGTTCACTGTTTGCACTGGAAAGTGTTATGCATTCTGACAATGTGTCATGTTTAATACCCACCATTCCAGTATTATGCAGTATAATTATAATGCCTTACCTGTGCTTCATCTATTAAGCCCTCTCCTCTTTCCCCCAAATCCCTGGCAACCACTAATCACTTGCTGTCTCTATAATTTTGCCTTTCCCTGTATGTCATATAATTGGAATGATATGAATATGTAGGTTCCTGACTTTGGCTTCCTTCACTTAGTATATGCATTTACGTTTCCTCTGTGTCTTTCCATGGTTTGATAGCTCATTTCTTTTCATTGTCGTGTAGCATTTCCATTCTGTCCTTGTATCTTAGATTGTTTGTCCTTTCACTTTTTGAAGGATATCTTGATTGCTTCCAGTTTTTGGTTAATTATGAATAGAGCTGCTATAAACTTTAGTGTTTTTATAGCACTTTTAGTGTTTGTGCAAAGATACCCAAATCAGCTGGGCCCTCAGGAGTTTCTCACTCTCACACTAGCCTACAATCTGCCTCTAGCAATTTCCAAAGTTATCACTGAAGTATCCCTGTCAGTTTATGGTTCTAGGAGCTTCTGCTCCACGTAAGTTGATTTCAACTGTGATGCTGTGTTTTTGTCTGTCTCTCCAGATTTAGGGGCGGTGATTTGCCTTGTGAACACAATTCTTTGATGGCTTCAATTCTTTAATGGGTTCAAGAAAAGTTGCTGATTTCCAGTTTAATCAGTATTTTTCATATTGTGAGTACTGGAATGACAACTGCCAAGCTCTTATACATTGGAGCTGAAACTGGAAGCCTCAAACACCGTTTCAAATGCTTAATTGCCATCTGTGAATTCTGTTTGATAAAATGTCTGTTCACGTCTTTTATTCTTTTCTAATTGAATTTTTTCATTGCGTTTTGAGAATTATTTATATTTTGTAGACATTGGTTCTTTGTCATATAAGTTTGCAATCATTTTCTTCCAGTCTATATAACCTGATTTTTCATTCTCTTAACAAGGCCGTTCACAGAACCAAAATTTTAAAATTTTGATAAAGTTCAATTTATCGAATATATTTTTATGTATCATGTTCACTGTGCCAAATTTCAGAACTTTTTGCCTAGACCTAGATCCTGAATATACTTTGAAGTTTTTCCCAGAAGTTTCATAGTTTATATTCGTATAAAGTGTGAGACTTAAGTTGAGAAACTTTATTTATTTATATTTTGCGCATACTGGTCCAATTACTCTAGCACCATTTGTTGAAATGGCTGTCTTTTCTCCATTGAACTGCTTTTGTACCTTTGAAAAAAATCCATTTGACATATTTGTGTGGACGTATTTATGAGTTTTCTATTCAGTTACATTCATTTGTCTATCCCTCCACCAACACCACGCAGTCATGATATAATAAATTTTGAAATTGGGTAGTCTTATTCCTCCCACTTTATTCTTCTCTTTAAAAATTGTTTTAGCTATTCTAAATCCTCTTAGTTTGCATATTACAGTTTAGAATAACGTTATCTGTATCTACAAAAAAATCTTTCTGGGATTTTGATAGGAATTATGTTAAATATGTATATCAGTTTTGGGAGAAATGACATCTTTAGTCTGTTGATTCTTCCAGTCCATGAAAATGGTATGTTTCTACATTAATTTAGATATTCTTTGATTTCTTCCAGCAGAGTTGTGTAGTTTGCATACATATCCTATACATGCATTGAATGATTTACCTCAAGTATGTCATTTTTTTGAGTGATTATAAACGGTACAGTACTTTTCACTAGTATTTCAATCTACTCAATTTATTTTAACATTTGTTCCCCTATTATTTGTTTATTTTTTATCCATATTTTTAACTCATCTGCGAAAGGAGCGTCAGACACAAGGTTTTCAAAATCACACAGTCACATTGTAAAAGGCGTATCATTATACAATAATCATCAAGAAAGAAGACTACTGGAACACAGCTTTACAGTTCAGGTACTTCCCTCTAGTCACTCTAGTACACCAGAAACTAAAAAGGGGATATCTATATAATGTATAAAAATAACCTCCAGGATAACCTCTGGATTCTGCTTGAAATGCTTGGCCACTGAAACTTTATTTTGTCTCATTGCTTTCTTCCCCATTTTGGCTGAGAACATTTTCTCAATCCCTTGATGCTGGGTCCTGGCTAATACCAGGATTTCTGTCCCACATTGCCAGGGAGGTTTACACCCCTGGGAGTCATGTCCCAGGTAGAGAGGGTGAGGGCAGTGAGTTCACTTGCCATGTTGGCTGAGAGAGAGGGGCCACATCTGAGCAACAGAACAGGTTCTCTGGGGGTGACATTTAGGCCTAATTTTAAGTAGGCTTAGTCTGTCCTTTGCAGGGATAAGCATTATAAGGGTGAACCCCAAGATTGAGGGCTCAGCTTATTCATTTAAGTTGAACCCACTGTTTGCAAGATATCAGAAATTTTTCAAATGGGAAGTTGAATATTCCCCCCCTTTTCCTCATTTCCCCAAGGACAAACCAACAAAATCTCATGCCCTATTCAAGATTCCATGTACTTATGGTATTCAATTAAACTTAACATACAAGTCAAACTAGGAAATGCACTACCCAAAATATAAATTTTGCACCAAATAGACATCTTTCCTTTTAGTCTCACACAGAAGTTTGAAGTTTTCAAATAAGGATGGTATCATCCTTTTGGTATGGTATTTTAAATTTCAGTGCCCATGTGTTCATTGCTAGTATATAGAAAAAAGACTGATTTTGTATGTCTACCTTGTGTTCTCTAATCTTCTGAGTTCTCTTCTTTTTAATGCAGTTTTACTGAGATGTAGTCACATGCCCTACAATCATCCAAAGAGTGCAATCCATGGTTCACTATATCATCACATAGCTGTGTATTCATCACCACAATCAATTTTTCATTATTTTCATTGCTTTAAAAAACACATATAACAATCAAAATAAAAAAGGACACCCAAAACGTCCCATAACCTTATCCCTCCCTGTTATTTATTTATTTTTTGTCCTTCCTTTTCTCTACTCATCTGTCCATACTCTGGTTACAGGGAATGTCAGTCCCAAGGTGTCACAATCACACAGTCACACTGTAGAAGCTATATAGTTCTACAATCATCTTCAAGAATCAAGGCTATCAGAACACTGTTCAGAAGAACTCTCTTAATAGTCCTTTGAGGTTTTTATTTTCTAGTGTTGTTTCTAGGTTCCTTGGGATTTTTCCATGAAGATAAACATGTTATCTTCAAGTAGTGACAGTTTATTTCATCCTTTCCAATCTGTATTCATGTTATTTCCTTGCCTTGCCTTATGGCTGTAGCAGTATCTCTAGTACCATTTGAAAAACAGTGCCAACAGTGAACACCCCTGTCATGTTCATTATCTTAAGGATAAAGAACTCAGCTTTCACTATTAAGTATAATGTTAGTGGAGGTTTTCTTGTATATGTTTTTTTTAAACTGGAGGAAGTTCACCTCTATACTTATTTTTTTGAGAGTTTTTATCATGAATGCATGTTGGATTCTGTTAAATGTTCTTTTTCTACATCAGTTAGAATAAGTATGCGATTCTTCTTCTTTAACTGGTTAATATGGCGGGCTGCAATGACTGATTTGTGCATTTGGAACCATGCTGCATCCCTGGATTAAATTCCACTTCATCATGGTGCGTTATTATTTCATATATTGATAAATTCTGTTTGCTAACATTTTTTAAGGATTTCTGTAACTCCTTTCATGATGGATACTGATCTGTGGTATTCTTTTTTGTACTATTTCTGATTTTGTTGTCAGAATAATACTACCTTCACAGAATGAGTTGAGGATCATTACCTTCTATTTTCTGGAAGAGACTGTGTAAAATTTTTATCAATTCTTCTTTAAACATTTAATGGAATTTTCCATTGAAACTTGCTATACCTTCCAGCATTATTTTGAATAACAGTGCTGAAAGTGGGTATCGATTGTCTTGTCCCTGATCTTAGGGATAAAGCATTCAGTCTCCTACCTTTAAATATAATGTTATCTGATTCTCCAGTGAAACCATCTGGGACAAAAGATTTCTTTTATGGGAGTTTTTAAATTACAAATTCAATTTCCTAAACAGTTGTAGGGATAGTCAGATTTTCTATCTATTGGGTAATTGTAATAATCTGTGTTTTTTTTTTTTACAGAATTGGTCCATTTTGTTCGAGCTGTCAAAATAATATGTGCTGTATGCTTTGAAGTATTCCTTAAAAAACTCTTCATGCCTGCAGGGTCTGCAGTAATATTTTAAGTTTCATTCTTTTTCTTCTTTGTATGTCTTACTAGAAGTTTAGCAATGTTATGGGTCTTTTTAAATAAGCAGCACATTTCATTGACATTTCTCAATAGTTTTCCTGCTTTTAATATAATTGCTTTCTTCTTTTTTGTGCTATTTCCTTCTTCATGTTTGTTTGGGTTTATTTTTCTCTCCTTTTTTCTAGGTTTTTTAATTGGGAGCTTACATGATAGATTTGAGGCTTTTTCCCTTTTCTTGTGTGTGTATTTACTGGTATAAATATCACTCTCAATGCTACTTTAGCTATGTCTCATGAAATTTGATTTTGTTATATTGTGTTTTCATTTCCATTTAGCTCATTATTTTTTCTGGTTTCCCTTGGGCCTTCCCTAAGACCAGAGAGATTCTCCAGCCAGTTTTGAAGAAGGAAGCTGCCATGAACTCCACAACTACAAGCAAATGAATTCAGCAGGTGAGTTTAGAAAACAGCCCCCAGCCTCAGGTGAGGCCACAATCTTGGTTGGCTTCTTGGTTCCAGCTTTGTGAGATCCTGAGAAGAGAATCCAGATTTGTCTTGTCTTCTGACCCAGAGAAACTGAGATAGTCAATATGTCTCTTCTAAGTCATTAAGCTTATGTAATGTACTGTGGTATAAGATGAGAAACACATGTTGATGAACCATGCTAGTAGCCAAACTCAATTATCTTTTTTTATCTAAATGAGAAATATGAGAAATCTACTGTCATACAAGGAAGTAATTCAGAAGTATTGAGCCAAAAATATATGAAAACAAAAAGCATTAATTATAGATGTGTGTTAGGCAAATAAAGAATAAAATATTGTTTAACTTTTTGGTGTTTTATGATGTTTGTTTTTAAAATATTTTAAGTTGGCACAATTTTATTTCTCATGCTAGTAATTAATTTTTGGACCCCATTTTTTGTTAATAACTTTCAGTTTGCTTTTTAAGCCCCAATTTTCTAAAGTTCAGGCCTAAAAACATAATCCTTCTCAGTACATGACCATGATGCTTTGAATTTCAACCATAGAAAGGCAGGAAAGCAGCCGAGAAGGCTCACAGAAACTGTGAACTTCTCCTTAGCTCTCTACATGACCCCTACAGGGCATTTTGCATAAGTTGGCAGTGGCTTTTCTCTTTTAGATCAAAATCATTTGCAAAGCTTTCCTTTCCCAAAGCCGAAGGAGGTGTCCCTGCTGAGGACTTTCTAGACAGCAAGAGAGAAGAACTGAGGAACCAGGAGGCAGGCAGGCAGTTTTATCAAGAGAGCCTCTCTTTCTAAGAGGCCCTACAACACCCCTACATAGAAAGCTAAATTTCCCCTCATCTATCTTCAATCTCAGAGCAATCTCTTCTGGAGTAGATGATTCCCTAACCAAGATCTCCAGCTGCTTCTGAAACGCATGTCAGGGAACAACAGTCATCAAAGGTTTTGAAACTGAATTTAGGAAAAGGGAAAACTCCTTCCGCCCAAGGCAACCGTCTGCCGGTGCAGGAACTCGGCCGTGTGCGTCTGTGCCCCGGGGACGCAGTGCCTGGACTGCTGGGGATGCGGACCACACGTCAAGTAAGTTCTAAGACTTACTCTAGGACTCAAAGGACGTCAGTTCATTGACTAAAATATTTAAGATTGGGAAATTAATTAAAGCTGACATTTAAGGGTGAGCATACAGTAAACGTTCCAAAGACAATCTAGTGTGAGAGGAACAGGACTTTCCTTATTCAGTGGTCCTCAGCAACATGCTTTTTGAATTAAACATGTCACACCTAATTCCAGGTGGAACCTTGGGGTCGGTTGTTCTCTAAGTGACTATTCTTTCTTTTTCAGACATAACTAGGTTACCTCCCTTCTAATTCACTTTATTCAAATCCCACTGAGTACCCATAGAACTTAGGATTCCTTTGCTCATCTTTTCTTCTTTTCCTACACCATTCACAGTACCCTTAGCAAACATTTGCAACATTCTTGAATAGTCCATCTGATCTTTAGTGTCTGCACATAACTTCATTTTCCTCTTCAGTGAAATACGTGGGTCCTCATTTTCCATCTTTTTTACCTCCAAATTATCTAAAATGGATTAATATTATTTTATAGAACAGAAACTAAAATTATTTTCATAAAAGTTTTCAAGCCATTATTTTGCTTTAAAAGCATTTTAAAACACCTATGAATGTGGAAGAGCAAATGAAAATAATAATCAACAGTTTCAATAAATACATAAAATAAAGCTGAATTGATTAAAAAACAGTTTACACTGAATTGAATTTTTATGAAAAATAAATTTATTCACAATTCTAGTTTCGGTGCCCATCTAATTTTTAAAGAATCAGTATCACTTCATACAGTTTCAGTCTAGATTAAGTACATATAATTTTTAAAGTAGCATTGTTGAATATTTTGATGTGTTTCACACAAAGTGAGCAACTCTGCACAGTCACATGTGCTCCCCAGAGCCACAGCTGAGTACATAAGAGAAGAACAAAATGGATCTCTCACTTTCCTGGGAAAGAATTTTCATCATGCAAGAACCTATTACATTCATTCCTTCATAGAGAAAAGATAGGACTACTTCATTAATTTTCCTTTTTCCTTCCCTGAAATTTCCCCATATTCCAAACCAGAATCTCCTGATTCTGTTAGCAGTAGCACACCCCACAAATTTTCCTGATATTCAGATGTGATTTCCAGTACAAGGGTCAAGATATGTGAAGAAGCATTTTCCATGAGACTGAAAGGTGTTAGTCACAAGAACAGCTGTTCAGGTTACAGACATGGCTGAGCCTCAGTAACAGAGACACTCCTGTGCTCTTTAATCCTGGTGCTTTTGACTGATGTGTGTGTGTGTGTGTGTGTGTGTGTGTGTGCAATTGAGTGGTCCTGTAAAATATAGAGCTTGGGACAGGGGCCCTCTCTCCTGGGCATAAGGGTGATACTTTCCACACACATGCTCATTTTTTCTCTTCCCTGTATTTAAAGTAGTCACTTTTCAAAGATCACCTACCTTTGCTTTTCTTACTATCTAATCTTGTTGTCTTCATAAAAGCTTAAAATATCATCTCTTCCATTGAGCCGTCTGAAGTTTCTTCCACTGTGCCATCTCCTGTGAAGTTAACGAAGTATTCATTACTTTCTGGGTGCCCTGTAGTTTCTATATTTGCTTTTCTTATGACATCTTTTTAGTCTCTATTGCATTTATAGAGATGCATGTCATTCCCCTTCCCCACTTTTGCTCATATCACAAGCTCTTTCAAGGAAGATATAGTGTCCACATTTGTATTGCCCCGAATCTAGCACATTCTTAAATATGTTGACTAGCCTGTATTGAAATGCAAAGAAGAGCTCATTTAATTAAGACTTAAATGGATTGCTTTTTGTTTCCTTAAACAGTATTTATTTTCATAATAAGACACTGTGGGGGACCTTAAATCCTATTTATGGCATATACATCCTTGTGGATACTTCTGTGGTTTCAAGTCAATCTACAGGTAAAGTCCTAGAACAAGACAGGTGAGTTGCACTATCTATGCCTGCTGAGTGGGAGATGTCCCGTTCTGAAGGTTTTTTGTTTTTTCTTTTCATGGACAGGCACCCAGAATCAGGTGAGAACTCTGCCACTGAGCCACTGAGCCACCATGATCCACCCCCTTTCTGAGGGTTTTAACCCATTAGGAGCCACCATAAACTTTCTTAAATTGAGGCTCTAAATCCAGGGAACTAGTAGTGAACAGCTGTTGAAGGATTTGAGAAATTCTCTGTGTAGTGGAAGCTACTTAGTTGTAAGAAGAGGAAAACAATTGGGGGTGAAGACAAACTAAAGAATTATTAATATGCAGGAAACTGGTTTTTTTGTTTGTTTTGGAAGAATATTCCTTTCAATTAATAGCTCTGCCTCTCTAAACCAAAATTAATGACTGATATGGAGAGTCAGTCCCTGATTCAAGTACCGGAAGTTTGAGGCTCTAATGTATATTTCTATAATTACATACAGACATCTATATTTATAGAACAAATTCCCTTAATCCATAATGTTTTCTTTATATTTATCAGAAAAGTTTCCAGAATCAAACAGAGCAAAAGAAAATGGGAAAATGAAGAATTCTGGAGAACAGACATCATATTTTCTTGACTGTCTTACTTTTTTTGGCTTAAGACTGTATGTATCAGGAAAAAAATCTAAACTTTCATTTTTCAGGTTTGAAGTTTTCTAAGCAATTGGATACCCTCTTTTCTCTAATATGCCTTCTGTCCCTTACCTGTAATTAGAAAACTAAGAAAAGTAAGAGAGAGAAGATAAGAAAAAAAGGGAAAATTTGAAAGTAGGAGGAAAAGTAAAAGGAAAAGGCAAAGCACCATGAAGATGCGGTTGGGCACTCTTCTGGAGCTCCTGTGTGTCCAGGTTTGCTGTGAGTTAGGGCTGTCCCAAGTAGGGATCTGAAAGGATTTTGCACTTCAGTTTGTTTGAGAGGAGGAAGGGCAAGCAGTTCACAAATCTTCCAGATGTTCTGTCCTTCTAATAACCTAAAGGGGAGTTTTCAGGGTTTGTAAGTCTTGCAGTGCATTACCTGTGACTTTTTCTCCATTTCTGATCAGGTGTGAGCAGTATGCAGGTGGAACAGAATCCTCCATCCTTAAGTCTCCAGGAGAGAGCCAGCATCACGCTGTGGTGCAATTTTTCTATCTTTGTGACCAATATGCATTGGTTTTGTCAAAATCCTGGAGGACGCCTCATCAGCCTATTTTACATTCCTTCAGGAACACAGCAGAAAGGAAGATTAAGTGCCACAACAGTCACTAGAGAATGCCTCAGCTCACTGTATATTTCATCTTCCCAGACCTCAGATTCAGTCTCTTATTTCTGTGCTGTGGAGCCACGGTGCTCCCTGGACACCTGCAGTCTGTGCACAAACCCTCAGCTGGGCTCAGCCCCTCCTCCAGCCCCAGGCACATCACAGCACCACTTCAGAAGCATTTGCACAGCTTAATATCCCTTACCTACGCTGATAGGGTTTTAACCATGCTTACGTTTTAGCTACCTAGTTCCTTTATTCTTTACCTTCTTCTTGCACTATAAATCTCTAATTTGGAAATGGCAAAAGAGCTGACAAGAGAACAGAATCAAAATAGGTATTTGAGGGCGGGCCGCGGTGGCTCAGCGGGCAAGAGTGCTTGCCTGCCGTGCCGGAGGACCCCGGTTCGATTCCCGGCCCCAGCCCATGTAAAAAACAAACAAACAAACAAAATATAATAAAACAAGAAAATGTTTAAAAAATGTTTCCCTTTCTTCCTCCCTTCCATCCTTCCTTCCTTCTCTGTCTTTCCTTCCTTTCCTCCCTCTCTCTTTAAAAAAAAAAAAATAGGTATTTGAGCTACAGTATGCTGGATTCCAAAAGGTCGAAGGGAAAGAAATTTTTAATAGAAAAAGAAATCGACTCCAATAAAGATGTTCGTAGACAATGATCCAGCTTTGTTGCGAGTGTCCTCCAGGCTCATGTCTACCTCAGCACAGCGTGTCCCAACAGGCAACGGCGAACACTTGCATCCCAGTCTACCAATGCAGCAAAGAAAAGGAGAAACAAATTGCTGAATATTCACATATTGGTAAAAACTGTAGAAAGAGACTTTACACTATATGTTCCACTCACCTAGATCCCATTCAAGTTCTTGAGGCTTGTTTTATGGCTTAAGCATAATGTCTAATCTAGAGAATGTTCCATGCACACTTGAGATGGATCTATAGTCATGCTGTTGGGAGGGTTTCTGATAGGTCTAGCTGGTTTGACAGTAGTTCAAGTATTTCCTTGTTGATATTCTGCCCAGCTTGTCTGTCCATTCTTGAAAGTGAAATATTGAAGTCTTTATTACTCTTCGTCTGTTTCTCCCTGCAATTGTGTCTGTTTTTTGCTTCATGCACTTGGGGTCAATGGCTAGGTGAATGTTTGTGTATGATTATTATATCTTCACGATGGATTGACCCTTTTAAAATTTACTATTATAAGATGTCCAGTAACATTATTGGGGGGATGGTTAAAGTCTATTTTGTCTAATATTAGTATAATGTTTCCAGTTTTCTTATGATTGCTCTTTGCACGGAGTATCTTTTCTATCCTTTTATTTTTAATGTGTGCTTCCTATAGCTAGACCATAATTAAACCTTATTTTTCTAACCAGTCTGTGATAATCTTTGCCTTTTAATTGGATTGTTTAATACAGTTTATGTTTAATATGTTTAATCAAATAATGTTTTTGTTGATAGAAGGATTTATGTCTGCCCTTTTAGTTTTTGTTTTCTATATGTCACAAATCTTTGTTCCTCTGTTCCTCCTTTGCTGCTTTCTATGCATTAAGTGAATATTACCTAGTATAGTATTAATTCTTTTAATTATTTTTCACTATATTTTTAAAACAATTATTTTCCTAGTGGTTGTTTGAAAGCTTACAATGTACATCTTATCATAATCCACTTCAGATTTATGCTCCAGAGATGTGGACTGGGGCAGTGGCCTGCTTTTCCCAGAGTCACAACCCTGCTTTTTAAGTGGACTGCTGGATAGGAATAGCAGCCTCTGGTGTTCATGGCTTGACTATCTCTCAGTGAGGAACCTCCACCCTATGAGTGAGCAATGGCAAGGGCTAATAGGAGCTTAATATTCTTGGTCTACCATGCCTTGGGTAAAGCTTCTGCCCTATGACTGAGGACTAAGTAGGGACCTGAAGACACCTCTCAACTTCTGTTTCCTAGAATAGGGTTTCTGCAAAATGAAGCTCATTAGGTGGTGAGAAATGTTGGTGACTTGCCCATTCCAGGTGATACTGTATCCCTAGATTGGAGCAGAGCCCTGTGGTCTTGGTTGCACCTACCCAGATTAGAGTTTCCTTCATGCTATGCTAGGTAGAGTAGTAAATCTTGTCTCAAATGGCAGGCTTTTTCTGTTCTTATGGAGATTCAACAGATATTTTTGAGTAAATATTGCTCCACTTGCTATAAACCCTTAGGACAAGTCCCAGATACCTTAATTTTCTTTTTTCTGTATGCTGCATGGTGGGTCACATTTCATTATTTTTCCATGGAAGTATCCTATTATTGTAGCACCATTTGTTGAGTTTTTGTTTGACTGTTTTTTGGGAAGTGCATGGTCCAGGAATTATAACTGCATCTCCTGCGTGGCAGGTGAGAATTCTACTACTGAACTATTTTCCTTGCACATACCCCCCAAGTACCTTAATTTTTAAGAAAAAATCTTTACTAGTCATAGTTGTTTTGCTGGGGAGAATGTCCATGGAGCTCCTTGCTCAGCCATTCTTGAAGTCATAGCCTCATATTCATGTTGTTAACATATACAAGAGACCTAGACAAAAGATATAAAAAGTTCAGCTTTTCTTTGGGATATGCTGACTTTTTTCCAATGAGAAAGTAAGTTGTCATCTTTCCCATAGCCTAACCCTGCTGCACATATTATTATTCAGAATCATCATGTACCATGATTATAGAACAACCATGTATTCTAAAAGTATTGATGACAAACAAGAACATCATGTCTTTTGTTCACTTGACCACTGATTGTGCTTGAAGTTGTTATCCAGAATAAATGAAGACTAAGACCCATTACTTGTAAGTGTCTCACTCCCTCACTGAACACATCACTAGTGCTTATTTTTACAATGTGGGACACTATAGATATATCGTGACTCTTGCAGATATATAATTATGATAAATATTTCTACTTTTTCATCCATGAAAATAATGAACAAGCTGTCTATCTTTAAATACCCACTATCTTAAGTCCATTTCTACAGAGGCCAACCTTGGGATGAGGATGCATATACATGGTTAGGGGGGGAGGAAATAGCCAAGCAAGAGTTAGATTTCAGGTGATGCTCCTGACATTTTCTCAGCCTGATTTTGTGGGAAGCTCTAGGGCATACATCCTACTGCAGTTTGTCCTACTAGTGAACAAGTGTTGCCCTCCTGAACTTGCCTTCAGGTCTTTTGTTCTCTGCCCCCAGTTATGTCCTCTTTCATTCACTAATTTTTGAGTGGCATATTCATCATCTAGAGGCCACAGACTGCTTTTTACCTTTGCAGATGAAATATGAGAAAAATCATCTTGTGGTTTTCATATCAGAAGAGGCTGTGCCAGTTCCAAACTATTGCATACCCCAGAAAATCCATATTTTAATCCTGATCCAATCTTGTGGGGATAGCTGTTTCTTTTAATCCTGATTCACTATTGTAGGGTAGAAACTTTTGATTAGATAGACTGTTCTGTGGCCATGGTAGCAAGTAGCCAACAGAAGCAGTTTTACACCTATTCAGTTGATCAATGACTGCTCACTCATTGAGCACACTTTTGCAAGCCAACCAATCAGTGCCAGCTACTGGCTTCTGAAAATCAGTCAGTCAAGGATGGATTCAACCAATCAACAACAGCTTCACCTCAGTGACTGTGCTTCTATAGGTGTCAATTCATTTACAGCTCTAAAAGCTCACCAATTCCTGAATTCCACCCTTCCCTCCAATCCAATATAAATTCAGCCATCTGTTTTACTCAGTAAGATTTTGTCTGCCTATATAACTCTCCCTTACTATTGTGAAAAACAAATTTTACTTTGCCTTTTTATTTCAGATGTTGAGCAGTTGTCTCATCCTTTGACAGCTTTCAAAGTATATTTTCTTGTGGGACATTTGGACTTGGGCAACTTTTCTTACTATTTTTCTCCTATACTCACAACAAAAGCAGCATGGATGATGACTATTTTTGTTTGAAATTCAGTATTAGCAGAAGTAGCTGTTATGCTATCAAACTTAGGAAATCATCAACATTTCTGATTGTGTGAAAATGCATTTCTTTTTGTAGTTTATTCCAAGCAGAATCATCATATTTACTGCTCTGTATAGCTGCTACAGTTAGAAAAGCTGCTTTTGCAAAGCAGTTGTGAATTACACCACATTTGTAGATCAGATGGCCAGTTGTGGTGGACTTGCCTGAATCTCTGTTTCCAATAATGACAATGCTGATATGAGTCTTTTCCTTTCCCATTTTGTTTAGGATATAATGATTGATTTTCACAACATCTAGGTTCTAGTGGCAAATATGTTGCAAAAATGCTGATTTAAGATTTGATATGTTTTTCTCTATACATATTTTCTACCAGGGAAATGTTTTTCACTCTCAACAAATATGTCATTTGGCCAAAGACCGATGCCCATATTACATGCTTATGCAGAACAGATCTGCTGCTTTCAACCCAAACTTCAGCAGGCAAGAGATTGTGTAGAGGCTCTATATTTAGGGTAACAGCATAATGTTGTGGCAATGATGCATGTGAAGCACAATTTTTTAGTCTTTTCTTAAAAAAATCATGTCAGATATGGAAATTCTATTTGCTTCAGACTAGCAAATTTATTCAAGTATTTCATTTTTTAAGTTGACTTGGTTTGATCCTCTCATTCCTTTTCTTTTACAAATTTTACCCCCTCTGACTAGCTGGCTTTCTATCCTGTTCTAGTCAAGAAATATATATAAAATTGTCAAGAGATTTTCAAAATCTTTGGCATTTTAATTTTTAATTTTTTCCAGTATTCAGATGATGTTTAGCTTTTGTGGAATTGTGGCATTACTAAATTTTGTCTTAAAGCCACACCTTTCACTCTATGTATGAAGTGTAATAGAAATGCACATGTTTAACAGAATTTTCTCTTAATGATATAAGTTTGACAACAGCAGCTTGGTACAGGTGATACAATCTGAAACTGATTAAATGACTAATCGCCTTAGGTTTATAACATCAAATTTCAAAGGAAGAGTCACTCTGAATTCTCTGAGCCACCAAGACAAAACACACTCTCCTTTTAAAGGAAACTAAGTGCTTTGATATAGATGATGCTTAGGTATCACAATTTGATCTTAAGTTATAAAAATGATGAAATGGGGCAGAACTATTTTGAAGTTATACTTGTTTTAATTCTGAAATAAATTTTAAAATATTCAAAATAAAAATGGTAGCCACAAATCTACATATGTCATTTGTATTGACTCACTTTTTAAATTAGATATTAGCAAAGAAGCCAATCAAAATTCTAGAGCCATGCAACTTTTCTTTAGCCTCTTCTGTGTTATTTAATTCTGAAATGGTCAGGATTTTAATCCCTAAGTATTTATTCAGCATTTAAGCAGTTATTTATCCAGGGGGTGAGACTCTTTCTTACTCTTGTTTTTAAAATAGAAAAAGACAGCTGGGATACTTTGCTACATCTTCCACATCCTCTAAGTTTCCCTTAATGATGATTTATCCCTACACTGGCAGATATAAAATAAGACCTCTACATCAACTAGTTCCACCCCCCTATTCCAGATTATCAACAGCCCCTTCCAACATGAAAAAGTTAGAATGAGCATAGTCCAAATATCCTAAAGAGTGAGAGAAACATTAAATGTGATGATGGAGTTATACAGAGAAGGTCGGTTTTAACAAATGAGTATGAGTGCTGAATCAGTTTATTGATATTTCTTTTAGTCTCTAGTACTTCAGAGCAGCTAGAAATAAAAACCTAAAATTGTGCAATTGTAACCCATACCAAATTCTGAAATCAGTTCTACAGCAAATTGTTGCAATATGCTCTGAAATGCATTGCTGTTTTGAATGTATGCCATTTCTTTACAAAAATGGTAAGAAAGAGTATTATAAAGAAGATAAGATTTAACAAATGAATATGACTGCTGAATCACTATATTGATATTTCTTTTGGTGTCCAATGTCTTGGAGTAGCTGGAAGAAACAATGAAAAATTGTGGAACCCTAACCCATACCAAACTTTTAAATCTGTTTTATAACTACTTGTTAAAATGTACTTGGAGGGTGTGTGATGGTGTCTCAGTGGTGGAATACTCGCTTGCCGTGTTGGAGACCTGGGTTTCATTCCTGGTGCCTGCCCATGGAAACAAAAAAAAGAAAAGAAGAAAAAACATACTTGGAAATGTACTGCTTTATATATATATGCTATTTTTCATGAAAAAAAAATTGTCCAGAGTGATGCCCCGGTGAATCCCAGAGTGATTCGATCAGTGAGTGGAAAAGTATGGGGAGAACGGGGAGAAATTCAACTTCCCCAAGTTGAAGTCTTGATATTCTCACAAGCAGTGTGGACAACCAAAGCTACAGGCTGAGCCCCCAGTCTTGGGGTTTGTTCATATGAAACTTAACCCCACAAAGGATAGGTCAGGTCTACTTAAAATTTAGGCCTAAGAGTCACCCCCAAGAGAACCTCTTTTGTTGCTTAGATGTGGCCTCTCTCTCCAGCCAACACAAGCAATCTCATCACCCTCCCCCTGTCTATGTGATACTTGACTCCCAGGTGTGTGGACCTTCCTGGCAACATGGGACAGAAATCCTAGAATGAGCTGAGACTTAGCATTGAGGGATTGAGTAAACATTCTTGACCAAAAAGGGGATGAGTGAAATGAGACTGTCAATGGCTGAGAGATTCAAAACAGAATTGAGAGGTTATCCTGGAGGTTATTCTTACCCATTAAGTAGATAGCACCTTGTTGTTCAAGATGTAATGGAGAGGCTGGAGGGAACTACCTGAAAATGTGGAGGAAAAAATATTTTTAAAAATTGAGCTCTCTGAGTCCAGGTCCCACTGGGAGTCCTGGTCCCTGCCTTGTGGGACACTTGATGCTGTAACCGGTCAGTCGAGTGACTGCTGCCCACACTGCCTTCTCTACAGCCCCACCCCAGACACGGCCTTCCTCCTCCCAGCTCTGTGTGGGGCTGCACAACAAGGCCATCCTTGACTTTCAATTTTATAGAGAGGAGAGAGGCCAGATGACATTGAAGAGATGACAATCTCACACCACCAGAGAGTGGTGAGGAAGTGAGCCTCAGACACCTGAGGGGAAGCTCTTCCAGGCAGAGGCAACAGGCAGCTGAAATCCCAAAGGTTTAGAAGTGTGTTACTGTAAGGGAGGAACAGAATGTGGTCTCGGAGGGGAGTGAAGAGAGGAGTGAGCAGCAGGGAACACAACCAGGGAGGTAGCTGGGGCCAGATGGTGTAGGGACTTTCAGGCCTGTTTAAGTGTTTTGGCTTTTGTGCTGAGAAAAATAAAAGCTGTCAGAGGGCTTTGCATAGGAGGTTAAATTTACTCCATAAAGTAGTGTTCAGTGTAACCTACTTACACAGCCACAAGGGGGTAATGCTACTTCAGAGATTAGAATTTGTCTTATATATCCTGTTCATCAAGCAGCTATAGATTATCTTTGCAAATGATTATCTCACACTCTCCTTCAATTTGCATCCATCTGTCCATCTATCTGTCTAAATAATTTTGTCTTATTCACAGCCCAGTAGGAGAAATAACCTTGGAAGGCAAAACTTCTTTGATACATGTGGTCCTTCAAGGTCAGAGCCACATAAGCTCCTCTTATATAAATTTACAAAGTTTCTAACCACACACAGACTAACTTCTAGCCACACTGAGATAATTTGTGCCTAGAATTTCTATTTCCCACTCTTCTAACTGGGAAACATATTTTAAGGTCCAGTTTAAGCATCTCCTCCATCAAAAACCTCTTCTGCCTGGGCTCAGAAGCACAACCCATCACTCTTTTCTCTGTCACATGGCCTAGATTACAGACTGCTGCAGTGGGTTTTATCTGGCTGGATTTGAGGATTATAACTGGATTCACCGACTGTTGGGATTCTGTCTCTTTGATGGATGAATACCAACTATTACCCATTTATAGGCACTCTCAATAAATGTATATTGGAGACATGAATGACTGACTGAGTCATTAAAATTAAAAAGAAAAGAAAACTGAACAAAACTATCCCCCTTAGGGATTTGAAGTAGAATGGGATGGGAGTGTAGACTGGGGAACGATGATTGACATTATTGTCTCCTGTTGGACTATAATGACACCACAGTAACCTTTATTTGGATTTGAGAGGACATTAGATATGCATACCACACAATTCTCTCTCTGCACTTCAGAAAAAGAAAGTGCTTCTAACATTCTTTCAACTTGTATTATTTAGGGCACAGATCACCCCTATTTTTAGGGCTCCTTCTGAATATATCCTCAATTTCTGCCACTATGTCCTGACTGCATTAATCTCAAAAGCCAAATTGCTTCTTCACATGTCATCTGTGAGGATAAAATGTGAAGGGAATATTGAATATTTGTTCAACCTCAGTATGAGAGATACCAAAAATGGTACATTACTGGCTTGTCATGGCCCATATCTTCTGAAGTCTTTGCAGAATTTATCCATTCTCTCTTGTCCATTTGAAGTTCAAAGCTTCCCCAGAACATGCAATTCCAGTATTTCCTAGATTTCCCCCAGAAATGTTCTTAGATATATTTGATTTACCTGATCTAAATTTTAGAAGAAACACAAAGAAGCTGAAATTTATTTTCTCCTATTATTTCTTAAAGTCATGAAAAATAAGGCCCATCTAATCTAAAGATTTTGATAAAATTAGTTCCCTGGGGCAAAAGGACCATATCTTCTCTACATTCTGATCTATAATGTCAGCTTGCAATGGAATTATATGCACATTGTGGGTCCTGAATAATTTTAATTACTATCATTAATAATTATTAAAAACTCTCATAAACATACTCATTTCATAGCTTAATCAGTGTCCTGTTCTTCCACCATCATAAAATGAGGCATGTGGAACATACACACTCTGCTGATGCATCCAGTTGTCATAATCTTGATTCTTAACATTCTAAGAGGTGCGAGGAAAAGGCAGAGGGGATTGGGGTTAAAGAAGTTCTAAACTGATCCTTTTTCAGGTTAAAGGAGGGAATTTCTGATTTTCAATGAACGTATTTTCAGCAATGTTAAAATTGAACAAAAATGGGGAAGTGCTGCTTTGACAGAAATAGCTCTAAGTGAAAGCATTTGAGAAAGGGAGGAGCCCATGGAAAGACTTGAAGTGGGTGTGAATTTAGAGTCAGAGTTCCAGCTGGCTGGGGAGATGAGAAGCCTTCATGTGTTTTCTGGAGGAATGGACAAGCTCCAGGGAGCACTATTTTTTATTCTGTGGCTTCATGTAGGCTGTGAGTTGCAGAGAAGGAACCCTAGGATTTGTCTTTAATTTTGGGGGAATGGAAAAATCAGGGTGCAGATGAACTTATACATGTAGAAAATTTAAGAAGAAAATAGAAATTTGGGGAGTTGATGACTTTTTTTTTATTATTATCTTTCTATGTAGGGGTGATTGGCCAACAGCAGGGGAAGAGAGACCAGCCCCTGGTGAAGCAAAGTCTTCAATCTCTGACAGTCCAGGAAGAAAGAATTTCAATTCTGAACTGTGCTTATGATAACGATGCATTTGCCTACTTCCCATGGTATCGACAATACCCTGGTAAGGGTCCTGCATTGCTGACAGCTATACGTTCAGTCCAGAGTGAAACTAAAGAGGGAAGATTCACTGCTTTCTTCAATAAAAGTGCCAAACAATTCTCCTTGCATATCATGGCTTCTCAGCCTGAAGACTCAGCTACCTACTTCTGTGCAGCAAGTGCACAGTGCTTTCCAGGCACCTGCAGCCTGTACCCAAACCTGCAGCTGGGGCTCTAGGAAAACCCTGCTGTGGACCTTCAACTGGCAGACATGTAGACTAGTTTTCCTTTTCAAATAGAGGTGATGAAATAAATATGTAACTCAGTGGTGTGGCAGTATGACAGAGTGGTTATTAAAGTAAATGAAGGAAACTTAATGAATGACTGAACTGTAACAGGATTTTCATACTGGTTGAAGTATTTGAAATTGTTGTAAATATTCAACCAGTTGTGGAGAAACTGGGACTTATAATCTATGGTTGGAATGCAAATTGGCAATACCAAGTTGGGAAATTGTTTGACAGTTTCTTACAATTTATACTTACCATATGGTGCTGACTTTCCATTTCTATGTATTTACCCAGTAGAAGTGAAAACATATATCCATAGGAGGTTTTTTGTATGAATATCCATACATTCTAATGGCCCCAAAGTGGGAACAACCCAAATATCCATTAATTGGTAAATATAAAAATTATACAGCAATAAATGGCATGAACTAGTGGTACAGGTAACACATGCATGTATCTAAAAAACTTTATGCTATATTGAAGAAATAGGATGCAAAAGACTACGTGCAATACAATTCTATTTATATGAAATTCTAGAAAAGGCAAAGCTAATAGAAAGTGACAGAAAAGAGAGCAGTGATTGCCTGGCAACAGAGATGAGGGGAAGGGTTTCACAGTAAAAGAAAAAAAATAAACTTATAGGAATGATTGAAATGTTTCATGATTGTGGTGACAGTTACACGGGTGTCTGTTTTTGCCAAACCTTGTCAAACCATATATTTAAAATGTGTGCATTTCATTTCTACATAAATTATATCTCAAAATGGTTGTTTAAAAAATCAGACATGACTCAGCATTGCCACTCCTAAGTATACCCTAATTAACTGAAAACAGATATTCAATGAAAAACTTGTTTATGAATGTGCATTGCAGCACTATTTACACAGTGGTCAAAAGGTGCAAGCAACCAAATGCCCAACAGTTGATGAATGAATAAACAAAATATGCTATTTCCATGCGAGGGAACATTAGTCATAGAAATGAATGAAGTACCGATACAAGCACGGATGAAATTTGGAAACATTATGCATGGATGAAACTTGAAAGAAGCCAGTCACAAAAGGTGACATTTTGTATGATTCCATTCATATGAAATATTCAGATTAAGCAAATCCATAGAAACAGAAAGCAGATTAGTGGATGCCAGCGGTTGTTAGAGGAGAGGGGAATGGGAAGTCACTGAAGATATGAAATTCTCTTTGTGATAATGGAATGTTGTAGAAACAGACAGTGGTAATAACTGCACAAAATTGTGAATGTACTAAATGCCACTGAGTTGTACATTCTTAAAATGGTGAATTTATGTTATATGAATTCTACTTCCATTAAAAAATTAATACAAATTATGGCTTAAATCTAATAAGAGAAAAAGAAGGGCCAGAGTCAATGGAATGACACTTTAAAACTCTGTAGGAACAAAAAACCTGTAAAACTTGACTCTACAAAAGTAAAAACAAATACCTTAAAGATGAACATGAAATAAAGATCAGTTCAGACACTATAAAGATAAAATTAGTTATCACAGACCTTCATGCAAGAAAGCTTAAAGAAAATGTATCTGGCAGGAAGAAAATTATCCCAGAAGAAAAACATAGCTTTATACAAAGAAATAAACAGCACTGGTAATGGTAAACACGTCATGAATATACAAAATTAAAATAAAATAAAACAAAACTTCTTTTCTCTTTCTTTACTCTCTTGAAGGAAAGCTGTCTGTTTTAGGCAAAAATTAATAGCAATTCATCATGAAGTGTGTGACGTATGTGGAAGTAAAATATATGACCACAAAGTCAAAAAAGTTGGAGAGGGAAATGTTGAATGTATACTGAAAATAAAAGAATTAAATATTTGTTTATTCTTATTGCTGGGTGCAAAGGTGTCTACTATATTATTTTCTGTACTTTTCCATGTGAGAAGTATTCAATAAATTAAAATATAACCTTTTAAAACATGGGTAGCTGCAACCACAGTTTTTACTCTCTCAACAGGGCCACAAAATGGAGAATAGAATTTTTATCATCCACAACTGTGCCAGGTGTACGCCCAACAGACCACATAAGTGAAAATAAAAGAAAATCTTTCATTTGTTTATAAAGGCACAGAGGTTTAACCAGAAGTAAACAACCCAGACTCCTTACTGATCCACAAAGCACACTTATATCAACACTTAAAAAGAGAGCAAAAAAAAAAAAAAAAATCCAACCAAATGGCTCAGCAATGGGAGGTGTGCCCACAGGATGTCAGTATTCTTCATTTTTTGGTAGATAGGAAAGTTGAATAAGAAATTTGGAATGGTTTTTATGTCTCATTGGAGTGGTTAGTTTCCATTGGGCAGAAATACATAAGGTTAGAACAAAATATAATACCTAGGTTGGAGGGCCTGGTCAGCATATGAGCAGATCCATTTTCAGGATTTAAGAGGGAGAATCAAGAAGATCTTGAACTTCAGTAGTGGTTTTGTGGTTTCATTAGGTGTGTGAGTTTGGGGATTTCTATAAAGGAACCAGGGAGAGTCTGAAGACAGTTTGCCAAAGAGGAGCTCAATTAATTCCACCTGGGTTTCCTGACATGTTGGCCAAGCAAAATGAAATTTTTAGGGTTTGACAGTTTGACATAACGCCCCTGATGCCATATGAATTGTGAGCATAAAATGGAACAGAACTTCCAGTCCCTCAATATCCAGGGAGAGAAATATTTTTTATTTTAGACACATTAATACTATAGATAGCTTTGAATGCTTTCACTGATAGGAAAGCATTTTGGGAGAAGTTTGGTGTTCATGACAAATTCTAATGAGAATTATATGATTCATAGTAAATTGATTTCAGGTAAGTCCCTCAGATTTTATCACAGATTAATTCACTGAATTTGGAAATTTTAAATGATCAATCTGCTTCCAAAACCTCCTTCAATCTTAAGCTTTATGCTTGTCCTTTGCCAGATGAAATAATTGGGCAATTAAGTCACAAGGAAAGCCAAAACAATGTATAGATTTGGTCAAATCTCCCAACCTGGGTGTCATAACACAGCAAACTCAACCTACACGGAAACCATGTTTCAGAGGCAGAAGCTCTATGCAGCTGAGGGACCTGCACTGCCAGGAACACAGAGTGAGGCCGTGATGACAAGGGGGGAGATTCTTCCTTCCTGCTACTTCCCAGACTGCTCTAAGGAGTCATGATTCCACCTGTTTTGTAGGAATAATTAGAAACCAGGCAATCAGCTGCCTGTCAGCACTCAGAGGTGGAATGGGACAAGCAGAACAGATGTCTCAAATAATTAGAGCTCATTTCCTGTCACACTGATGTGACTTATTATTTTGTGCTGTTATCAAAGAACTGGCATTGTTTTAGAGATCCTGTCTGTACTTTTTCTATTATTGTCCATTTACCAGCATTTTGGTCCCTTGTTATTAATTCACCCATTAACCAAAATGAAACCAAATGGAAGACTGATACTACATTCCGTACACTCACATATCTGTCTACAAAAATTCAGACACCAGCTTCTATGATGTTGAATGTACTACATTTTTGCAGCCCAGTAGAAATCATATTCTGTTGGTGTAGATTCTAACATTGTGTCACAGACAGATCCGGCACATTTGTGATAACTTTATTTTACAAGTATAAAATTCTCATCCACAGAATTCAACAAGTGAAGCTGAATGACTTCTAATTGATGTGAAAGAAAATATCATATTAGGATAATTCTAGGACACATGACTTGATAAGTACAATTTTGTGGAGGCAGCAGGGCTAAATGGGTTGATCCTCTTCAGAGTCAAAAAAGGAAAACTGAACTTCAGATTTTGAAAGAACACTATTTTATTCCTCTTACAATGTTATCAAATCAGAACATCTGAATAGATTCAGGAAATCAGAAGGACTGATTTTTATGTAGCTTTACATAATGTAAAACTTAAGCAGAGCCCAAGGACTCAGTGAGAAACAAGGAAAAGCTGCAGCAATTGGATTGCATAGGAATATATTTGAATTTTCCACTCCTCCCTCTGTTATTGATTTCTAACTTCATACTACTGTGCTCAGAGAAGACAGGTCATGTGATTTCAATATTTTTGAATTTATTGAGATTTGTTTTATGACAAAATGTTCCAGCCTGGAGAATGAACCAGGTGCACTAGAGAAAAATGTGTGTCTGCTGCTGTTGGGTGAAGCGTCTGCTGGGTCTCACTGATTTACAGTGTCATTCAGGTCTTCTGTTTGTTTATTGATCATCTGTCTAGGTGTAATATCCATTATCGAAACAGGAGTGCTGTGGTCTCTTACCGCCTAATTATCCCTTCAAATCTGACAATATTTGTTTCATATATTTTGGGGGTCTTCTTGTTGAATCAACTTCTTTATTAGTTATAGTGACCTTCTTTGTCCCTTGTCGCAGGTTTTCATTTAAAGTCTATTTTATCTGGTATAAGTATCATATTGCTTTACTCTGAGAAAGTCAAGAATCTGTGAGGTTTGTGTTTATTTCATTAGACTCGGGATGGATAAAAGCAAATAGATGCAAAATGAGTGAATAGTAGGCAGATTACCAAGATAAGTGACTCACAATAAATTCTCTTTTAAATGAGACCCACAGTATGTTTGAATTCAATTCACAGTATGAATTGAATGATTATCCACAATGCTAACTGGTTTTAATTTTAAATAGTAATTATTTCATTCTGTTATTAAATACTGCCAAATGTGTAATTACCAGGTAAAGACAAATAGGTAAAGTGAAAGTTTGGGCTGAACATGATTTTATTCTCATCTGTGAATAGATTGCTCATAAGAAACCCTATTTCCTGTCTGGCACACTAGCATCAGATCCCAGGAACTATATATATATGCACAGTCGGCACGCAGAGACACTGAACTCTGAGCTTGTGGCAGAACAAAACACATTTGGGCAGGGGAATACATGCCACATGCCACCCTCCAGCCTTCAGTGGGTGCTCATGGCCTTCATCTACTCAGGTAGGGATGATTCCAGACCTGGGTAAGAAGTGAAGGATAAAGGATTGCATGTGGGCGTGTGGGACTTCACATGGACTTGAAGAGGAAATGGGAATGGGGGAAAACATACTGCGATTTCAACTTGGTGTGTCTTTGGTTCCTACATTAGCCTCATTGTTACAGTATTTTATTCACTATATTAGAAGACCATACCCTTTCTCTGTATTTCCTTGCAAGATCCAGTGTGGCCCAGAAAGTTACTCAAGTCCAGTCAGCCCTATCCAGGCAAGAGGGGACAGCAGTCACCCTGGACTGCTCGTATGCAACAAGTCTGAGCTACTACTCTATTTTGTGGTACAAGCAACATTCCAGTGCAGAGCTCATTTTCCTTATTCAACAGTATTCTAATATCCAGAATGCAAAGAGAAATCGCTATTCTATAAACATCCATAAAAAAGGTAAATACATCAGCCTCGTCATTTCACCCTTACAGCCCGAAGATTCAGCAAAGTATTTCTGTGCTCTCGTGGAACACACCGTGCTTGAAATGATAGTGGAAGCTGAACAAAAACTCCTCCAGAACTTGATAAGAGAGAACCCTCTCCTTTGGGGGTGAGCTGAAATGCACACCTGCAGATTCCAGACAAGAAATGGTAGTCACTGTGGTTGCTTAACATGTGGTCTAGATCTGATGATTTAATTCTAAGTAAAATCTTCCTGTATCTCACTTGGAAACAGATGTCCAGGATAACATTTTGGGGGGTGTTGGGGGTGGGGTCTGGGAATCAAACCCGATCTCCCGCATGGAAGGCAAGCCTTCTACCACTGAACCACCCATGCACCCCAGAGTAGTGTTCTTTTAATACATCCTCAATCTTAGATTTTTAATTTAAAATAAATCATGTGGAATGTGTATACAGTTGTCTACAGTTGACAAAACTTGACCCATAATATAAAGTGGCGGTTTCACTTACAGAACTTTCCACCACAAAGCTGCATCTAATTGCCATATTTACATTTTAGATCTGAAATAGCCATGAAAATCATTTCTTTAGCCCTTTCCCCTAAGGCTTTATGTCATTTAGACTACAATCAGAGAAATAGAACCACCATAAGGCAGTGACTTGGGGATTAGACCTATGCAACTCTGAAGGCTATTGGAGACATCTGTGAAATGCTGTTATCTTTACCATCTGATATTGAGCCTGTAGTTACTACTGGTCAGCTAGACCAATATTTGGGAAGGAAAGCTGGATGTGAACAAGAGCATGGACAAACTGACTTGTAAGGAAAAACTATGATTTGTGAAGACACTTGGAACCCACGAGGATAAACTGAAACTTTTCTTCTCTCACCTCCTTCAGTTTCATAGTGGTGGATGACCTTAGGGGAAGCTGATGTCATTTCTCATCATGCTACCCACACATTCAATCTAGAACAAAGAGAAATTTAAGGTGGAGATCTAATGGGAGATCTAATCGGGGAATTGTGAGTTACCAACAGAAAGAGCTAACAGACCAGCAGCAATACCTATGAACTGCCACAGTGTCAAGAGCCCTGCACCAACCTGCAGAGCATAAAAAATATGCACCAAACTTTCAAATCGTGCACACATTTCCCTTGTGGCCAACTCTAACATAAACTACACTGGAAAGAAAATTCCATAAAATATATTTCCAGCATAGTTAGGTGGACACAGTGCAAAACAACCTAATTACAACTCTTGTCATCCTGACAGGAATTAACTTTTCTTTTAAGAACACTTAATCTCCAAATAAAGACAATAGCAAAATCATGCTTCACACACTGAACAGGAGGGTAAGAATCCTCATTCAACCAAAAACATGCTAATCTTCTTCCCAAAGACGATACAAAATCTGTTTACCCATTTACAAGTGATATTTTTTCCTCTTCTAGCTGAGTTTTGTTCCTCATTTGATATTCTGTTGTTCATCTGCTAAGATTTAGATTAAACTTTATTAGACCATATGTAGGCAAATAAGACAGGAAAATTTACAAAAAGGTTACTCTATTCACAAATATAAAAATATCAAAATAAGGAATACATTTGCACAACTATTATCCTTATTTCTGCAAAGGGTCACTTGTTGCAGCAGATTTTTATAACTGCCTGTTCCGTGATTCATCTCATATCTCCTTGGCTCCCAGCAAGTGCCTCCACTCATTGGTACACTTGATTAGCTATAAAACAAGCTCCTCAGTCAGGAGCAATGCTGTCTGGAATACTGTGAGGTTGAATAGGAATTCTTTAAGTCCACCAAGTGTGGTTTTGACAGAAGCATTGCAGGAATAGAAGACAAATCCATACCCGGAGTGTCTACCTATCCAGACAACGAGCAGAGAAAAGCAATCAATTGTGTTGGGGGGATCAACATTAAAATGATACCTGATTTCTCATCAGAAATGCATCAAGTCAGAAACAACAGCAAAACATTTTTAAACTGCTGAAATAGAACCTTGAGGCTAGTTTCCTAAGCAAATGCAAAAATATTTTTTAGTGTCTTCATTAAAAATCTATGCAAATACTGGAGTTCTTTGTATTATGTCTTTAACTTTCTTGTAAATTTTAAATTATTTCTAATGAAAAACTTTAAAAGAATCTCTTAAGAAGGCAAAAAGTCAAGGCACAGACTGGCAGACTAAATTTACAGTACGGTTTTCTGAAAAAGGACTAGAATTCAGAATATACAAAGACCCTTTAACAATCAATAATAATGGACAAAAATTCTATTTAAATGGCAGTAAACTCCAAAAGGCATCCCAAAAATACACTATCCAACGACCAATAAGCATATGATGCAATATCTAATGTCAATAGTCATTAAGGAAATTAAAAATAAAATCCCATTTGACTGTCCCAGCTGTTTCAGTGCCCTACAAGTATTAATATAGCTAGAAGGAAATGGTCTCAAAGAGAAAACAGGGGAAAATAATGACTACCTTCAGGGAAAGAGGTGGTTAAATTTCTTAGGAGTTTCAATCACTGAACCATGTGCAGAGAAGAAAAACCAATAATAGACCACAGACTGAAAAGGTGAATGAAAGGCAGGTTTTACCAGGAAAGAAAGAAATATTTATTGAGCTTTTATGTATGTAAAACGCTGGCTTTTATGTATGGCAGACACTGTGTCAAGCATTTCAGATTCATTACTTAACATAAGTATAACAAATGCTGTCAGACAGTTTACACTGTTATTCCTATTTTTATATTGGAAAAAATGAGATATAACTTTCCATAACTTTGTAAAGCAGCTCCAACTTTTGTACTTTTGTTGTCAGCCAGGGGTGTAGCATTTTAAAGGGCTCCTATAGAACATAGCTTGAACTACAAGGACCAGACCTGGCTAGCTTCAGTGATGGAGACATTACTGGTGTCAGCTGGAACCCAAAAGGAAGGTGACAAATTGCCCAGGATCAGAAGATGAAGAATTCATCACCTGAGCAGTTAATAGTGCTGAGTAAGTTAGCAATTCTCTTTTACAACAGTGTGCTGGGAAATACACGGGGCTGGAGGGAAAGATGGACAGACTTCCATATCAGGACATTTTCCTCTGTCTTAGTCCTGTCTCTCCTTAAAGCTATTTCTCAAAATGCCTGTATAGTTCATCTCTGCCCCTTTTTTAGGTCTTTACCCAAATGCTACCACTTTGTGAGAACTTTCATGGCAACTCTATCTGAAAGTTTATTTTTTCCTTCCCTGAGAATCAGGACTCTTGTCATCCTCCAAACAGCAGGAGATGAAGCGGTTCTTTGCTGAAGCGCTACCATCTGGTGTCTGGCTAAAATATTTTATGTTTACATTTGCCTCCTTGCTGCCCTCCAATGTTGATGGGTTAAATTATGGGGAAGCCTAGTCTCAATAGGAACTATCATTACAATTATTTATTTATTTGTTTGTTTGTTTATTTATGTATTTATTTTTGCATGGGCAGACACTAGGAATCGAACCCAGGTCTCTGGCATGGCAGGTGAGAACTCTGCCACTGAGCCACCGTGGCCCACCCAGGATGTATCATTGTTGACTCAAATCTGTCCAGTTCCCATTTTAGTTCATGGTGTCCTCTTAAAATCTTTTTCATCTCTGTGGGATTGGGAGTGATGTTCCTCCTTTCATTCATTATTTTTGTTATTTGCCTTTAATAGAATGATCTTTCCAAAGAACCACCTTTTGGTTTTGCTGATTCTGTCTACTATTATTTTAGTTCTCTATTTCATTTATCTCCATTATAATCTTTATTATTTCCTTCCTTCTGCTCACTTTGGGTTTAATTTGCTCTGCTTTTTCTAGATTCTCCAGTTATGAGGTCAGCTCTCTGATTTGAGCTCTTTCTTCTTTTTTTAATGTGAGCATATAGAGCTATGAATTTCCCTCCTGGCACTGCCTGCTATATCCCATCAGTTTTAGTATGTTGTGTCTTGGGGCCCAGAAGCAGGCCTCTGACTGTTGGCAGAGCCACGTCAGAACAGCCTTGGAGGCATAGCCCCTTTGTCTGCTGTGAAATGAGGTCCAGCCTGTACATACCTTATCTAATCCAGCCTTATTGTAAGAAAGTTCTACCTCATCAGGTTCAGGTAGGTTAGTCAATGCTCACTCTGCTCTCAAGGATGTTGACCCTGAAGCCCAAAGAGGGCTGTATAGGAAACATTGTAATAGGTAATAAATGGTTCCTGGGACAGGAACTGTGAACCCAACTTTGTAGCTTTGCAGGCATGACAGATATTAAAAATAATCTTGTTTATTATACTCCCTAAAGCAGTTCCCACATAAAAGCACATTAATATGTGGAACTCAGTACATTCAGGTCTCTTGCTCCTGATGAGCTTGAGTCCCCTGACCCCACTTAACTAACTTCTTGGGTCTGTCATTTCTTAATCCTGCACAGCGCCCCTTCTTCTCCCCTGTCCCCTAGGGAAATCCCGATAGTTGTGTTTTCATTTTCATTAACCTCAAGAGACTTCCTCATTTCTTTGACCCATTTGGTGGTTTAAGAGTGTATTGTTTACTTTCCACATATTTGTGAACCTTCCAGTCCTCCCTTTTGTTACTGATTTCTAGCTTCATTCTATCATGGTCAGAGAAGACGCACTGTATGATCAATGGTTTTTAATCTATTGACACCTGTTTCGTGAACTAACACATGGTCTGCCTTGGAGAATGACCCATGTGCACTACATTGGGATGAGTATTCTGCTGCTGTTGGGTGAGGTGTCTATAGATGTCTGCTAGGTCTGGATGGTTTACAGTGTCAGTCAAGTCTCCTTTCCTTGTGGGTCACCTGTTTAGGTGTTCTGTCCATTACTGAAAGTGGAGTATTGAAGTCTCCTACTATTAATATGGCACCATCTATCTTCCCCCTCAAGTCTGTCAATATTTGTTTCATATGTTTTGGGTTTTGCCATTAGGGTGAAATAGATTCATAATTTTCATGTCTTCTCATTGGCCTCTTTATCTGTATATAGTGACCTTCTTTGTCCCTTGCAACAGTTTTTCACTTAAAGTCTATTTTATCTGATATCAGTATGGCTAGCCCAGGTTTCTTTTGGTAAATATTTGCATGGCATGTGTTTTCCATACTTTCACTTTCTAACTATTTGTGTATTTGAATTTATGGTGTGCATCTCGTATACAACATATATTTTGGTCATGTTTTTTATCCATTCTGCCAATCCCTGCCTTTTGACTTGAGAGTTTAATCCATTTACATTAAAGTAACTCCTGATAATACAGGACTTTCTTCTGCCATTTTGCTATTTTGCTTCTGTAGGACTTTACCTTTTTGTCTCTCAATTCTTTTATCAGTGACTACTTTCACATTTATTTTATTTTTTTGTATTCCATCATTTTGTTGCTCCTAGCCTTTCTTTCTGTGTATATTTTTCATATTTCATTTTGGAGATAACATGAAGCTTAAATAATTTAACATCCTACATGTATAAAAATCATTTTTGAATGATACCAACTTAACTTCAATAGTATATGCATGCAATCTTCCAATACTCTTCCTTTCCTCATTTTTCTGTTGTACCTTTTACAAATCAGAACTTTATACATTGTATGTTACAAATCATAGATTCACCATTACTTTTTATACATTTTCATTTAAAAACCTATAAAGAAGTAAACAGCGGAGTTCCATACCCCCCCCAAAATGCAGTAGTATTGGTGTGTGTAATATGGTTACCTTTTCTAGATGTCTTTATTTTTTCCACTTTGATCCATTCTGTATTGACCTTTCTTTTCCTTTCAGTCTGAAGAAGTCCCTTTAGCCTTCTTAGTAGGGCAGGTCTAGTGATCTTGCACCCCCTTAGCTTTTGTTTATCTGTGAATGTTCTTAATCTCTCCCTCATTTTTGTGAGAAATTGCCACCAGATATACAATCCTTGACTGGCAATTGTTTTCTTTCAGCACTTTACATATTTCATCCCCCCTGCATTTTTGCTTCTGATAAGCAATCTGTACTTAAACTTATTGGGGCACCCTTGTACATAAGACTTTTATCTTACAGCTTTCAGAACTCTCTCCTTTTCCTTGGCATTCAATAATTTATCTTGTTTGGGGATCATTGGACTTCTTGAATAGGCATATTTATGTTTTTCATTAAATTTGGGAAGTTTTCTGCCATTATTCCTTTGAATATTCCTTCTGCCCTTTTCTCTCTTTCTTCTTCTTTGAGGGCTCCCCTAATTTGTATTCCCATGGTGGTATTCATAAGTCTCTTATATTCTGCCTTGTTTTTTTTTTAATTCTTTTTTCTTTCTGTGGCTCAGCCTGAATTATTTCCATTTTCTTGCCTTAATGTTCATTGATTTTCTCATCTGCCAGCTCCAACATGTTGTTGAAATCCTCTAGGGAAATTTTCACTTCAGTTATTGTGGTCTCTTACTCCAGTGTTTCTTTTGAGATACTTTTTTAAATTTCTAGGTCTTTACTGAAATTAGCAGACTGTTCATTCCCTGTTTTCTTGATATCCTTTAGTCTTTTCTCTATACTTTTATCACCTCAAGCATATGGGGATCATTTAAAAAATCATTGATGGGACTTCTGGGAAGATGGCCAGCGAGATTAGCCCTGCTCCACAGAAAGGTTAGAAAGAGGACAGGAGGGCCACTGATGCAGCAATTGGGGAGTACAGCTGAGCTGGGAGAGCTTTCTGCACCACATGTGGCAGCCCTGGTTTTGGAGGCCGAGGAACCAAGAGGCATAAAACTGGAGCCTGGTGCAGAAGTGCAGACTGGTGGAGCCACAAGGCCATGGGAGTGCATGTACTGGAGCGCAGAACTAGGAAGTAATAAGCCAGGCCACATTCCTTGGGTGCACTCCCCTCACCAGGCAGTTCCATGACCAGCGACTCACCCCACATCTCACACACCTTAACCCCATCACCCTCCCCCATTCTCCATGCTCCTGGCACCCCCACCTCACCAGCATTCAGATCATGATTAAAATATGAATAGTCTTAGGATAAGAGTACTTGAATAAAGTCTAGTAACCAAAATTGAGCAGGTAAAATGAAAGGACTTTGAGAGGTATTGAAAAGTTTTCCTGGATTTAAGTTTGGGACCAATTAAACAATTGCAATATATTTTCCAGAACATAATAGTCAGTGTACTTTTAAGGTTATTCATTATTTTAATATCAACAGAGATTCTTAAATCTCCAAAATTCCATGAGATGAAATTTTATGATGAATTTTTGAATTAAACAAATGTGATTTTTTTTCTGCTTGAGTATGTTCTCCATAAATTAATACAAGGGTACTGATAAAATAAGATAGTATTGAATTCAGAGACAGCAGAGAAAGATGACAGAATGCCACAGAACCATGAGGCAGAGAGTCCACTGGCCAGCAACTTTTGGAGATGAAGAAGGAAAATGCCTCCCAGGGAGCTGGACAGGAAGCTAGCAGATGACACCGTATGGGCCCTTCCAGCTGAGAGAGAAACCTTGACCATGTTCACCATGTGCCTTTCCATTTGTGAGAGAAACCCTGAACTTCATCAGCCTTCTTGAATCAAAGTATTTTTCCCTGGATGCTTTAGATTGGACATTTCTATAGACTTGCTTTAATTGGGACATTTCCATGGCCTAAAAACTGTTAACTTGCAACTTATTAAATTCCCCTTTTTAAAAGCCAAAAAAAAAAAGCTAGGATTATAAATACAACCTCAAATTACATATATGAGTATAATAAAATGAGAATGTGCTGATACTTCAAATATATTCTATTTAAGAAATCAGTTATGTTTAGTAAGGAATAAAAATGAGATTTTCATGTCTTTTTTTTTTTTTTTTTTACGTGGACAGGCACCAGGAATCAAACCTGAGTCTCCAGCATGGCAGGTGAGAATTCTGCCTGCTGAGTCACCATCACACTGCCCTGAAATTAGATTTTTGTAACCTTGATTAGCTAGATTTCAGGAATCTGGCTTTTTAATTACTTTGCTATTTGCTATCCCAGTATGTGAAAGAATTTGAATTTGTATTAGCTTTATTAATGTCAATCAGTATGTTTTTGTTCGTAAGTACTGTCATGAATGCAGAAGACATAACTCTAAGCTTCAAAGAGTTCATATTCTAGTACTAGGGCATAGTATAATACAGTAGTGTGATAGGTTCTAGTGTCAATGTGGCATGATGATGCCCAACTGTTCAGTCAGGCAAGAACTGGCCTTATTGATAAACCAGAAGGTTGGTTTATTAAATTATCATTGAGTTGATTGTGACTGTTTTTTTATTACATCTACTATCAACTAAGTGTGCATATCCTGCAAATGGATAATCCAATCAAGTGGATTTTTAAGGAAGAGACTTTTCACTGTTTCTTCAGCCAACTATCCTCTCCTGTGGAATTCACTGAAATCCTTCATTGGAGCTGATGGCTTCACAGCCTGCCCTATGGGGATATTCAACTCTTCCATTCCCATAGTTGCATGAGACATCTGTATAAATCTTATATTTACAGATATCTCCTATTTGTTCCTTTTCTCTAGAGAACCCTGACTAATACAAGTAGTCATGAAGGAATGGAAGTGCCAGAAGAATTTTTAAAAAGCAGGTAAGTAATGACCTAAGAAGACCTTATAGAAGAGATAACACTCATAAGACCATTTGAATAAGAAAGTGGCATTTGAATAAATAGAGCTCTGAACTAGTTGTTAAAAAACATTTTTTATTGTGAAATACAGCATATGTGGAAAACAGTAATAAATTCCAAAGTTCATTTTAACAATTAGTTATAGAACAGATTTCAAAGTTTGTTGTGGGTTACAGCTCCAGAATTTCAGATTTTTCCTTCTAACTGCCCTAAGACACTGGAAACCAAAAAGAAATATCAATACAATGATTCACACTCATTTGTTAAATCCGATCTTCTCTAACTCCTCCTCCTTTGATTCTTCTCCTAATCTTTAGGGATATAATGCTTATGCCCATTCTAACATTTTCCATGTTGAAAAGGGTGTTAATATGGGATAGAGGGATGAAACTAGTTGATGTCTTAATTAGTTTTTTAAAAGCTGTAACAATTTTGTGAATTAACATATTGCCGGTATTATCTAGCATTTGGAAATAATGTTGAGACAAATTTGAGTTTTTTTTTTTCTGGATATAAATCCCTTAATTACTGAAGCAAATTCTATTTCAAACTTGGGTTCTCTGAACTTTGAAGGTAGTACTGGATTGAACAGAGAGATTTTAGACAGTCATTTTTATGTGTGTTGTGAGTATACAGCCTGGCCATGTTCCAAACCCAGCATAAACTTCTTCCTTTTTCCATTATTTTGTAGTGTTTCTGTCTCCTCTCCCCTTTGTGAATACTGTTATTTGAAGGAAGTATACATATTCAAGAACTTTGTGAATTTATTTTCAAATTTACTTCTGATTATGTACAGTCTAGATAAATAAAAGTGATAAATAGATGGATATGGAAAATTGTAGAAGGTTTGAGGTACTGAATTTTGTTTGTTACAGTCATTGTTGACTAGAAGCCCTGAGTGGACATGGAAAGTTGTAGACAGTTTAAGGAAGTGAACTTTGTTCATTGTAGTCATTGTTGACTGTAAGGCCTGAATGAATATGGAAAATTGTAAAAACAGTTAAAAGTGAATTCTGTCTGTCATAGTGAATGTTGGCCAAAAATTTGATTACTTGTGTGTGTGTGTGTATAAAGGCTTTTGTATCAAACCATCTATTCATACAAAAAAGCTTTTGTATAGAACCCATCTGTTCATAAAAAGCTAAATCTTTCTGTTAAAATATTAAAATAATGTAGATTGTTAGTCTGCTCTTTTCAATGCAATTTTATTGAGATGCATTACATATTCATATACCATATAATCATCAAAATCACACAACAAGTGGTTCACAGTATAATCATATAGCTGTGCATTCATCATCACACTCAATTTCTGGACATTTTCATTTCTCCCCCACCAAAAAAGAAGAATAAAAGTAAAATAAAAGTGAAAGGCACACCCAAAATATCCCATGCTCCCTCCCCCATAATTATTTATAATAATAATATAATTACTATATTATATGTCTGTATTTTTTTTCCTTACTCTTCTGTCCTTACTCTGGATAAAGGGAGTACTGGTCACAAGGTTTTCATAATCACATGGTCACACCTTAAAAGCTCTTTAGTTTTTCAATCATCTTAAAGAATCAAGGCTACTGTATTACAGTCCAACTCTTTTAGGAATTTACTCTAGCTACAATATATCCTAAAAATGAAAGAAGATCCATATACCATGTAAGAATAACCTCCAGAATGATCTCTTGGCTCTATTTGAAATCTCTTAGCCACTGAAACTTTATTTTGTTTCATTTCTCTTTCCCCTTTTGGTTCAAGAAGTCTTTCTCAATCCCATGATGCCAGGGTCAGGCTCTTACTCTGGAGTCATGCCCCACATTGCTAGGAAAATTTTCTCCCTTAGAGTCGTGTCTTATGTGGTGGGGGAGGGGATGGCAGTGAATTTACCTGCAGAGTTGGCTTAGAGAGAGAGAGAGAGAGGTCACATCTGAGAAGCAAAAGAGGTTCTCTGGTGGTGACTCTTGGGCATAATCATAATTAGTCTTAGCTTCTCCTTTGCAGGAATAAGTTTCACAAGGGCAAGCCCCAAGATAGAGGGCTTGTCCCATAAAATGGACAGTCCTCAGTGATTGCAAGAATATCAGGTCTTCCCCAGATGGGGAAGGTTAGTATTGTTTTCCCCAATCCTTCAGGGGACATTGCAATACTTAAAAAAAAACAGTTACTTATTTCTTTATTGTGAAAAATAACATATGTACATAAAAACAATACGTTTCAAAGCACACCACAACAATTAGTTTTGGAACAGATTTCAGAATTTGCTATGGGTTATAGTTCCACAATTTTAGGTTTTTGCTTCTGGCTGCTCAAAGACACTGAAGACTAAAAGAAATATCAATATAGTGACTCAGCAGTTGTATTCATTTGTTAAACCTTACCTTCTCTGTACAACTCCAACTTCTCCTTTGATCTTTCTTCCACTTTTTAGGGGTATTTGGGCTATACCCATTCTAACATTTCATGTTGGAAGGGGCTGTTGATAACATGGGATAAGAAGATGGAGCTAGGTGATGTTCTGGAGAGGCTGGCTCCTCTGGGTTTCAGGACTTATTGGGCCTGGGAACCCCTCTGGAGGTTGTAGGCTCTGGGAAGTAATGATGTTGCATAGAACCTTTGTGGAATCTCAGATAAAGTCCTAAGTGTTCTTTTGGGTGGGCAGGAATGGTTTTGATTGGGACTTGTCAAGCCATGATAAAAAGCAATATCTAGCTGAAGCCTACGTAAAAGTAGCTTCCAAAGTAGCCTCTCAACTATATTTGAACCCTCCTAGCCATTGATTTATTTTATTTTTATTTCTTTTTCTGGAGTGATGAACATACCTTATTTTGTAACAATTCCTTTCCCCCTTTTGTCAGGAATGCATTGCCAATCCTATGGAGCCACAGCCAGGCTCATCCCTGGGAGTCACATCCTATATTGTCTGGGAGACTTTCATCCCTGGATGTCATGCCCCACATAGTGGGGAGGGTAATGATTTTACTTGCAGAGTTGGGGAGAGAGAGAGAGAGAAAAAGAGAGAGGGAGAGAGAGAGAGAGAGGGAGAGGCCATATCTGAGCAATGAAGGAGGTCCTCTGGGAGTAACTTAAGCTTAACTAGAGTAGACTTAGCTTCTTCACTACATAAATAAGCTTCACAAGAATTAGCCTCAAGATTAAGGCCTTGGCCTATAGACTTAGGTGTCCCTAATGTTTGAAACAGTCTCAGGAGTTTCCCCAGTGGTAAAGTTTAACAGTTCCATATTTTTTCTCTCAATCCTCAAGGGATTTTTCCAATACTTTTAAATGATCTGCTTCACATACTCTGGGATATATCTGAATATTACTTTAAGCTGTACAGGATTAGAGGTCCTCATTCCCATTCTGGGGTCCCTGTGTTTGGTTTGTTTAAATCATCTATCTAGGGTGGTGCAACAGTGGCTCAGTGGCATAATTCTCACCTGCCATGCTGGAGACCTGGGTTTGATTCCTGGGGCCTCCCATGCCAAAAAAAACTCATCTATCTAGACTGGTTAAACTAGATTGTGTGCTACAGAAAATTTGGGTTTCAGACAAAATAAACCTCTCTTCCTTTGGTCTCATAGAGTACGTGAATTTCCAAAATACAGACAATGTCCTCCTTACCCCTGTATTCTGACCCAGCTTAGTCCCAACCCAACTGGCTTCACTCCCATCTCCAATTGAAGCCTGATCTCTTCTCCAATTTCTCTACCCATTATTGTATGTGGGGAAATGCCCACTCTCAGAACTGCAGAGCTCCTATTCTGAGCCTCAGGTGACACACAGGTACCCAGAGTTCCAAGGAAATACCTTGTTATACATGTATAGCACAGCCTTTCAAAATCTAGAAATAGCAGTTACAGATCTGGACTAAATGTGACTGCTGTAAGAGCTTACAGTCTAGGGCAAAATTTTCTTATAAGTATTTTCTAAATGAGACCATACATACAATATTTGCCCTTTTGTTTCTGGTTTATTTTGCATCACAAGATGTCCCATAGGTTCATTCACAACATTGCATGCCTCATGACTTCTTTCCTTTCTGTAGCAGTACAATATTCGATCATGTGTATACACCCACACCACAGTTTTCCATTCTACTTCTCAGTTAATGTATCCTTCAGCTTCCTCCATCCACTGGGCACCATGTATAATGCCCAAAGTTAACAGTCCATGTCTCACATTATCCTCATGTAGTTGTATAATCATCAGCAGTCTCAATTTTAGACAATTTTCATTGCTCCCAAGAGAAAAATGGCTGATAAAAATATCCTCACCATATAGAAAATCTGCCCCCCCTTCACTCTAATCTTCACCCTCCCATTATTTACCCCTGATATGGCTGTGGTATTGCTGAATGTCTTCCTGTTAAACATAGCCCATGGCATGCAATCATAGTTTTACCCCTATACCATGGTCTTATAAACTCTTTTTTGCAAGATTAAAAACTGAGTTAGTTCATGCATGAACTTATTTATATTTGAAGTGTCACTTGGTAGAATACATGGCTCTATACAACCTCTTTCAATCATATTCACCTTCAATATGGCAATATTACTTATAGACCCACTAGTGAACTGCTTTGACTTCTATCCATTCTTCTGTACTATATGCCTCTGAGTTTCCATTTCCAAGGTCATAAAAGTGAAATCAAACAGTATCTATCCTTTAGTATCTCACCTATTTCATTTGCAAATATTTTTTAATCTTCTGCCAATATCACTCTGCTTCGTGATGCATTGGGGCATCCCACCAACCTGTACAAACCAAGTTCCCACTCTCTATTCAAGGTTCCATGTAATTCTGGTGTTTGAATAAGCTTGTTAGTCTACTCTTAATGAAATGTTTGCTTAAAAAAGTTTTTCTTAATCATCTGAGTACTCTGTCTAGAAGACAAAGATTTACACCAAATAATATCCTTGTTAATGTTTATGTTGGCCTTAACATCCTTTATTTCAGGAGACAGGCCTTCTCATCTGTAAGGGGAAACTGTTACAAAGAATTCATTCTTGCATCTTGTCAAAGTGATGTGTTAAAATAGTTTAATATTTTGTAGGGGGGGTGTCTGGGAAGTACTACAGTGGTTAAAGGAGATTTTCTATCCTGTTGTTAGGTAAATTTGTATGGGTAAAATATTATTCAGATACTTAGAGATAGTATAAAAATTTCCTAAAGACTTAACAATATTCACACTGTCCATGTTATATCCTAATACTGATCCGCACATTATACAATGATATAATGTTGTTGGTCATTATTTTAGTTATTCTTAAAAAGGCTACAGATCATAGGAACAGCAAATTTGCTTGTCAGTCGTACTGCTTTGCTCTAATGCTTCTCTAAATGTACATGTGGTCATCTATAGGTCAGAGCTTCATCTGAAGCAAAGAGAAACTAAAAAAAGAGGCAGGACAAACATATAAATTATATTTTATCTGCTAATTAATGTAACTCTGGTAAATGTGCAAAGGTGAGACAGAACAAGGCCTTTGCTGTTGGTTGTCACCATAATACAATGATCAAATGTTTTTACTTCTGAAAGTAGCTTTATTTAAAATGTATATAAGAAAATTATGGCATAAATTGTAGGATCTTACTGCAGTCACATTTATTCTTATGATTTAACTCTTATTTCTCAATTCTGAAATGCTTTGCTCTTTCTTTTACCTGTAGTTCACTACAACTTTAAGATCTGTCTGACACTTGAGACCTAAAGTTAGTTCTTTAGCTCTGAAAGTCAGCATTACTCCATACAGCAACTGCTTAAAAAAAGAAAAACTTAAAAGGAGATCAGACTCCAGTTAAAAATGTAACTGAAACAGATCTGGTTAAAACTAAAGTAAATCAAAATACAAGTAAAAGATTTTTTAAACTGTTTTAAAACTTTGACTTTTGAATGAGACAAAAATCCAAAAAGGAAACACAAATGGTTCAAGTTCAGTAATAACCAGAGGAATCAACATTAAAATGAGGTTCCACAATCTGAATTGGTAAAATTTAGATAGTATTATAATACCAAATGCAGTGGAGGATTGGAATGCTCATGTACTGCTGGCAGAAGTTTAAATGGCTGTAGCTACTTCTATTACTTAATGAAATTGAGTTGTGTATTTACTATGATTGAACAATCCTTTGTTGGGTACATACTCCAAAGAACGTTTTACGTAATTCCTAAAGGGACAAATAAAAGCATGTTCCTTTCTGTGTTGGCAGGAGTTAGAGGTAGCCTAAGACTCCATCACTTGAGGTTTGAAAAAGTAACATAATTGCTGAAATACTATACTTTAGTTAGACACTTTGAACCAGAAGTATACAACCAATAATCTACAAAGGGTTTTAAGTTCTCTTTAGCTATCCACTATTTGGCTTTAGGAAGAAGCCACTCGAAGACTTAATCAGCTAGTATGTATAGTTACTTGATAAAGTAATTACTTGATTGTGTTTCCCTTTATGCTTTAGTTGCTACAAATTTCAGAGCCCAATTAATCACAGGAATGATACTATTCCTCTCACTCAGCATATCTAGGCCCACTTCCTTTTGGTCTCTATATACTTATTTTAAAGCCATATTATAACTGCAGATTTTATTTGAGATAAAAAATCTGAATAAAAGTTCTGTTGGACCTGAACGAATCATCTTAATATTATTAAGGAAACTCCCAGTAAGGAAAGAAAAGATTAGGGAAAAGACTAATCTACCTAGGCTGGAAGACTATAAAAGAAAGGAAATGAAATATAGAAAGTTACTCATCTTAGGATGGGAGTGAGAGTCTGACACTCCATGGAAGTATGTGTTCAACCACTCATATGAATGAAGAAAATCTTTTGGTAACAATCCCCCCCCCCCCAATTATTCACCAGCAGCCTTTCTAAGAAGATAGAATTTCCATTGGATAGTCTTTATATCCCTATGGGAATTGAGTGGGGATGAGGAATTTAAACAAAAGAAAAGTACATGAAACTTCCTGAAGATGTGAGAAGCTATGAAGATTGTCATTGAGGTTGCAGAGGGAAATTGTTTTCCACTAGTTTCCATGTAGTCCACTAGATGGTGTTGATGCAAAACAAAATAACAGAAAAAAAAACTACTGGGTAAACTGAAATGGTACAAGCCATGATAATTCTTCACTTTCAAATCAACTTCCAAGAAAATCTGCACAAAACAATAAAAGTCAGAGGGCAGAATTTGCCATAAGCCCTGTATTAATAACAAAGGGACAGCCTCAGGCTGTAAAACGAGGAGAGATACCACTCAAGAGTGCAGCTTTTTCTTTACCCAGTTTCTTTTGGGTACAGGAAAGTGCAACTGAGATTTTCTTTCCATGCTTGTTTCAGAGAACACCTTGGATCCAGGGCATCACATTTTATAAATATGTTTACATGGTAATTTTTGTGCTTTAACAAAAATCCATCTCTCATCCACTACACTTGCAAAGATTCGATGTCCGTTATTTTTCACACATCAGTGTGTCATCATATGACAGTTATGAAGTTTAGCTTGCTGCCTGGGTAAATATTTCACTTTAATTTGAATGATGAAAGAGTCCTTCATGAATTGATTCTTTTTCTCATGCTTAGGGAAGGGAGGACGCTTTGCAAAGCTGTGGTGACCTCCTGAAGAGATGCACCCCCTTTTAAGACTGCCTTCTCAGAACAAAGCACTGTGGAAATTAATAAACAGCCTCACAACTGCAGTCACTCTTCTAAAATTCACAGATTTGGGTTTATGATGTCACTGACACAAAGAAGGAAATGCAAAGTGGGGAGACACTGTCTTTGATCTCCTTAGTTTCCTAGTAAGCTTCATTTGCAGCAGAGGCTGGAGACCAGCTGTCCTTTGTCTGTCTGTGCAGGGCACCCTGGCAGCGACTTGGCTGGGGCTCCTCCTCAGCTCCTTCTGGAAGGGTGAGTAAACTCCTCTGCCATCCAGTCTTGAATAAGGGTATGCCACTGTTTTAAATTTGGACTCTTTTAAAAAATTAAATGGCAAATATTGATACTCACTGTACCTAAGGAGCTATCAGTAACCCAAGTAACAGCATAAAAATCACAACAATCTTTTTGTTTCCTTCATTTGCAGGGAGCAAGGAGCAAGTATCTCAGCCTCCTGCTGTAAGATCTTCTGAGGGGGCTGTGGTGGAAATCTCCTGTAATCACTCTGTGTCCAATGCTTACAACTTCTTCTGGTACAGCCACATCCCTGGATATGCACCAAAACTCCTTATTAAGGGCTCAAGGCCTTCTCAGCAGGGGCGATACGACATGACTTATGAACAATTCTCCTCATCCCTGCTCATCCTCCAGGTGCAGGGGGCAGATGCTGCTGTGTACTACTGTGCCCTGGGGGACACAGAGGCAGGAACCCCATGGAGACCTGCACAGAAAGACAGAATGATCATAGCCCTTGCAGAAGGCAGAAAGGAGATGAGCAATAACTGCTTTCACCTCTAATTCAGTATTCCTTAAGCTTTTTCATTTGGTACTGCCAAATTTTTTAGTCCAGACACGCTATGTATTAGCAAATTTCTAAAGGAAAATGTGCTCTTAGGGAACAATTCATGGTCAATAATGAGTACTTATAAATCCATGTTTCAAATCATGTTCTTACTAAGTAAAATACTTTTGACTCATGTATTTTTGAATTGATTAGATTATTTTTGTTTTTCCTCATAAAATCACTGATGATGAGCTCTTAATAGTATTCAGAGGTGTGTCATCTGTGCCATTTTATTGTTCTCTGTGCTTGCATTTGAAATATTCTAGCTTCAGACTTGTTGCAGGAAAGACATTTGTCCATTTTGTAAAGGACAGTTTAGTTAACATTGGATAATATAATAAAAAGTTATGAGGGAATGAATGAGTAAATGGTTGCTATCAACAACCCTGCATTTGGAATTTAAATCCTTCCTTCAATACCTTTCTTATAATCTGACATACAGACCCAGTGAGGGTGCCATTGTCAATCAATATATGAAATATTGTAGAACTCCATTTCCTTCCTAATTTTGGATTTAAAATACAAATGGAAGTTGTAATATATTCTTCCAATACCCTTGTTAAATTATCTTATTTTCCCCTTCCCTGATTTGTACCTCCCTCTTTAGAGAACAGTGCCCTAGAGTAGACCAGTGGGTCTTCAGTCTGATTATCAGAAGTGCCTGGAGTTTTGTGGAAAATAGATTCTTTGGCAGTATTGCAGATCAATTGAAACAAGGTTTGGTGAGGCAGGACCAGAAGTCTCTATTGTCTGTGATACCCATAAATGTTTTTCAGTTAATTCTGCTGCTCAACCAGGTTTGATCTGGGATTCAAACCCAGATCTGTCTGACCCCAGATCTTGAGACTTTAACTACTATTATCTCCTTCCTTTCATTTACAATGACAGTAATCATAGTAATAAGAAAGGTTTTCAGAAAATGATCCTTACAGACTAATGCTTCCCTATATAATAGACTTTTAGTAAATATTTACATATTGAATGAAAAGTTAAAAAAAAAGTGAATGGCAGATTGTTGATTAGAAGAGAAGGACATCCAAACATTAAATATCACAAGGCTTTACCAAGATGTCTTTTTTTTCTTTTTGTATGCTCTATGGCAGGGTCACATTTCATTATTTTCCATGTGAGTATCCTGCTATTGAGGCACCATTTGTTGAATTTTTTTTTTTAATGTGGGCAGGCACCGGGAATCGAACCCAGGTCCTCTGGCATGGCAGGGAAGCATTCTTGCCTGCTGAGCCACCGTGGCCCGCTCTTTACCAAGATGTCTTAAATAGCTTGGTGCTCAACTCAAATTTCAAATAACCTCCAAGGATCTCCATTGGATAACAATATGAATTTTTAATTTTCTTTAACACTTCTATGGACATTGCTTAAATGTGTGTAGGTTTATCCTTTTAATCAAACTGAAATTCTTGGAAATAAGAACCATGTTTGATCCTTCTTTAAGACTACCCCTTTCTTCACAATGCCAGGTACATTGTAGATGCTCAATAAATAATGAATAAATGAATGGGGTCCTCTTAACACATTCAGCAATAAAAGGAACAGAAAATTCCCTTTAGTTATACTAGGAAATTCTCTCTATATTGTATAGTGAAAAAGCTATCTTTTACACTGGTGGTTTGATTCTATAGTTTAAACTGTTACCAACTAGCCTGTTAAAAGAACTACATTTATTCCAGCTCACATGGAGAACTCTAAAGTCATTGTCAGCCAAAGGAGAAATAGAAAAAGAAAGAAATGAATGAAGGGGAAAATGTAGCTAGTGGGAGAAGAATTACATAACATGAAAATAAGAGTAAAAAGCAGCAGTGGATCACTATCGCAAAGGTATAACATTATTAAACAACTCAATGGTGTGACAAAGACACAAGCATCAATAGGGGATAAAATATCCTTTACACTAAAATTCTGAGAGTGTATGCATTTATCATGATCACCATTTCTTTACTCCCCCCCCCCCAAACAAAATAAAAGCAAAGAATCCTAGGGAAAAAGCAGTTGTAGGAATCCTGAAAATAAAGGCATAGAGTGGAACTGGAGAGCTTAACTAACCAGCCATTGTGGGCAGCATGGAGATTGTTGAGGTCTCTCTCTGGTGGTATCTGCATTAATGGAAAAGTTTTCTTCAGGGTGGCGTCATATTAGAGCAATATGTGTCTGCCATTGGTCCATGAGATGTCTAAGACTCCAGCTAGCTCTCTGAGTAGGATTTGCCTTGCCTTGCTCATCTGGGCCCTGCTTAACTTTGCTTTTTTATTTTTTTGGTGGGCCCATGGAAGCTACCTGGAGTCCACTTCTGCACTTTCTGAGGATCAGGACACCACAGAGAGTGGGTGGAGGTGGAGATGCTGTGTGGCTCTGAGTTTCTCCTAAAATTTAGTATATAACAGTTTCTCTAATTCTTGCTAAAAGGAGCAGCTCCAACAGGCTTCCAGTCTTCAGTAATCTCTAGATCAGAGATGGATATCAATTCCTACACTAATGACTATCCCATATGTGCTAGTTTTAAGCTTTTATTTACCTCATAAAAAGTCATGTTCTCTTAATCCATTCCTATGAGGGTAGACATACTGTTGGGTGGGAACTTTTGATTAGGTTGCTTCCATGGAGATGTGACCCAGCCCATTTAAGGTGGATCTTAATCTCCTTGCTGGGGTCTTTTATGAGAGAATTAAAAGACAGAAACACTGGGAGAGAGGGTGCTCTAGTTTACTAGCTGCCAGAATGCAATACACCAGAAATGGAATGGCTTTTAAAAAGGGGAATTTAATAAGTTGCAAGTTTACAGTTCTAAGGCTGAGAAAATGTCCCAATTAAAACAAGTCTATAGAAATGTCCAATCTAAGGCATCCAGGGAAAGATACCTTGGTTCAAGGAGGCTGATGAAGTTCAGGGTCTGTCTCTCAAGTGAGAAGGCATGTCGTGAACAGGGTCAGGGTTTCTTTCTCAAATGGAAGGGCACATGGCAAACACAGCATTATCTGCCAGCTTTCTCTCCTGGTTTCCCTTCACAAAGCTCCCTGGGAGGCATTTTCCTTCTTCATTTCCAAAGGTTGCTGGCTGATGGACTCTGTTTTTAGTGACTATGTTGTCCTGCTCTCTCTGAACCTCTCACTTTCTCCAAAATGTTTCCTCTTTTATAGGATTCCAATAAACTAATCAAGACCTCCACTTAATCCAGTTTAACAACCATTCTTGGTTAAATCACATCTCCAGGGAGATGATCTAATTATGTTTCAAACATGCAATACTGGATAAGGATTAGAAGAAAGGCTGTCTTTACAAAATGAGATTAGAATTAAAACATGGCTTTTTTAGGGTACATATATCCTTTCAAACCAGCACAGAAGGCTTAGAGAAAAAATTTTCCAGGAGAAGAAGAAGGACCCACAGGAACTGAGAGAGCCATTATGAAACCAGAATCCAGGAGAGAAGGACCAGTAAACATCATTATGGGCCTTCTCATGTGACAGAGGAGTCCTGGATGCCAGCAACCTTTCCTCAGAGAAGGTATCTTCTTCCTAATACCTTAATGTGGAAATTTTCTTGACCTAAGAACTGTAATTTGTAAACTAATAAATCCATCTTGAAAAGGCCAATCCATTCTGGTATATTGCATTCTGGCAGCTTCAGCAAACTGAAGCACCATACTTCATCGGATACATGAAAATCTCACCTAAGAACTCCTTGACCGTTTTCTGTTTTGCTTCATTGATAGCATTAGGACATAAAGGGCAGGTGGCTGTGAAAAGTGTTTGGAAGTACTTTGAATTCTAGGATTCAAGTAGTTCTATATTTCATAAAGAGTTGTAAGACAGGAGAGGGTAACTGAGAACCCTATCTTTGTAGCCCTAGTGACTGTCTGGATTGAGGAAAATGAAGTGACTAATGAAGTAACAAGCTGGTCACTTCATTAAGACAATGTTATGGCCGACTAGTGGGTCCAGGTCCCAAACCTCATCATGTATTCTGCTGGTGTGTTGCATACCAGCATCCCTTCCTAATACCTGTGGGTAATATTTTTTAGTTCATCCATCTTTTCACATTTACTTTGGGTTGGGAATAATCCCCACAGATCTCCCAACAGATGGAAAGGGAAAAGCCCCTTCCACGAGACTTTCCCTCCCAAGACTAAAAGCTCCCAAATCTCTCCCTCTTTCCCTACATAATTGCACTTCTCCTTTCCTTTCTATTTCCCATGTTCGCTTGGATATAGACCATAGGATATGTGGAGAGGTGGCTCTGGAGGTTGATTTTAGTAGGGTCAATTCTAACATTTCTTAGTAATCCCTGGGAAAATTTATCTGGAAGCTCTCCTTAGAAGTGGAATATTTAGTGCACCAAAAATTTAAATTGTGGTCTCTAGGAAATATAGTATAGGAAAATTTCAACTTAATAATTTATTAAAAATGAAAAATATCCCTCAGTTCTGAGTGAAGCATGAATATAGTTGGGACATGAATATAGCAATAATATGCATGGACAGATTGAAAGTCAGGTGAGAATGAAAATATCTTAGCAGATACTTGTATGGTTAGGCAACAATTCTGACATCCAGATTACATTTCTTTATTCCATAATGGCTTGAAACTATCCAAGTCCTCTAAATATGAGACACAATCCAAGAAAAGGATAGGGGAACCCTAATTCAACTGAGATTTGTTTTCTGACACATAGTAAAATGGGACCTTAAATAGAAATTAAACTGAGTTGTGGAAGATCAAGTGGCCTTTTCTGACATGCAATTTTTGAGATTGAAATCCATACCCCTTACAAAAGATTTAAAACTTTGCTTTCTTGCAAATAGAGGAAATGATGATGATTTTGGTAAAAGAGAGAGAGAGAAAGAATACTGTCCTAAACTGCATAAGGGGAACAAGCTGACAATAGATCTTTCATGAATAGAGTTCCCTTTGGGCTCATTTTGGATATCTTGCCATTAAAATAGGGGATTTAAACTATACATAAGTACCCACAAATTCATTTGTAACATCTTTTTCCATGATCATTGTTCTAATCTTTGTAATCTTTCTCATAGCCCTTTGTCCTGGTCAGGTTCATGTGTCAACTGGGCCAGGTGGTGGTAGCTGTTTGTCAAGTTAGGCAACTGCTGGTCTGTCTGTTGTTACGAGGACATTTCATAGATTTAAATCATGAGCACATAAGCTGCATCCACAGCTGATTCCATTTGTAATCAGTCAAGGGGAGTGTCTTCTGCAATGAGTGATGCTCAGTCTAATCACTGGAAGCCTTTTATGGAGAATTCAGAAGAGACAGGCTCTCTTCCTGCTTCGGCCAGTGAGCCTCTCCTGTGGAGTTCATCCAGACCCTCTGTCAGGGTCATCAGCTTCACAGCCTGACCTACAGAATTTGGACTCTGCATTCCCATGCTTATGTGAGATACTGTTATAAATTTTATATTTATGGATATTTCCTGTTGATTCTGTTTCTCTAGAGAACCCTAACTAATACAGCTTGGTACCAGAAGTGGTTCTTAAGAAGCAGAATCTTTAACATCAGTTTTTACAATTGGTTTTCTACACTGACTGGACTCAAAGGCACTAAGGACTCTGATTTCTATAATTAGCATGATACTACCAGTCCATGGGGTGAATTGACAAGACATATAGTTAAAATGTCACCATTTGATTCTTCTAATGCTTTGCTTGTATGAAGCCAGGCTCTGGGGGATAATGCTTTTGACACCTTTATGGAGTTTTATGGGGAAATAGGAGGTATAAAGATATTGGCTGGTTGTTGTTAGATACACTGTATACATTGATGACTGAAAGGGATGGGCTTAAGGCTTCAAATGAGACACTTACAAAGCATCTGACAGATATAAATGCTTCTATGAGTGTCCTGAAGGAAAGTCCTTTTTCATGTAGCCATAGACTTGAGATCTCTGAAAATTAGACTCAGAATCTTATTGTTAGAGTAGCAACTTTACAATTCAAACTGAAATCTCAACCTTGCATGGTGTCTGCCATTAAAATGAGGTCATCGATTGGAAAGGAGTGGGACTGTGAAAAATGGGACAGACATATGGATTGATAATAATATCTGTGGCGAGGTTGAAACCCTAGGTCAGGCTAAATCTTCTCTAGATAACTCTGTAATAGTCTACCCTGAGAACATAGCCATCCCACCTCCAGCCTGCCTTGAGGAGTTGGCCACCCAACCTCCACCTGAAGGGATTAACCCTAGAGTGATTACTCATCAGATGAAACTGAAAATGAATGCCCTGAAGCAAATGGCTTGGAAGATACTTCTAATTCTTTTCATGACCCACCCCCACCACCCCTCATTTCTTCCAGACCTATAACTAGACTGAAGTCCCAACAGGCCCCTAAAGGTGAGGTACAAGGTATCACATGTGAGGAGGTACATTATACTCCAAAAGAATTGTGTGAGTTTTCCCATTTATATAGACAGAAAGCAGGGGAGTATGTGTGGCAATGGATTTTAAAGGTGTGGTATAATGGCGGGAGGAATATAAGGCTGGGTCAGGCTGAGTTTATTGATATGGGTCTACTAAGCAGAGATTCTGCATTCAATGTTATAGCTCAAAGGGTTAGAAAAGGTATTAACAGTTTGTTTGAATGGTTGGCTGAAACATGGATCAGAAGGTGGCCCACATGACCTGAGGCTGAAATACCAGTACTGCCCTGGTACAATGTAGATGAGGGGATCCAGAGGTTTAGAGATATTGGAATGTTACAGTGAATTCATAAATCAAAGCCTGCTCTTACACCCCAGGAATGTCTGGAGGATGCACCTTTTACCAGAACAGTGAGAAATAAAGTTGTGAGACTAGTGCCATCATCCCTGAAGAGCTCTGTAGTTGCACTTCTCTGTAGGTCAAATATTACTGTGGGAACTGCTGTCACTGAACTGGAATTCTTAAACATAATGGTGATGGCTGGATCCCGAGTTTGCAGAAGCCAAGTGGCAGCACTTAATCACCAAAGACAGGGTGGACATGGCTATTATAATAGATAGCAGACTCAAAGCAGGAGTCAAAAATAATCTGACTCACAACGATTTGTGGCATTGGCTAGTAAATCATGGGGTACCTCGAGGTACAATAGAAGGGCAGTCTACTAAATTCTTGTTTGAGTTGTACAAGCAGAACTGAACAGAAGTCTAACTTGAATTACAAAAACACAGAGTCATGGCCCCTTAACAATTTCCAGACTTGAGACAGTTTACAGACCCAGAGACCCTTGAGTGAAAGCAAGGCCAGGCCCCTTTGGGGGAAAACCCTGTTACACTGCCACAAATTTATACTGTTAATCTTCCTCCAAGCCTTCCCCAAGGAGACTGATGGACTTTTACCAGGGTAACTGTGCACTGGGGAAAAAGAAGAGATCATATACTTGGGGGATTATTAGACACTGGTTTAGAAGTGACATCAATTCCAGGGTACCCAAAATGTCACTCTGGTCCACCAGTGAGAGTGGGAGCTTATGGAGGTCAGGTGATGGATGGAGTTTTAGTCAGGTCCACCTCACAGTGGGTCCATTGAGTCCCTGGACCCGTTCTGTTGTTATTTCCCCAGTACCAGAATGCATAATTGGAATAGACATACTGAGCAACTACAGAATCCTCACGCTGGCTCTCTAATTCATGGAGTGAGGGCTGTTATGGTAAGAAAGGCCAAGTGGAAGCTACTAGAACTATCTCTACCTGGTAAAATCATAAATAAGAAGCAATACCAGGTCCCTGGAGGAATTGTAGAGATTAGTGTTACTCTTAATGACTTGAAGGAAGCATGTGTGGTGATTCCCACCACATCCCCATTCAACTCTTCTATTTGATCTGTGCAAAAAACAGATGGATCTTGGAGGATGACAGTGGATTATTGTAAGCTCAACCAGGTGGTAACTCCAATTGTAGCTTCTGTTCAGATGTGGTATAATTTGCTTGAGCAAATCAATATGTCCCCTGGTAGCTGGTATGCAGCTATTGATTTGGCAAATGCTTTTTTCTTCTCAATAGCTGTTAGTAAGGAACACCAGAAACAGTTTGCTTTCAGCTGGCAAAGTCAGCAATATACTTTCACTGTCCTACCTCAGCGGTATATAGACTCTCCAGCTCTATGTCATAATCTTGTCTGCAGGGACCTTGATCATGTCTCCCTCTCACAAGACATCACACTGGTCCATTATATTGATGATATCATGTTGATTGGATCTAGTGAGCAGGAAGTAGCAACTACTCTAGACTTATTGGTGAGGCAATTGCATGTCAGAGGATCGGAGATAAATCCAACAAAAATACAGGGGCTTTTCATCTTAGTGAAATTTCTAAGTGTCTAGTGGTATGGGGCATGTCAAGATATCCATTCTCAGGTGAAGTATAAGTTGCTGCATCTGGTCCCTCCTATGACCAGAAAAGAAGCACAATGCCTAGTTGGTCTCTTTGTATTTTGGTGACAACATATTCCTCATTTGGGTGTGCTACTCCAGCCCATTTATCGAATGACCAAAAAAGCTGCTAATTTTGAGTGGTGTCTTGAACAAGAGGAGGCTCTGTGACAGGTCCAGGCTGCTCTACAAACTGCTCTGCCACTTGGACCAAATGATCCAGCAGATCCAATGGTGCTGGAAGTGTCAGTGGCAAATAGAGATGCTGTTTGGAGCCTTTGGCAGGTCCCTACAGGAAAATCACAATGCAGACCCTTAGGATTTTGGAGCAAAGCCTTATCATCTGCTGCAGATAACTACTCTTCTTTTGAGAAACAGCTTTTGACCTGCTACTGGGCCTTAGTAGAGACTAAACTCTTAACCATGGGCCACTAAGTTAGCATGAGACCTGAGTTGCCTATCATGAGCTGGGTGTTGTCTGACCCATCAAGACATAAAGTTGGGCATGTGCAGCAGCACTCCATCATAAAATGGAAATGGTATGTATGAGATAGAGCCAGAGCTGGTCCTGAAGGCACAAGTAAGTTGCACAAAGAAGTGGCCCAATTGTCCATGGTCTCCACTCCTGCCACATTACCTTTTCTTTCCTAGACCAGGGCTATGGCCTCTTGGGGAGTTTCTTACAGTGAATTGACTGAGGAAGATGGTTTACGGATGGTTCAGCATGATATGCAGGTACCACCTAAAAGTGGACAGCTGCAGCACTACAATCCCTTTCTCGGTTGTCCTTGAAGGACAGTGGTGAGGGGAAATCCTCCCAGTGGGCAGAACTTCAACAGTGCACCTGGTTGTTCATTTTGCTTGGAAGGAACTGGCCAGGGGTGTGTTTGTCATACTGATTCATGGGCTGTTGCTAACTGTTTGGCTGGATGGTCAGGGACTTGGAAAGATCATAATTGGAAAATTGGTGATAAAGAGGTTTGGGGAAGAGGTATGTGGATACACCTTTCTGAGTGGGCTAAAGCCATGAAGATATTTGTTTCCCATGTGAATGCACCCCAGAGGGAGTGCTTCCAGCAGGAGAAACAATGATGATTCCATTGAACTGGAATCTAAGACTGCTACCTGGTCATTTTGAGCTACTCATGCCCCTGGATCAACAAGTGAAGGGGATTATATTACTGGCTGGGGTGATTGACCCTGACTATCAGGGGGAAATAGGACTGCAACTACACAATGGAGGTAAAGTTTTCCTGGAATATAGGTGATCCCCTAGGGAATCTTTTAGTACTCCCATGCCCTGTGATTAAAATCAATGGAAAACTGCAGTAACCCAATCCAGGCAAGACTACCAATGGCTCTGAAACTTCAGGAATGAATGTTTGGGTCACCCCACCAGGCAAAGAACCATGGCCAGCTGAAGTGCTTGCTGAGGGTAAAGGGAACATGGAATGGGTAGTGGAAGAAGGTAGTGATAAACATGAAGTATGACATGACGTGATCAGTTACAGAAATGAGGACTGTAATGCTGTTTTGTTCATGTTATACTATGTTTAGGAATGAATATTATCCAAGGACTTGCATCCTATTCTGGGGAGATTTAATGTGTTTCCAGTTATATGCAGGACAGTTGAGTATTGTTAGGTGAGGGAAAAATGTGTCTTTTATCATTTTCTATTCAGAAATTAGGTATTGTTTAAGGTGATGTGTATAGCTGCCAAGCTGACAAGGGGTGGACTGCCATGGTCAGGTTCATATGTCAACTTGGCCAGGTGGTGGTAGCTGTTTGTCAAGTTGGGCAAGTGTTGGCCTGTCTGTGTTATGAGGACATTTCATAGATTTAAATCATGAGCACATCGGCTGCATCCACAGCTGACTCCATTTGTAATCAGCCAAGGGGAGTGTCTTCTGCTATGAGTGATGCTCAATCTAATCACTGGAAGCCTTTTATGGAGGATTTGGAAGAGACAGGCTTTCTTCTCTTCCTGCTTTGGCCAGTGAGCCTCTCCTGTGGAGTTCATCCAGACCCTCTTTTGGAGTTGTCAGCTTCACAGCATTTCTACGGATTTTGGACTCTATGTTTTCATGGTTATGTGAGACACTTTTATAAATTTTATATTTATGGATATAAATTAGGTTCTCTAGAGAACCCTAACTAATATACCCTCTGTGCTGGTTTAAAGGGATGTGTGGCCCCTGGAAAAGCCATGTTTTAATCAAAATCCCATTTCTTAAAGGTAGAATAATCCCTATTTAATATTGTATGTTTGAAAATGTAATCAGATCATCTCCCTGGATGATGTGATTTAGTTAAGAGTGGTTGTTAAGATGTATTAGGTGACAACATGTCGCCACCCATTTGGGTGGGTCTTGATTGGTTTATTGGAGTCCTATAAAAGAGGAAATATTTTGGAGAATGAAAGATTCAGAGAGAGCAGAGAATGCTGCAGCACCATGAAGCAGAGAGTCCACCAGGCAGAGACCTTTGGAGATGAAGAAGGAAAATGCCTCCCAGGTTGCTTCATGCAACCAGAAGCCAGGAGAGAAAGCTAGGAGATGATGTGATTGCTATGTGCCCTTCCAGCTGACAGAGAAGCCCTCACTGTGCTCACCATGTGCCTTTTTCACTTGAGAGAGAAACCCTGGACTTCATTGGCCTTCTTGAACCAAGATATCTTTCCCTGGATGGATACCTTTGATTGGACATTTCTATTGACTTGTTCTGATTGGGACATTTTCTCATCCTTAGAACTGTAAACTAGCAACTTATTAAATTCCCCTTGTTAAAAGCCATTCCATTTCTGGTGTACTGCATTCTGGCAGCTAGCAAACTAGAACACCCTCCTTTCTCCTTTCATCTTGTATTCTCTTATCAGATATTTCTCCTGAAATATATCTGAGATTATATTATTTCCAGAGAAAAAAGAAAACAAACAAGCAAACAAACAAAAAAACAACAAATGTAAATGGCTGTACTCTCTGCTCAGAAAAGTTCTCACATGTTGCACGCACTCAATTTAACTTCTCTGCTTTATTTTCTGCCACCACACCCCATAATCCCTTTGGGCAACCCAGAAAATTTACTCTGTAGCCCTGAAGACTTGTTGGTGTTCCCTCTTGTGTGGTTTCTGTGAGATTATTTTTTCTACCTGAAATGGCTCTACTCAGAGTCCAGCTTGAGTAGTCCAGCCAGTCCACACAACAGCCTCTGCTGAGAGCTTTCTCCCTTCTGTGCTCCTAGAGTACAATAATCTCCAGATTTTCTTATTAGTGTACTCCTATCAGTGAAAGAGATTACTCACCAACATATGCATATTTGTATGCTTCTATATTATGATCGTGTGTGTAAAAAAATGCAAGTAAGAAAAAAATGAGATAAATGCAAATACTAGTTATTGTGGCTTTCTTCTTGAACTCCACGGAATCATCTTTTATAGCACATCCTTAGCTCTCCTACAGGATGAATTAGACTGTAGCTGCCATTAATTTGTTGGCTAAAGTTTTGTGAGAGCCTTTCTTTTCTCATTTGAAGAATGAGTGACGTGGATAAAATTTCCCTAATGATTTTTCTATTTTTATAATTTTGACACATTTCAATTTAGATTGTTTATGGTCCCCCCCTGAATAAGTAGCCCATCTAACCAAATGGATTTTAAGTTTCCAAAAGGCAAGGACTATGTCTTGTGCTTCTGTTTATCTTTCAATGTAAATGGATCTTGCACACAAGAGGTGCTCAGTAATAATTGTGAGAATCAGCAGACTCTCAGGGGTTCAAGGCTGTTCTGTGTAAAACCTTGAAAGGAAGGCCCTCTTTGTGAAAGGCAATTCATTTATGATGAATGAAAGGCAACATTCACTGTTTGGGGTCAGGAGCCAGCATATGAAATGGCCTCTCATTACATGGACTCTGCTAGCTCTGAGTATTTATTTAAAACATCAATAACTTGATAGTCATAAGACTTTTTCTCTTTGCTTCTGACTCATTGAAACAACAACAAAAAAAAACCAAATCAAACAAACAAATAAAAAAAATCCCAATGTCTGAGTTCTCTCTAAGACAGAGAGACACTAAACCGAAAAATAACAAAGGCATGGATCTCAGGAGGTAAAGCAGCTTAGATTATTCATCCACAAGATGCCAAGATTCCTCAACAGCATCATCACCAAAGGAATTTCTTGACAACTTCTACCAGGATTCCCATTGCTCCCAAATGGTCCATTCAATCTTTAGTGAGCTGTGAATTAAAAAGTAATTATTCCCTATGTTGAGGCAATATACATGTCCCTGTGGCTTCTACCCTTTTGGGAACCTAGAGGAGCTCACATTTCTCCTCTGCATAGTTTGAGCCAGTTCATTCATGTTCACAGAGCAAATTTTTCTATATTGAGTATTACCTTAACCATTGATTGCATGCCACAATTTTGATTCCTCTCTCTATCATGCATTTAAAACAGTTTCTCATTGGTTTACATTTCTCTTAAAATATAACTCCTAGAATGTAACAAATCAGCAAAGATGTGGCTTGACCTTTTATTAAGCTACAAGAAAAATATTGAGAAAACTGAGTCAGCATGAGGGAAGGAAAATATATTAAACCCAGAAACTCTAACAAATCTCATTTCCCCATTGGCTGATCTTCAAATAGACAGCACTGTACTCAGTTTACAATGCTTTAGGGAGACAGTTCATGTCGCCTTTCTGTGAACTTGATGATTTTTCCAATAGAACTTGGAGAGTTGGGTAGAATACTCTGAACATTTGTGTAATAGAAGAGAGGCACTCTAGAAAGTCAAACTGAAAAACCATCACATTTTCACCAGATTGTCTACACACAATACTGAACGGGCATAGAAGTAAGCAAGGGGGTGCAGGAGAAGGTGGGTAACCATTGAGTGTTATTGATGTTTTACAAGTAATAATTCAGGGCTGTTTTGATTAAATGGCACATACATGTGGGGTCATAGATGTGATAAAAGATGACCTCTATATTTAACCCATTCAAGTCCATGATTGTACAATTTTATTGAGAATGAACTTCCTTTATGATTTTAGGAAGTTTATAAATAGCAAAGGATCAAAAGCAATATTCTCAGTTTGATTTAGTAGAAATAATTTCTTTAAAGTCAGAAAAATGTGGGTCAAAATCTTGGTTCTTCTATTATTTATTTAGGGATGGCTAGAGTAATCTACCTAATTCGCCTGAATCTCAGTGTCCTCAACTCTAAAATGTGGAATTTTAGGAGTAATAAATGTGACAAGGAATGTAAAAGGCCCTCACATATGTTTACAACTAGGCATTTGATAAACAATGTCTCATTTCTCTCATGTACCAGAGCATATAAACTGAATAGCCATTGAGGCTGTGTTGTTCAATTATAGGAATCCAGTCCATGTTCTAAACATCCTTTGGGTGTGCTGGTGACTCTTGCATGCAGGATATTATGTGGAGGTCTCTTTTCCTTCCCTGTCTTCTCACATTTAAGAAGCAGTTCCTTAACTGTGAACAACCATGATAACTGTGCTGGTTTGAAAGGATGTATGTCCCCTAGAAAAGCCATATTTTAATCATAATCCCATTTTGTAAAGGCAGCTGTTTCTTCTAATTCCTATTCAGCATTGTATGTTTGAAACTGTAATTAGATCATCTCCCTGGAGATGTGATTAAATCAAGAGTGGTTGTTAAACTGGATTAGGTGATGACATGTCTCCACCCATTTGGGTGGGTCTTGATATGTTTCTGGAGTCCTATAAAAGAGGAAACATTTTGGAGAATGGAGGACATTCAGAGAGAGCAGAGAAGAATGACATAGCCATGAGAAGCAGAGTCCACCAGCCAGCAACCTTTGGAGATGAAGAAGGAAAATGCCTCCTGGGGAGCTTCATAAAACAGGAAGTCAGGAGAAGAAGCAGCAGATGACACCATGCTCGCCATGTGCCCTTCCAGATGAGAGAAGAACTCTGACCGTGCTCATCATGTGCCTTCTCAGATGAGAGAGAAACTCTGACTGTGCTCACCATGTGCCCTCCACTTAAGAGAGAAACTCTGAACTTCATCAGCCTTCTTGAATCAAGGTATCTTTCCCTGGATGCCTTTGATTGGACATTTCTATAGACTTGCTTTAATTGGGATATTTTCTCTGCCTTAGAACTGTAAACTAGCAACTTATTAAATCCCCCCTTTTAAAAGCCATTCTATTTCTGGTATATTGCATTCTGGCAGCTAGAAAACTAGAACAATAACTGAATTTTCCTATTTTTCCAGTGCTGATGACAAGGAGAGAATAAGGCTCTGCATCAGTTCAGTTCTACCAATGCAAACTGATGCCCATAAGTTCTAACCATGGTATAAATTCAGAGGAAAACTTTCCTTCTTTGTTGCTGAACATAATCATAAAAATGGTCACTTCCTCCAGTAAGCATCCTTTGGGAAGAACCACTAAACAATCAAGTCATTTCTAGGACAAAATTTTAAAAAACATCAGCCTCCAAAGGTTTAGTTCAACTGTCACTCTTGGGATTAATTATTAAATGGTTGAAGGAAAACTGTATATGAGGTACTTACATTACCTAGGCATAATCACAGAAAATAAGGAAGTAGAGATTGGGCAATTATCTGGAAAATTTAATCAAGGTACTAGCCTTGACTTCCTCCATTTGCTTTGCTACACTGGCCAAAATGAAGTATGAGTTTGCCCATACATACATTTGGAACTAAATTTTTGCCTGAGTGGTAGAGCAGCAGTAAACTTAAGTGTTGAGGGGCTGGATGGTTTCTGTTGTCCTCTCCAGGTTGATTCTCTATCCATATGCATTGTGTTCTGTGACCAGGAGGTTGATTTCCATGCATTGTATCAAGTGGCGTCCCTTGTCCTCTTGCTTCTGATTGAGTTTGGCCAAGTAAGAGACATTAGTAGGAGAGAGTGGTCAGGATATTTATACCCTAGGATCTTTCCTTTACTGAAGGCCATAGTTCACATTGGGTGGTATGGTACCTCAGCTACAGGCCTCACAAGATCAAGGTAATTGTTCCTTTTACCTTGAGGATTTTCCTTAAGTCTTTCTATACATGTCAAAAAGTTCCTTCATTAAATTGTTTTTCAATCACCTCCTTGAGTCTGTTTCCTGTGAAGAGGCAAAGATACATTAGCACTCATTAAGAGTTTGACAGAGAGAAGTACTTTCTTATATATTCCCATTCATTGCAGTTTTTCTTGGGACTTGAGGATGACTTTACATATTCCAAAGAAAGACATTAGCTTAGTGTTATAGGATTATAATAATATTTGGAATATAAAAGCCTTAGCTACTTAGCAAGATTTTTAGAAAGAACTACATCCATATTTTTCTGATTATAAGTAAACATATTTTTTTCATCTCTACCTGTTTTAGTTTGGTAATACTGCTGGAATGCAATATACCAAAAATATAAATAAATTTTATATATTCCCTTTATATATTCCTTTTAAAGGGGAATTTATTAATTTACAAGTTTACAGTACTAAGGCCATAAAAATGTCCAAACTAAGGCTTCCAGTAAAAGGTACTTGACTCTGAAGAAAAGGCCAAAGGCATTTGGAGTTTCTCTGTCACATCCTGGCTTCTGGTTTCAAACAGCTTTCCCAGGGGCATTTTCTTTCTGCATATTCAGAAGTCTCTGTCTGTGTTGGCTCTGAGCTTTTTCCAAAGTACTCTCCTCTTAAAGGACTCCAGTAAGCAGATTAAGACCCATCTTGAATGGGTAGAGACACATCTCCATGGAAACCACCAAGCAAAAGGTCCACCCCAATTGGGTGGGTCATATCTCCACAGAAACAACTTAAGTAGAAGTCCCACCCAACAATAGGTCTGCCCCCACAAGATTGGATTAAAATAACATGTCTTTTCTGGAGGTACATAACAGTTTTAAGCCAACACACCACCCAAAATGTATGGCCTATTTGTATATTATTTAAAGGGATAATAAGGCACATGAAAGGGACAACTTCTTTATAGTGATACTGGTTTGTTTAACTTCCAGTCTACTGACTGTTCATGCTGCTTCTATTGTAGCATTGTAAGCACAAAACTTTAATCCTTTCCCCCTTTAAAATGAACCCCTAAGTATCACAGAAGTACCTCAAGCTTAGTTATACATACTATTTTACTCAATATACACTTCATTTGAACTCTGCTTTAAGGAGCATCTTCATGTGGGGAAATCTGTTTCATAACCCCTTTACAGTTTTTATTTCTTTATAATTTACTGTTTAATAGGATAAATGTGCTGGCAGATGTTTAAAACACCTTTCTTTACTCTTTTTAAAAATGTTTGAAAAGAAAATTTAAGGTTATTCTTGCAAGACTTTTAAATAAAGACATTATGATACGGGTTCTTCCCCAACCTAGAGAAGAATGTGTCTAAGTCATTTTTTGCACAAAGAAATTTACACAGAAATGAGCTTTAAATTATTTCCAAAGACAACAGCATCCTATTCTTTATTATTTTCTCTTCTCTTCTCTTGCTTATTCTTTCCTCCCATCTTGCTTCTTATTTCCCATTTAAAATTTTCTCTCTCTCTTCACACATAGCCACAATTTCCCTCTTTTTTTCTATGTTATTAAAGAATCTATTTCCCTCTTTCTGTCTCTATATTACCTTTAAGATACCATAAACCATTTAAAATGACCCACACAGCATTTATCGTTTCCACTTTGATCAAAAACTCCCATTTCATCTTCCTAAACACCAAATATCTCCTTTTTCTTCCTCATGGAAAATGTAAACTTCTGGAAACCTGGCCCAGTGATAAAGTTTCTCAAGCACTGGTTACCTGACAGTAAAGCCACTTGGTTCTGTGTGAGGGCACTAGGGGGCGATGCAATGTGAGGTTCATTTTTGGTAAAAGTGAGCATCATTCTTGGCTTTCACAGGTCTTGGGAGCCTGGACCAAGAGGTTGCTCAACAGAGAGAAGCCTGTACACGGACACCAGAAAATCCCCAGATTGCCTGAGGCACGGCTATTTCTCAAAATCCTGTGCTGATACAGAAGTACTGGTCTCTCTTGGAGAGCCCAGCCTCTGGGGTGGAGTCATATCTCCAGTAGAAGTGAACTGGAAAGGAGCACTTAGCTTGCTCAACTTCAGCCATGGCCTCTGTACTCATCTTGATGCTTGTGATTCTCTTCACACTAAGTGAGTAATATTCTCTTCCCATTTCCACTTTTATGATCCACTTCCATTGTGTTCAGCAGATTGACTGATACAGAGTGGATTAATTTTACAGATGGACTGAGAGCTCAGTCGGTGACTCAGCCAGAAGACCAGATCACTGTCACTGAAGGGGATCCACTGATGATTAAGTGCACCTATTCAGTTTCTGGGACCCCTTATCTCTTTTGGTACATTCAATATCCTAACCAAGACCTCCAGTTCCTTCTGAAATACATCACAGGAGACAACGTGGTGAAAGGCAGCTATGGTTTTGAGGCTGAATTTAATAAGAGCCAAAACTCTTTCCACCTGAAGAAATCGTCTGTCCTTGGGAGCGACTCTGCTTTCTACTTCTGTGCTGTGAGAGACACAGTAGTGGGAGCTGTAGGGTGAGTGGAACACAAACCCTTGAGTCACAGTAAAAATCATTCTCCTGAAGGCTTAACGTCTTTCCACAAGAGGGTGGTGTGGTTCCAGGACATGCCACTCACTAAAACTAAATTACAATTTGAAGTCACAGTATCTGTTCATTCAAAAAGTATTTATTGAGACATATATGCCAGATACTGTGCCAAGCACTGGTCACTGTGAGGTGAAAGGGGCTATACTTGATGTAGAATGTGTGATTCCAAACATTGTACATGTATGAACTCATTTAATCATTACAACAACTCTTCCAGTGCTATTATTATCAGACAAATAAACTGGGGCACAGAGAATTTAAGTATCTCACCCAAGATCACAAAGCTATAACTGGCAAATTGACACCCAGGCAATCTGCTTCAGGGTGCATGGTCTTACCCACTCTACTTCTCTATCAGTCTGTAGGCACCTTGAGGTACAAGACTGTCATTTAAGTTGATGTTGTAGCCCTGATTCCAAAAATGGTTCCTGTCAAAAAAAACGTTGGTGGTGTAAATTGAGAAAAGAGATAAAACCAAATGGAGTTGTCATGGCTAAGATTTAAAATAGAGTTGGGGGCCCATTCAGAAAGTTACTCATGCACATTTCAGCCAAATAATACAAATGTCAAAGTATGCAAAATCACAATCAACAATGTTGCTCTTCATAGAATAAGATTAGGATCATCTGTGTCATCTTGGCCAACTAGGGATCAATGGAGATTCCAGGACAATGGAAATTACCTTTCTGGGGTGGGGGAAAATGATGGAGAAGAAGGCACCTGGTGGCCTTTTCCTCTTCCATATTCCCCTCATTTGGATCAAATCTATAAGGGGTTAGACTTCAGTAAAAATCTAAAGGGAAATCCACACTGCTCTGCTTTGCTTAGGTGCTGAAAGTGTCTACCCCTTATTCTTTCTGGAGGTCATTTGAAACTTAAGGGGAAGGCTTTTCTGAGAAAGTGCTATTGGCTATGCTCCTGGGGAAGCCCGGAGCTGAGATCTGCTGGTGTGGGCCCTGGCAGTTGCTGCTGCAGCTTTCCTTGCTCTGTCAACCACAAAGGCTCAGAGGTAGCAAATGAGTCCAGACCCTGGGTCCTAGTTTACATTTAGAACATGAGGCAGGTGAGAAGAATGGCTCTGTTCCTGATGCTGTGTGAGTTATTTTGGGATTAAGAGGAAATGGGATCCTGGGCCTGGGAATACTGGACTGGGATCTGTTAACTTCCCTGCTGCTGCTGCTTTTTATTCGAGATTTTGAGGGATGGCTTTGGGGTCCTATTTTTCTTTATTCAGTTCCTAGCCCCTATGTGAAGAGTGTCTCAGGGTGGTAAGAAGGTTCTAGGTTCATTGAGCCCCAGGGTCCATCCATTGGAGGGAGAAATGAGACCTGACACCTGTGTATATGTGTTTCTGGGAATACCTGGAATAAACACTTTTTTTTTGTCTTGAAACACAGATGAGAGGTAAATTGTATTTTTATATGTATAGCAGGGAAGTATGGTGTGGTAGTGGCTTTGACTGTGAGAGAGAGCCTTGGGGGAGCTGACTTGGTCTTTCTAATTCACCTTGGTTTTTGGATAGAAGCTAGTATTGTGTTTTACTCCCACAGGTACTTTGAGCCTTGCTAAGACCACCCAGCCCATCTCCATGGATTCATATGAAGGGCAAGAAGTGAACATATCCTGTAGCCACACCAACATTGCCACCAATGAGTACATTTTCTGGTACCGACAGTTCCCTAACGAGGGACCATGATTTATTATTCAAGGATACAAGACAAACGTGGCAAATGAAATAGCATCTCTGTTCGTTCCCAAAGACAGAAAATACAGCACTCTGAGCCTGCCCTGGGTTGTCCCGGGAGATGCTGCTGTGTACTACTGTCTTGTGAGTGACACACAGTGGGACAGATGAGGTTGCACCTGTGCAGTATTTCTCTGTGGCATGGATGTCACTGCTTGGGGAGAAGCCCCCAGAACAACGTTTTAAAAAATTATTTATTTATTTATTTAAATTTCCAGAATATATTGGCAAATTCATGCATTCTTTTATTATTTTAAATTTTCTGACATTATTTATTATTTAAATAGGTATTTCGCTTATATGAGGTGCAATTAAAAAAGTATGAAAGTATATGCAGTGTAATGTCTCCCTCCCACCACTGTCCCCAAGCCACTCTATTAGTCAAAATAAGACAACCAGCAGTTATTTATACTGTCATTGCTCAGCTCATTAGTGCCCCCAGTGTATGTACATACACACACACAAACACACCACACACGTATGCACACCATACCTGGTCAGTGTGGACAATATGCTTCTCAGCTTTTGAAATATTTACCTTAAGTGTCAGATTATTATTTATTGTCATGCAAATTTTGACCATTTTTTGGGCCATTTTCAAGTACCTAAAAGATTATTTTCATGTCTCTCCTGAATTTGAATCTCTCACTCTATTGCCTCTCCTTCTCTTTTCTTTTTTTCTACTCCCCTGTTGTGGGTGGTAAGGTGAGGATAGTGGAGGTGATGATGGAGGAATGGATAAGAGGTTTTTGTTTCTGATTGGTATTATAGACTACTTTTGTGATATCTGAATCAGAAAATATAGAAATTCTTGGTTATTATCACTTTTCAGATTTGAGTCCTTTGGGGACCCACAGGAAAGATGAATTATAGAAAAGTTCTGGAAAACTTGCTGGTGCTTCTATGGCTTCATCAGGCCTGTGAATTTTTATGCCTGTTATTATTATTATATTTTATATGGGATTATCTCTGACTTTGGTAATGGGGAAAACAATGTTTGGTCATATTTACTATTGTGGCTGATCGAATAGACTATGGAATGGAAGTGTGTTTCCATCTAACTCGTCTGAGTTTTGTGGGGAATAGGGTTATAGAAAGAAAACAAATACTTGTAGAACACTAGAGTCCGTATACTCATTTCTTTGGCTGGCATCCTTCTTAATAGGGTCAAGGAGCCTACAGAGTTGGAGAATAGTCCTGGGTCACTGAATGTTCAGGATGTACTCAGCAATTCTGTCTTATACCTAAAAGGAGCACTGCTTCCAGTACTTCATGTGGTACAGATAATGTTCTGGAAAAAAAAAACAGGGGTTTCTGATTTCCATTCTTTCAAATGGAGATGATAAGAAAGGAAGATTTGCAGCTTATTTAAATAAACTAAAAACATATGCCTCCCTGCATATCACAAATTCAAAGCCTGGGGACTCAGTCACCTCTATCTGCACAGCAAGCTCACATTGATCCCCACATTTCTGGAGCTACTGCCCAAAACAGCACATGCGGGTCCCACCACAATCCTGTCAAGGGGAGTAGAGGGGAAGCTCTGTACAATTTCCACCTGCTATGAAAATGAATACCCACATTTGGGAGAATGTGTGATTTACCTCAGGAAGAAATTACACTATTCTCTAGATAACTGATCTATGAAAGAATATTGTAGATAGAATATCGGTGAGGATAAATCTTCAAATATTTCCCATCTCCCTTGGCGTTTCATCCTACATCTGCTCATGAGATCTCAGTTGGATGATGCTGTGGTTTCAGTCTTGAGGAAAAAAACCATGTCTTGGAGATGGAGGAACCAAGGTTCTGGACCAGGTTCTTTGAAGGAGTCATTGACTATAAGGAAACAACACAATTAGGTTTTGCCTCCGGTTCTGTTTTTACAAACAGGAATCTACATATTAAGTACTTTGGAAGAAAGAAATGAATAGGCCCAAAGGGATGGTAAAAAGAGCTCTGGGATCAGAAGTGGTAAATTCTAATTCCAGTTGTCCTCTGTCTTTGTTATGTGCCCTTTGGCAGCAAGAGAAAATGGAAAAATAGTGAATTTGGAGTCAGGCATTCCTGAGCTTGAGTCTGAGATGTGATACTCTTAAGAATTTGTACTGGGACAAGTACTTATGGTATTTGGGCTTCAAAATTTTTTCCATAAAATGGGGACAATGGCATTATTTTCCAGGGTTATTATGAAGCTTAAATGATGTCACATTAAAGTTCTTGCACTTAATAAGTATCATCAGATGAATGCTATTATTATCCTGCATTATTATTTCTGTATAATGAAATTATTAAACCCAACTTGCCCACCTTTCAAAGCTGTTTTGAGGATAAGTTTATGTGTGTTCAGACTCTTCATAACCTGAAAAAGACTTATATAAATGCAAGACTTTTTTGGGTGGGGGTAGGTGTGTGATAAAACTGTTGGTCTTGTTATCTGAAGAGCCAATACAGTGTTTAGTTGTTTCTCTGTAGGAAAGATCACTCTGCCAAATAATTCCCAGGGCAAGGCTTTCTAGGTTCAAGTAGATAAATGGCCCATGGAATGATTGATAATTCTGGACATCCAGGAATGGATGGATAGCACTATGCATCCAAGATGAAGAGAGTCTGTGCGGATAGATGATGACAAAATTTTCAAACTTTGGATAATTATGGAGACTAGGATAAGTCTGAGCTTGGGTTTCAGACAGTCAATAGTTTATCAAAATCCACCACTCTGTTCTTATTTAGCAATGAGATTGTCATCAAAATGGTTGGAAGAGAGGCTTTATTAAATACTTTTTAGAATAGGGTTCAGCCTTAGGTCTTATCACTGCACTGAGCACATTACAGGTACATGCCCTGCCTATGTAGACTTTTGTCTACGTGCATGCTCACACACAAATACATACACTCACTCAGATGCAAACACAGATCCATGTGTACACACACATGTGTTGTGTCATTTTTAAAAATGGAGAATCTATGGTTGTTTCAATTACCTATTATTGCATAGCAAACCACTCCCAAATTTAGAGACTTAAAAGAATGAACCATTTTATTTATTCATGATTCTGCCCTTGGGGCTGAGCTCAACAGGATGGTTTTTCTGCTGGTTTTGAATTGCTGCATTGAGCTGGTAGGCTGGCTGGAGGCTGAGTTCAGTTGGGAATCTGAATAGCTGGGCCCTCATTCTCTCCAGGTACTCTAGAGTCTCTCTTACACATGGCCTCTCCATGTTGGCCTTTCCACATGGTTTCTCCAGCACAGTAGTTGAACTCTTGCATGGCAGCTCAGGGTTCCGGAAGTGCAAAAGCAGAAACTGCTTTCTTAAGCTTAAGCCCAGGACTGGCACAGCTTCATTTCTGCCTCATCCTATTGGTTATTTGAGTCAAAGGACTGGCCCAGATTTGTGGGGAGGGAGCTCTATAAGGGCATGCATGTAAGGAAGCTCACTGAGTCCCTCCTCCCACAAATACATGTGTATGCACATGCTCACACACACACACACTTCAGGAGAGAAGGGTATTAACACCCTTAAACTTCTCTTTAACTTTTCTCTCCCCTTTGCCTCTCAACGGTTATGGGCCATACTTTTACTTATTTAATGAGGTATTTTTATTACACAATCAATGAAATAATTATTAACTCTTATAAGGCAAAAAAAAATCTTATATGATGGTAGCAAGTATGAATCTTAGGCTACATTCTTGGTTGCACTGAAAATATAACAGATTACTACAATGGTCACTCTTGAAAATGAAAGAAACAAAGATAAATGAAAGGGGTAAAGAAAGGAAAATGCCCTCAAATCTCAACCACCTCAGATATAGCCAGAGTTTGCATTTTGGTACATATACATTCAGAAATTTCTCCATAAAATATAAGAATACAAATTGTGTGTATGTAATAAAATGACCATGCACGAGTTAAGATTTCAAAACCCTCTGGGCCAAGACTTTGGCAAATATCCAGTGATTGTCTTTGAGGGTTACATGATTTCCTTCTGGATGGGGACAGTTTTCCCCAGCAGGAATGAACATTTACACTGCTGACCATCCTGGGAAGAACTTATCTTCATGGCAGGAGATGAGGACCTGGCAATTGGGGTGAGCTCTCACTCATCCTGGTAGAATGAATTTGGCCCTGACCAGGCCTGCTAGGAGGAAATGGTTCTCAGAGCCATCTCCATCCAGTATGACATCATGTAATGGCTTTCTTTCTTCTCAATTTAGGCAAAATAAATTATAAACTACTATCAAGTAATATTAACAGTGACAGCTAACATTTATTATTTGTTTTGTGTGCTTTTTACTATTTAAAAAGTTTTACATGTTTTAAAAAAATATGTAAAACTTTTTAAATAGTAAAAAGCACACAAAATAAATTTAACTTCATTTAATTTATTTCACATTAAATGAAATAAATGTATTATTTCATTTAATCCCTACGACACCCCTAAGAGGTAGGCATTATTATACTCTTCATTATGTGGATGAAGAAACTGAGATACAAGGGGTTAACTTTTTAGGCACAAAATCTAGGAAAGGCTGGGTCTCTTTCAGGAGTCCAAGCTCTTAGCCACTTGTTATGTGATTAGCCCTCCAAATGATTTAGTCAGCTCCTTGTGTAAAGCTATGCTTTTTTTTCCTGCCAAAATTGTCATTTTTATCATGTTGACTGCTATGTGGAATTTACAAGCTCCAGAGCCAGGTTACTGATAGCCTGACTCCTCCTACAAACAAATGCACACACACACAAACACACACACACACAAACACACACACACACACACCTTGAGAGAGAAGGGTGTTAATGCTTTTAAATTTCTCTTGAACTTTTCTCTCCCAACATCTGTTGGCTATACTTTTACTTTTTTAATGGGTATTTTTATTCTGCAACCACTTTTATAAGACACAAAATGTCTTATATGACTGTAGCAAGTATGACTCTTAGGCTACATTCTCAGTTGTGCTGAAAATTTAACTTTCATTTTTTATAGTAAGACTTACTTTTCTTTTTCAAGCCCCTGTTATGCCAAGTGCTATGCCTGCATTATGCTGTTAGGTCTTTTAATGCCCCATTATGCTTATTGCAAGTAATCACAGGCATACAAAGCCCTATTGCTACCTGCTGTTCCCAATTGCTTGATTTTCCCTGGTCCTGTGCCTGGTACTTTGCCATCACCTGCTCTTATTGACATCCATCAAGATATCTATTGACTTGTCTCTTCCTTGGTCACTGATCCATGTCAAATCTGGGTTGTTCTCTTTTTCCTAATATACACGTTTTCCAGGCCAGCCTTTATCTCAGCCATGCATGGTCTGCATCAGTGAACAACTCTGCAGCTGTTGGGAGTTCTGAGAGGCTCCTCTTAGTTGCTCGCATTCTAGCCTAGTCATATAGCTGTTTCTTTTCTCTTCCCTCTCTCTCTCTCTCTTTCTCTCTCTCTCTCTCTCTCTTTTTTTTTTTTTTTTTTGCATGGGCAAGCCCTGGGAATTGAACCCAGTGAGAACGCTGCCTGCTAAGCCACCATGGCCCGCCCCATATAGCTATTTCTTCTTCCACGTTTTGCTAAATGGAAGGGTCTCTGCAATATTTGCCACCTTCCCTGGCTTTTTTCAAGAAGGTATCTTTCTATCTCAGATGCCCAGGAAGGTTTCCATCATCCACCAGGTCTCAGGGATGGGAGTGTGGGAAGGAGATGGCACAAGGACATACAGATCTTCCTTCTGAGTTACTTCTCTGTGTCCAACATCTTTATCAAGTCTGTGAAGTGAGAAAAACTAAGTACCTGTACTTGTTCTTTATTGAGAGGGTAAGAGTAACTTTCCTTGCTTTGTCTATGACGTTTCCTTGATATTTGTCTATTAATAATGGGGCAGGTGTTATGACAATGTAAAAAATTGCTAAGAACAGAATCAATAGTATAATTACATATCTCTTTTTGTGCAACTTTTCCTTTTAATGGGGTTTCTAACTGCCTTTCTTTTTTCTTCCTTTTTATCCTGATTTCAATCTTTTTTCAAATTCCTCAATATAATTGACCCTATCAAGTTCCCTTTCTTCCTACAGATCTCTTATTAGTTTGCATTATGGTCTGGTTGTTCAGTTGCATTTCTTTGTGACTGTTAGTTGGAATTTTTTTGTTAGCTCATGTTTTTTATTCATTTATTTTTTATTAATCCACATGCAATTACTTGTCTTCTGATTTGTTGAAACAATAAGTTAGACAACACCTGCTGCAGTAATGTCCATCAAAGTGGCTGGCCTTAAAAACTCCAGACCACATTCATCTGATGGGCATTCTTGACAAAGGTGATTAATTTTGCCATTCTCATCCACCTTCTAGGATTTCAGGACAGTCAGCTTAACCTTCTTTCTCTTATGCTTATTCTCCCTGGGAGTAGTATAAGACTAGTTCTTCCTTTTCTTAGCACCACCATGAAGTCTCAGCACTAGATGAAGAGTGGACCCCTTTGAATGTTGTAGTCAGACAAAGCACCTCCCTCTTCCAGTTGCTTGCCAGCAAAAATCAGTCTCTGCTGATCAGGAGGAATTCCTTCCTTATCCTGGATCTTGGGTTTCACATTTTTTATTGTATCCAAGTGTTCAACCTCAAGAGTCTTTCCCATCAGGGTTTTTACCAAAATCTGCATCTTGGTAGCAGCTCCACCTGAAAATGAGGGAAAAGAGAATAAGGGTTAGACTTGGGATCACCTGAGAGAGAAGGGGGAAGGTCCCTTGCTGGAGAACAGTCAACACGCTCACCTTAGTTGGGATTTTCAGATAGCATTTTTTTCTGTTCCCTGAATTATCTCTGTTGTCTTTTAATTTGCTTATCTTGATTGTCATCACTCATATTGCTGTCCCTTGATCCTTGGCTGTCCTTTATTATTTAAGAATGAGGTAGCAACATCAACAAAAACAGGTTGGAGACCCATGTAGGTGGCAAGAGCTTGTAAACAGATAAGCTTTGCTTTAAGGCAAATAATGGCAGCTATGTTTCTTAAAGCTCTAAATACCAATGTATGGAAGTGTTGGCTCTGAGGATGCAAATATCCATCCAGTAGCATTTAATTTCCTTTTACAGTTTAATGAAAAACATTTATTTTAGAAAGGAAGTTTATCTTTCTTGCCTAGTAGGTAAAGCCTGACTCCAGAGTATTCATCATGTGTATATGTACATATGTGTGGGAAAGAGAAGCTTTAAGTTGGATGAAACAACATTTTGATGTAGACAGGACAAGTTATTTTTTTGTTTTTTGCTTTTTGCATGGGCAGGCACCGGGAATCAAACCTGGGTCTCTGGCATGGCAGGCAAGAACTCTGCCTGCTGAGCCACCATGGCCTACCTGGACATGATGGCTCATTAATACAAGAAAATGAGACTGTTTTAATACATGAAATTGACTGGAAAGGATAGGTGATCTATTCAAATATCAAGTAGAGGTGTGAGAGGAAAACTGGACAAGAGTGATGGAGAAAGTCAGGAAATGTTCTGGCTCTGAGCTATTGGGTTCAACTCATTTTATAAACAAGCTTATTGATAAACCAAGAAAAAGAAGTTTACCTTTTCCAATCAAAGGTTGGAACTACATAGATTTTTCATTTCTGACTACCAAGATTCTAGATTGAAAGTTACTCCATCAGCGCAAGCATCTGACATCTCTAGCCTGGCCACCCTCTTTAGTTTTCCTTTCCCAACATACCAAATTTGGGCCACTCTTGCTGCTGCTCTTTCCCTCATTTTGCTAACAAGGGTGGTCTCCTCTCCAAAGCCTTTTCCAGGCAAGAGTCAGGCTCTAGTTTCTATTCCCCCAAATTCCAGAGGACTCATATCACGTTCTCCCAGGAACCTTCTCTGTTCTGCATCACAGTAAGCTTTTAGCTGAGGAGTAGGACGCCTCAGTTTCACTTCTTATAAATACTCCCTAGCTTCTCCCTTCATTAAGGACATGGGGGCAAGAGAGAGTAAATGCTGCAGGGTCCTCTCTAGGAAGAGTTTTCAAAGAAATCTCTCCCTCTCTGATTCTCTGAGCTTTCCTCACAAGCTAGAGGTAGTTGATGGGCTTAAGAAAATTTTTTATTCTTAGCAAGTACTGTGGATATGTAGATTTTATAGAAAATTATATCCATTGTTTTCAGCCTTAGTTGAAATGATGAAACAATAGGAGAACTCCCTACTGTCTAATTAAATTGGTTTACTACCCCTTCACTCCCCAAAGATAACAGACCTTTCTTTTTTTATTTATTTTTTATTAATTAAAAAAATTAACTAACACAACATTTAGAAATCATTCCATTCTACATATGCAATCAGTAATTCTTAATATCATCACATAGATGTATGATCATCATTTCTTAGTACATTTGCATCGATTTAGAAAAAGAAATAGCAAGACAACAGAAAAAGAAGTAAAATGATAATATAGAGAAAAAATAAAAATACAAAAAACAAAAAATATATATTAAAAAAAAAACTATAGCTTAGATGCAGCTTCATTCAGTGTTTTAACATAATTACGTTACAATTAGGTAGTATTGTGCTGTCCATTTTTGAGTTTTTGTATCCAGTCCTGTTGCACAGTCTGTATCTCTTCAGCTCCAATTACCCATTATCTTACCCTATTTCTAACTCCTGATGGTCTCTGTTACCAATGACATATTCCAAGTTTATTCTCTAATGTCGTTTCACATCAGTGGGACCATACAGTATTTGTCCTTTAGTTTTTGGCTAGTCTCACTCAGCATAATGTTCTCTAGGTCCATCCATGTTATTACATGCTTCATAAGTTTATTCTGTCTTAAAGCTGCATAATATTCCATTGTATGTATATATCACAGTTTGTTTAGCCACTCGTCTGTTGATGGACATTTTGGCTGTTTCCATCTCTTTGCAATTGTAAATAATGCTGCTATAAACATTGGTGTGCAAATGTCTGTTTGTGTCTTTGCCCTTAAGTCCTTTGAGTAGATACCTAGCAATGATATTGCTGGGTCTTATGGCAATTCTATACTCAGCTTTTTGAGGAACCACCAAACTGCCTCCCACAGTGGTTGCACCATTTGACATTCCCACCAACACTGGATAAGTGTGCCTCTTTCTCCACATCCTCTCCAGCACTTGTCATTTTTTGTTTTGTTGATAATGGCCATTCTGGTGGGTGTGAGATGATATCTCATTGTGGTTTTGATTTGCATTTCTCTAATGGCCAGGGACATTGAGCATCTCTTCATGTGCCTTTTGGCCATTTGTATTTCCTCTTCTGAGAGGTGTCTGTTCAAGTCTTTTTCCCATTTTGTAATTGGATTGGCTGTCTTTGAGTTGAACAATCTCTTTATAAATTCTGGATACTAGACCTTTATCTGATATGTCATTTCCAAATATTTTCTCCCATTGTGTAGGCTGTCTTTCTACTTTCTTGATGAAGTTCTTTGATGCACTAAAGTGCTTAATTTTGAGGAGCTCCCATTTATTTATTTCTTTCTTCAGTGCTCTTGCTTTAGGTTTAAGGTCCGTAAAACCGCCTCCAATTGTAAGATTCATAAGATATCTCTCTACATTTTCCTCTACTGTTTTATGGTCTTAGACCTAATGTTTAGATCTTTGATCCATTTTGAGTTAACTTTTGTATAGGGTGTGAGATACAGGTCCGCTTTCATTCTTTTGCGTATGGATATCCAGCTCTCTAGGTACCATTTATTGAAGAGACTGTTCAAGCCAGGTGAGTTGGCTTGACTGCCTTATCAAAGATCAAATGTCCATAGATGAGAGGGTCTATATCTGAGCACTCTATTCGATTCCATTGGTCGATATATCTATCTTTATGCCAATATCATGCTGTTTTGACCACTGTGGCTTCATAATATGCCTTAAAGTCCAGCAGTGTGAGACCTCCAGCTTTATTTTTTTTCCTCAAGATACTTTTAGCAATTCGGGGCACCCTGCCCTTCCAGATAAATTTGCTTATTGGTTTTTCTATTTCCGAAAAATATGTTGTTGGGATTTTGATTGGTATTGCATTGAATCTGTAAATCAATTTAGGTAGAATTGACATCTTAACTATATTTAGTCTTCCAATCCATGAACACGGTATGCCCTTCCATCTATTTAGGTCTTCTGTGATTTCTTTTAACAGTTTTTTGTAGTTTTCTTTGTATAGGTCTTTTGTCTCTTTCGTTAAATTTATTCCCAAGTATTTTATTCTTTTAGTTGCAATTGTAAATGGAATTCTTTTCTTGATTTCCCCCTCAGCTTGTTCATTGCTAGTGTATAGAAACACTACAGATTTTTGAATATTGATCTTGTAACCTGCTACTTTGCTGTTCTCATTTATTACCTCTAGTAGTTTTGTTGTGGATTTTTCCAGGTTTTTGATGTATAGTATCATATCGTCTGCAAACAGTGATAGTTTTACTTCTTCCTTTCCAATTTTGATGCCTTGTATTTCTTTTTCTTGTCTAATTGCTCTGGCTAGAACCTCCAACATGATGTTGAATAATAGTGGTGATAATGGACATCCTTGTTTTGTCCCTGATCTTAGGGGGATAGTTTTCAATTTTTCCCCATTGAGGATGATATTAGCTGTGGGTTTTTCATATATTCCCTCTATCATTTTAAGGAAGTTCTCTTGTATTCCTATCCTTTGAAGTGTTTTCAACAGGAAAGGGTGTTGAATCTTGTCAAATGCCTTCTCTGCATCAATTGAGATGATCATGTGATTTTCTGCTTTGATTTGTTGATATGGTGTATTACATTAATTGATTTTCTTATGTTGAACCATCCTTGCATACCTGGGATGAATCCTACTTGGTCATGATGTATAATTCTTTTAATGTGTTGTTGGATTCGATTTGCTAGAATTTTGTTGAGGAATTTTGCATCTATATTCATTAGAGAGATTGGTCTGTAGTTTTGTTTTTTGTAATATCTTTGCCTGGTTTTGGTATGAGGGTGATGTTGGTTTCATAGAATGAATTAGGTAGCTTTCCCTCCACTTCAATTTTTTCGAAGAGTTTGAGCAGAGTTGGTACTAATTCTTTCTGGAATGTTTGATAGAATTCACATGTTAAGCCGTCTGGTCCTGGACTTTTCTTTTTGGGAAGCTTTTGAATGACTGATTCAATTTCTTTACTTGTGATTGGTTTGTTGAGGTCATCTATTTCTTCTTGAGTCAAAGTTGGTTGTTCATGCCTTTCTAGGAACTTGTCCATTTCATCTACATTGTTGTATTTATTAGTGTAAAGTTGTTCATAGTATCCTGTTATTACCTCCTTTATTTCCGTGAGGTCAGTGGTTATGTCTCCTCTTCCATTTCTGATCTTATTTATTTGCATCCTCTCTCTTCTTCTTTTTGTCAATCTTGCTAAGGGCCCATCAATCTTATTGATTTTCTCATAGAACCAACTTCTGGTCTTATTGATTTTCTCTATTGTTTTCATGTTCTCAATTTCATTTATTTCTGCTCTAATCTTTGTTATTTCTTTCCTTTTGCTTGCTTTGGGGTTAGTTTGCTGTTCTCTCTCCAGTTCTTCCAAATGGACAGTTAATTCCCGAATTTTTGCCCTTTCTTCTTTTCTGATATAGGCATTTAGGGCAATAAATTTCCCTCTTCGCACTGCCTTTGCTGCGTCCCATAGGTTTTGATATGTTGTGCTTTCATTTTCATTCGCCTCGAGATATTTACTAATTTCTCTTGTAATTTCTTCCTGACCCACTGGTTGTTTAAGAGTGTGTTGTTGAGCCTCCACGTATTTGTGAATTTTCTGGCACCCTGCGTGTTATTGATTTCCAACTTCATTCCTTTATGATCTGAGAAAGTGTTGTGTATGATTTCAATCTTTTTAAATTTGTTGAGACTTGCTTTGTGACCCAGCATATGGTCTATCTGTGAGAATGATCCATGAGCACTTGAGAAAAAGCTGTATCCTGCTGTTGTGGGGTGTAATATCCTATAAATGTCTGTTAAGTCTAGCTCATTTATTGTAATATTCAAATTCTCTGTTTCTTTATTGATCCTCTGTCTAGATTTCTGTCCATTGATGAGAGTGGCGAATTGAAGTCTCCAACTATTTTGGTAGATGTGTCTATTTCCCTTTTCAGTAATTGCAGTGTATTCCTCATGTATTTTGGGGCATTCTGATTCGGTGCATAAATATTTATGATTGTTATGTCTTCTTGTTTAATTGTTCCTTTTATTAGTAGATAATATCCTTCTTTGTCTCTTTTAACTGTTTTACATTTGAAGTCTAATTTGTTGGATATTAGTATAGCTACTCCTGCTCTTTTCTGGTTGGTATTTGCATGAAATATCTTTTCCCAACCTTTCACTTTCAACCTATGTTTATCTTTGGATCTAAGATGTGTTTCCTGTAAACAGCATATAGAAGGATCCTGTTTTTTAATCCATTCTGCCAGTCTATGTCTTTTGATTGGGGAATTCAGTCCATTAACATTTAGTGTTATTACTGTTTGGGTAATACTTTCCTCTACCATTTTGCCTTTTGTATTATATATATCATATCTGATTTTCCTTCTTTCTACACTCTTCTCCATACCTCTCTCTTCTGTATTTTCATATCTGACTCTAGTGCTCCCTTTAGTATTTCTCGCCGAGCTGGTCTCTTGGTCTCAAATTCTCTCAGTGACTTTTTGTCTGAAAATGTTTTAATTTCTCCCTCATTTTTGAAGGACAATTTTGCTGGATATAGAATTCTTCGTTGGCAGTTTTTCTCTTTTAGTAATTTAAATATATCATCCCACTGTCTAGCTTCCATGGTTTCTGCTAAGAAATCTACACATTGTCTTATTGGGTTTCCCTTGTATGTGATGGATTGCTTTTCTCTTGCTGCTTTCAAGATCCTCTCTTTCTCTTTGACCTCTGACATTCTATCTAGTAAGTGTCTTGGAGAACGCCTATTTGGATCTATTCTCTTTGGGGTGCGCTGCACTTCTTGGATCTGTAATTTTAGGTCTTTCATAAGAGTTGGGAAATTTTCAGTGATAATTTCTTCCATTAGTTTTTCTCCTCCTTTTCCCTTCTCTTCTCCTTCTGGGACACCCACAACATGTATATTTGTGTGCTTCATATTATCATTCAATTCCCTGAGCCCCTGCTCAAATTTTTCCATTCTTTTCCCTATAGTTTCTGTTTCTTTTTGGATTTCAGATGTTCCATCCTCCAGTTCGCTAATTCTAACCTCTGTCTCTTGAAATCTACCATCGTAGGTTTCCATTGTTTTTTTCATCTCTTCTACTGCATCTTTCATTCCCATAAGTTCTGTGGTTTGTTTTTTCAGACTTTCCATTTCTTCTTTTGTTCATCCCATGCCTTCTTCATGTCCTCCCTCAATTGATTGATTTGGTTTTTGAAGAGGTTTTCCATTTCTGTTTGTATATTCAGAATTAGTTGTCTCAGCTCCTGTATCTCATTTGAACTATTGGTTTGTTCCTTTGACTGGGCCATATCTTCAATTTTCCTAGTGTGATTTGTTATTTTTTGCTGGCGTCTGGGCATGTAATCAGATTTCCCTGAGTTTGGGACCCAGCAGGTTGAAAGACTTTCCTGTGAAGTCTCTGGGCTCTGTTTTTCTTATCCTGCCCAGTATGTGGTGCTTGTCTGTCTGCGGGTCCCCCAGCAAAAGATGTTGTGGCTCCTTTAACTTTGGAAGACTCTCGCTGCTGGGTGTGTGGTGGAGACAGAGGAAAGGTTGTAGGTTGGTTTTAATGGCTTCAAATTCTGAAGTCCTGGGATTTGAATTCCTTGAGAGAGGGATTCCACCTGAATTGCATTTCACCCCTCCCGCAGGAAAGGTTCAGGTGGTAGAGAGCCCTGAAAGCAGCCTGTTTCTGCATTCGGGGCAGTTGCAAGCTGTGTAATCCCAGTGCTGAGCCCAGAGGCGACCAAGCCTCTGTAGAAACAGCCGCAGAAGTTTCTGTTTTGCCCCCTTTCCTCTTTTTCAGTTAGCCCAATAGGCGACTTCCACCTTGATCAGTTTCGGCTGAGCTGAGGGCCTATTTTTAGTAGTCAGAAGTTGTTCATAAACGCCACTATTGGTGTTAGGTTGGACTCAGTCTCTACTACTGTTGGAGACTCTTTCCTTTCCCTTGGAAGTTGCCTGTGGGGGAGGCGTGCTGGGCACTGGCTGCCGTGGCTTGGGGAACCGCTGATCCTACGTTCCCAGCCAGCCCAGGAAGCCACGTGTGTGGAAGGGACTCCGGTCGCCGGCCCCTGCACCTTGGGGAACCGCTGATCCTAGGCTCCCAGCTGGTTCGGGAAGCCACGTGTGTGGGAGGGGCTCCGGTTGCCGGCCACCACGGCTTGGGGAACCGCTGATCCGAGGCTCCCAGCCAGCCCAGGAAGCCGCCCGTGAGGGAGGGGCACCGGCTGCCGGCTGCCGCAGCTTGGGGAACTCACCTCTCTGAGTCTCTCAGCTGGACCGGGAAGGAGGGAGGGAGGGGCGCCGGCCACCAGTTGCTGCGGCCCGGGGTAGCGCGTGCCGCTCGGGGACCTCACCGCAGCGGAGTCTTGTAGCCGGTCCAACCATTCCAGACTGGGGTACGCTGTGTGTCTGGTCTCTGTTGTGGCTCCGGGAGCTGTTCTGTACTGTTTCTAGTTATTTAGTAGTTGTTCTGGAGGAGGAACTAAGATGCACACACCTTACTAAGCCACCATCTTCTCCGGAAGTCCCTACTAATGAATTTTGAATCTAGATAAAGTTTTTGTCCACTATAACCTTACCTGACAGGGCTTTCCTTTTTGTTTAAAATTCTCTTCCTTATAAAACAGAGCCCAAACAGGCCAAAATTACAAGTAAATCAATACTTACTGATGATGCTTTCATCAAATCCTACACTCAGAGGTTCTTTATCAGTCTAGAAAAGGTAACATTTTCATGGAGGACTCTCCTTTAATGCAGCTGAAAGTGTGATCAGTCTCAGTCTCAGGCATGAACAAGAAGCAATTTATTCCCATGCACATGGTCCAAGTACTCCACGAACTATGGGCACCTCCTCCATCGACCTATCTTTCTTGAACTGATGATTTTGTGAGGTGTTCTAGGAAGGGGAGTGGTATTTTTCTTTCTTTCTTTCCCTTTCTTTTATTGTCATGATATTCAATTGCAAGCTTCCAGAAGCTCCATAACCACAGCTCAGCCAGGGTCATTCTATTTGACTCTTCCTGACCTATTAATTATTCTGATCCTTTCTATATAGTCTGCTATGGACAATGACTCAGAGGTCTACTGTATTTGCCCAATAACTTTTCTGTGAAGTCTCTTACTTCCTCTCTCCTTATGTGTTTTAATTTGTGGGATGATCAATATGGACCATGGGGAGCCACGCTCTCATATATGAGGGAAGGACAAAATGAAATGTGAAAATCACCACAAATTGTATCATCTCCGAAATAAGGAGAGCAGATTATGATGTTTTTGTGGTAATTCTTAATATGCATGTCAGTTGAAAGGGGGGACTATTCCTGAGTTATCTGATCACTGTTTCCCCAGTCTGTGAACTTTCCCCTTTCCTTCACTAATGATGTCTGAAATAGCAGGGGATATGGCAAGGCTCTGATGTTCTTAGAAGAATCACTTCTGCATTTGACCTCTTGAGGGCGATGCAGCACAAACCAGAACTATTTAGTTAACCAACTGCATCATTCCTTTAACTCCTTCAAAAACCTGACTGTGTTCAGGCAGAACTCTTTGCAGACAATGAAAAGGAGAAGAATTTAGAAGTCAGAAAGTACCCAGACAAGTCAAGGAAGACTATCTGGAACTTGTTTAGGCAAGAGATTTCTAGGACACCAACTGTCCCTACCCATCTTCATTCGAAGAGGGCTGTTTTTTCAGTCGTACTCCTTCATGCTCAGGGGAGACACATCATCAAAAAGGGTACACAGCTTCTTTGCTGCTCTGCCATGATCTTGCTTGTTGTACCAGTGCTTATGATAATTTTTACCCTGACTAAGTAACATTCTATTCCATTCCCTTGATCCCTAGTAGTACAGTTTTGCAACTGGGATCTGAATAAAGACATGTTCTCATCATAGGTAAGTCTGTTCTGGTCTCACTGACACAACCTTGGTGTTGCAGGAGGAACCAGGGCTGAGGCAGTGACTCAGCCTGATGTCCTTATCACTGTCTCTGAAGGAGCCCCTTTGGAGCTGAGGTGCAACTATTCTTTGCCATATCTCTTCTGGTATGTTCAATACCCCAACCAAGGCCTCCAGTTTCTTCTGAGGTATATCTCTGGAAACAGTCTTGTTATAGGCATCAAAGGTTTCAAGGCTGAATTTAAGAAGAGGGAAACCTCATTCCACCTAAAGAAATCCTCAGCCCATTTGAGTGACACTGCTGAATACTTCTGTGCTGTGAGTGACACAAACCTCCAGGGAGTGAGTGTGAGGCTTTCAGTGACTCAGGGCTCAACGTGGGCGATTTTAATAAGAGCTCATGTTCTATAAAGACAAGGAGGATAAGGGGACTAAAATGCTCAGCTCTTGTACAGATACTGGCTTTCACTTATTCTTCTAAGAATCAGGGTTCATGAGAAAAGCAGACCCAGGGACCCAATGTCTCTAATAGGCTAGAGACTGGGAGTAGCTTAAAGAATTAGTTCAAATAAGACAGTGGCAGGGTCTGTTTTATGTGGAGTTATCATATGAACTGTGGCCAGGCATAAGAGAGTATTGTTTTGTTTTTATTTTTTGATAAGCAAAGTTGTGAACTTTAATGGTCATTTCATGTTTGGAAAGCAAGTGAGGGGCTTGGACTGCTCAGAAGGGTGGAGTTTGGGGTTTGGCTCCATTACTGCTAGTGAAGGACAGTCAGGGGTCCAGGGCAGGGTGGTGCTCAGGGCCCAGGCCAACCCTGGGCACCTTCGTGGTGACCACTACAGGCAAGGCACTGAGGTCTGTCCCAGCAACACAGATGGGAGCCAAATGGGAGGTCTTGATAGTCACATTTCCCATGGTTAGGAAGCAGGAAGGAGGCATCAAATCACCCAGGATGACTCATGCAGGCTCCATAGAAGCCCAGAAAGCTTGTGCCATTGGCAGAGGGAGAAGTGGGAAAGAACTATTCAGTCTTAGCATTTAGCAACTGGGCTAAGCCGAGAAGAGCTTCTCATGCCTTTTTGCTATCCCTCTAAGCTTGCCTTTTCCAAAACTTTTGTCACTGTGAAGTGATAGTTTTCTTGCCTTCAGTTTTCCAGATTCTTCCATGCACTCCTGCCCATCTCTGGAGTGTTTGCTTAGTTATGGGTGGTTCATCTCAGAGAATATAAGGACAGTACATGAAGAGAGTGATGAGAAAAGCACAGAATTTTAAAACCTTGTCCTGTTCATGCTGTGATGACATAAGTTTCTGGTGCCAATTAGGAATGTTGCAGAATAAGGGATGAAGCAAATAATCCATTAGTGTTTCTCTGAGGATGGTCTAGAGAAGAGTGTGCTCTGAAATGCAGTCTATTAGCTTTGCTATCACATTGCTCCTGCCACAACTTAAAAAGCAAATTCCTATTTTGTTGGTTACTTAAGGTCTGCAATTCCACATGTGAATTACTACAAATTTGACAGAATAACTCATTTTGCTTTCTTTTTCACCTACTTGCCTTTCTTCTCCCCCACACATACCATGTTTAGTCTTGTCCTCCTTAGCCCTCCAAATTTGGGATTTCAGTGATACATTTTCATCTTTTAGCATTGTTATAGATGATCCTCTACTCCTTTTTGTGTTACTATGTTACTGAAAGAATCAAATGAGTTTTGCAATGGAACTCAAAGACTAAAGGCCCTGGATAGAAGAACAATCGTAATCTGAACCAGACTGTGCTGTGATCAAACTCTGTGAAGTTCTTGTATTCCTGAAGGCTTGAAAGAGAGACTAGGGCTGGTATTGTTGCATGTCAGAGATTATAAAACTAGGAACCTAAAGATAATGAGGGTTTTGATGAGTTCTGGCCAAAGAAAAAACTTAGCTGAATGGAGACATCAATGGGAATGGACTCTATTCTATCCAACACATTTTTTCAAATGCAATTTTATTGAGATATATTCACACACATAAAATCCATCCAAAATATACCCTCAATAGCTTACAGTATCATCATATAGTTGTACAATCATCACTACACAACAATTTTTTTATATGGTGACCTACAGGATATATGAACACATGTCTGTGGGTAGTTGTACTATATCCTAATTAGAATGGAGGGAGCTAAATATTCCATTTAATCTATATGGTTTCCAGATTAATATCCTAGCACTGAGAAGTTGATCATCTACAGGAGACTCAAACTCACTCAGTTTCATCCATTGTTCAAAGTGGTCAACATTGAATATTTGGTCAAGATCGGTATGAACGTGGCCTTTCCCCATTCTTTTTGTTTTGGACCAAAGTCTAGTGTAGAGAAGAAGAGTTGCCTTTTGCCTATGGGATCTCAGGACCTGGGACAGAATTTCTTATCAAAAGTGAAATAGATTTTTTTTATTTTTCATAATTTTTAAAGCAACATATGCCTGTTATAAAAATTCCAGTGATATATAAATGTGTGAAAAAGTAGAAACCACTCATAATTATATGCCATAAATAATAATCATTAACATTTAAATTATTTTACATATGTATGCATGTATAAACATATATTAAAATAATTTTTAAAAATTATTTAGTATGTTAGAACATGGATATCATTGTCTATAATTATGTATATTTCATTATATGTACATATATACCATTATCTTAAATATATGTCTCAAATTTCATGGTTTATATGTATTACATTTTATTGGTTAATCACCTTTAGTTGAGCATTTAGGGAAAAAAGGTGTTTTTTGGCCTTGCATGTCAGCAAATCCCTTCAGCAATTTTGCCCCTCAAATGTCTAAGGTTGGACCCCTTCTCATCACTTTTACTATTCTGGTCCAAGCCATGACATTTCTATATTCCAAACTCTCCCAAGGCTTTCTATTTGGAATAAAATCTCAGGTCCTTACTATAATCCACAAGGCCCTAAATTACCCGGCCTCTGCTACTTCTCTGGCCTTGTCTCTAACCACTCTCCTCATTTCTTACTATTCAGCAAATATGCTGATCACTCACTTGCCTCAGAGCCTTCTGTCTGGTTTGCTTTTCCCCAGTGTAAGGGCTTAGCTCGCTTCTGCCTTGCCCACTCTTTTCTGTTCCTAGAAATATGTTGTCACTTGTGTTTAAGGAAACCTTTACAAAGACGTTTATTGCAGGCTTGTCTGTAATAGCAGTGATAAAAATAATGATAAAAAAGAGAAACTCACTTAGTGTCAATCATTGAGGAAAGGTTAGATGTGCTGTCATATATCATCTGTGAAATATTATGCAGCAGATGGATCTATATGTGTTAACATTAATAGATTTTCAATATACTATTGAATATATAAAGGTTTGTTGTGGGTGGTATATAAAGTATGATATGAATAAATGAAAATGAATAAAAGCCTTTTATTTTCCATGATTATGAAATCTTAGTATATGTATGTTAATGTATTTAAAAGCTTAGAAGTATTCACAAAATCTTACTAGAATAAGGTGAGGTGACAGAGAGGATATGGCAAGAACCAAGATTCTGAATGGCAGACAAAGGAGAATTTCAATTTATATGTCATTTAAAAATAAGCACTATATATTATTTGTACATATTAAAACACAAAAAAATTTTAAATACCCCTGAGTTAAAATCACTAACATTCCTCCATTTTTATCAACATTAGTCTATATGTTTCAGTTATCTATGATTCTGTAATGAACCACCTCAACACAAAGGGGCTTAAAAATGACAATAATTTATAATTTCTCACAATTCTTGGGCTGGACATCTGGGCAGCTCGTCACCTGCTCATAGCATTGACTGGCTCATTCCAGTGACTGCATTCATTTGGGAGGCTTCCATATTTCATTGTTGATGCTAGCTCTTGTCTGGGGTCGGTTAAGTGACTTAGCTCCTCTGTCCGACTTCTCTCTTTGCATGTGGTCTCTTATCAGTCAGTAACATTGCTCAAATTTATGTGCTTGGTGTATGGCTTTTAAGGCAGCTACACGGAAGCCAGTATGTCTCTTTACTGCTAAGTCAGAACCAGCACTCCGTCACTACCACTGTATTCTATTGGTCAAAGCAAACAGTAAGTCAGCCTAGATTCACAAGGATAAGTGAAGAGATGTCACCTCCTGGTGGGAGGAGAGGCATGTATACACAGCGTTGGTACACAGCGTTGGGAGGTATTGCTGGTTGCCATTTTTGTCCCTCTTTTCCTTTTTCCTTCTCACTTAAGAAGAAAAGTCTCTATTTTACCCTTAGGCTAATCTTCCTACTTGTGCTCTTGATTCCTTCCTCTTCAGTCTTTTCCAAAGAAATGACAAAACTGATCATCTTCTCCTTCAATCTTTTTTTAAATCTCGCAGTAATAACTATTTTTGTTATTCTGAGATCATACAGTCTTGAGTTTACACTCTAAGCATACTACTTTTTAATTTTTATTCTACAAATGATTATTAAGTATACATGTCACTTATATAAAATTGTGACATTCATTTTTTAAATTTCTAAAACTGTAATATTATTGTGCTTCTGAAAACCACAAAATGTGTCTTGTGGTTGCTCTCTGATAAGTGTGTATGGATTTTTGTGGAATAAAATTGGAAAATCCACATTCAACAGCACGAGTTTTGACAAAATATTCCCATCTATAAAATGGCATTCTATGGGAGAGAACTTTTTTTTTTAACTCCTCATCCAATCAGGGATTTTTTTAATTTTTATTTTTTTTTTTGCCTTTTATAATCTACAGAGATGGAATGAGGGGAACTAGGTTTGTAATGAATACTAGTGAGTTACTTTGAGCTGTTTATGCTGATGGCTTTAACCCCCTGGGGGGTGGGGGTGGGGAATCTAGGTTTCACTCTAGCTGAGGAACTTTTGTTAAACATAATTCAATAAAGATAATCCAAACTATTTATATATATTTGAAAATTTGAATGTGGAGCTAAAGATCAACCGCAATTAGGGAAATGGACTGCAGAAATGACTAAATTCACTGGGAGGAACTATACTTGCTGAATGATCCTTTCACTTACTCAGCTTTTCCATTTCAATATGCTCTCAATGAGATGGAGCTTGGTTCTCCATCAGTTTTTCATTCGGTCAGCTTAAGGAGGGTCTAGGCTATGATGGTATGGCAGAGTTGAGAACAAAAATTTACTTCAGCCAAGTGGGACTGGAGGTTCCCAAAGAAATATCTACATCACCTACATCCATTTTCTTAATTTTTATGACTAAAATTTCCTAAAATGAGCCACTATTCCACTGACTTAGGAATTGCTTCAATATCCCTGATGATCCACTTTTTCTTATGAGATTTGAAAACCTGGAAAATGGCAAGAGACCTCAGGGAAATAAGGAACAAAAGTAAAGAGAGGAAAAAAGAGGCAAGCGTAAGAAGCAAAAAAGTAGAGACTAAAGGAGAAGAAATATTTTGTTTCAAATGCAAGATGTCCTTCATCTTATGTACACAGAGAAAAATCGGCCAGTGGGCCTGCAGGATGTAAAGGGAAAGGGTTTGCACAGAGAAGACAGGAGGTGGGACTGAGATTATGGTGGAGGTTGGATGCACGTCCTAGTTCTCCTTTTACCAAAGTCCTATTGTAGACATACAGACACACAGACACACAGACACACAGACACACACACATAGGCACACCTGGGAGAGATCGCACATTCAGCTGGGCTGGAATTTCCTGTTAAGAAGCTGAATGACAAAACTCTGTTGTGATTGGTGCTTAGTGAGTTTAGTGAAACTTGCTGACTATAAAAATAGCATTTCTGGACCTGACAGTTGATACCCTCCAGAGTATGAGTGAAGGCTCCCAGTAGCCAGGCAAGGAGTCATGAAGAGGCCACTGGGAGCTCTGCTGGGGCTTCTGTGGGTCCAGGTTTGCTGTGAGTGGGGGTGATCTCAGAAGGCATCTGCAGAGTGTTCCACAACTGACAGAGGGAGGGAATGCAGGGAGAGGTCACACAAAACTGCTGGACTAGTCTACGTCTGCATGAATACTTTTACGGGATATTTTACAGGTTTTGAAATGGAATCAATGATTCTCCAGTGACCTCATGTGTGTTTGTTATTCTCTATCCAAGCAGGGGTGAGAGGAGTGAAGGTGGAACAGAGTCCTTCAGTCCTGAGCCTCCAGGAGGGAAACAGCTCTACCCTGAGGTGCAGTTATTCTACCTCCGTGGACAATGTGCAGTGGTTTCGACAGAATCTTGGAGGACGCCTCATCCACCTGTTTTTCATGGCTACAGGAACAAAGCAGAATGGAAGGCTAAAGTCCACAATTAATTCTAAGGAACTCTATAGTAACCTGTATATCATGGCCCCTCAACTGGAAGACTCAGCTACCTACCTCTGTGCAGTGGAAGCACAGTACTCCCAGGTAACCTGCAGTCCCTACCCAAACCTGCAGCTGGGCCTATAGCCAAAGCTTCTGCCAGCTCTGCCAGCTGCACAGCAGCATTTTCACAGCCCTTGGTTTCCTTTCCTGAATCATATCTGCAGTATTTATATATATATATATATATATATATATATATATATATATATATATATATATATATATATATATATATATATATATATGTGCAGGCACTGGGAACCAAACCCAGCTCTCCAGCATTGCAGGTGAGAACTCTGCCAACGAGCCATCATTGCCCACATGTGCAGTATTTTAGTTCTTTCTATGAAGAATGAGTGAAATAGTGAAAGATTTTCAGAATAAAAGAATATTAAATAAATATATTTAGTGTAGTAAATATACATATATTTTGTGATATACACATTTGTTTGTTCATTAGGAGGTGATTCTGCATAATTACAATCTTGAGGTATGTGAGATGAGCCATGTGGATAAGAGTTTAGATTAATTTCTGTATTTCCAGGAGCTCTATTAATTCAAGTCACAGGGAGGGGATTTGTACTTCTGATAATGAGACAGACTAGGTTTCCCTGGGCAGAGAGTAAATGTCTCATGGTCAGTTTTCTAGGTGTACTAATTAAGTAAAAAGCACTGGCTGTAGGCTTGCCTAGATTTCTTCTCATAGGGATAGATCAGAAAGATCCAAGAAATTAAAATAAATGAGAAAGGGTTTGGAGACTGAATATAAGTAGATGATGAAATCTGGGAATCTGACTCAGCAGTGGCAAAAGCAGCTGGAGTCCATCTCAGTGATATTGGCTGATCACTTTAGGAGGGAAATTCTAGTACAGATGATTACTGTCATTACATCTGAGGACAATCCATCCATATTGACCTCAGGAAATACAAACACACCTGGAAGAGATGTTTATATTATCTCATGCCCAGTGTTTCTTGAGTTTCTACTCTTTTATGTCAATATGTTGCAATAAATCATCCACATAACCTCAATCTCAGATGACCAGTTCTTCCAGAGGGGAGGTCTTCAGAGGGCATGTCAAGTTTCATATCACAAGTCAACTCAATCTGCAGCCCAAACTTCCTTATGGTTGGACTAATATAAACACATGGAAAGTATCAGCCCTGCTGCATCACCCTCTCCCAGCCCCCATAATTTCTTATCTTTTGTTTTGTTGCCTAACCACTTTTACTAAAGGAATATTCATGTTTTGACCCATGGCATTATCAATTTCCTTGGAATTGCAAGATTAGGGGCAAGACCTGGCTTAGAGGGGGAGAGCCTGCAATGGTGTACATTTGTCATATACAGTAGCCCTCTCTCTTTTATTCCAAACTTTGCATTTAATGACTCCATTAGAAAGAGTTTTCCTTTGTAAGAGCTATATAAGATAGTTCATTTGGCAGATTAATTCTCTGGCCAATTTAAAAAGTAGGAGAGGGGTGAGCAGGAAAGGTTTTACTCCTCAATTTCTTAACAGAGTCACTCATGACATCTTTCTGACTTCAAATAGACTAAGCCCTGTGCTGAATAAATGTGTAAAACATCGAACTCTTTGCAACTTATTTAAAATAATGCAGCAGTGCGCTGAGAAGGTGACATGGAATTCTGATCCCTACATTTTCACAATGTTTTCTTTCTACCAGTCCACGTAATTTCTGATTGAAGACTCTTAGAACCTAATTTACTTAATCTATTCCTGCTTTGTGTTTCAGTCTCTCACTGATAAAAAAAAAAAAAGAGAGACCAGATTTGACCAGCTGGTTCAGCAGTTGGGGATCTGACCACAAGACGGCAGAGCATCTCAGCTGATGCAGAATACAAGAAAGGTTCCTTTTGGTTGATTGCTGTAGGGGTAGATTAAAGGCATAGCAGATGCCTGGGCAGACCGTTTAAGGTACCCCTGTGTTTTGGAGGAGTGGAAGAGACAACTTGAAGCCAGAAGCAGCTTTCCTGGCTGGAGATTGCAGGTCCCAGTTTGGAGAACAATGAAGAAGACACTTATCTTTAATTTATCATTAACCTTTGTTAATGTTTTTGTGGCTGCTGCTGGACTGTGAGTTAAGTGCTTTTGGAGAACAGAGTGGTTTAATAAATACTCTTTAGAAGACTCAGAAGTAGACCGGCCTTTTCCAGACTGCCTGTAGTTACTGCAGCCAAAGAAATGTAAACTTTGAAGAATGATGACCTGACAATCTTTCTCTTTTGTCTGACTTTTCTTTTTGCATAGATTTGAGTAAAGGAGAGGAGGTGAAGCAAAGCCTGTTTTTACCTGAGTGTCCAGGAGGGGGACAGCTCTGCTAACAACTGTACTTGCATAGTCAGTGTCAACACCTACTTCATTTGGTATAAGTAAGAATCTGGAAAAGGTCTCCAATTAGTTATACATACTCTTTCAAATGTAGATGAGAATAAAGACCAAAGATTCACCACCCCATTGAATAAGAAGGGCAGACATTTCTCCCTGCACATCATAGCCCTCCATCCTGGGACTCAGCCACCTACTTCTGTGTGGCTAGAGTCCAATGCTGCCCAGGCACCTGCAGCCTGTTCCCCAAACCTGAGACTGGGGCTGAAGCCCCATCCTCTTCCCTTCAGCAGATCTTCAAGTCAAGGACTATGTTCTTTTATGTTTCTTTTTTTTTTTTTTTTTTACATGGGCAGGCACTGGGAATCGAACCTGGGTCCTCTGGCATGGCAGGCAAACGTTCTTGCCTGCTGAGCCACCCTGGCCTGCCCTCTTTTATGTTTCTGGTATGTAGATGTGCTAAAACATCTTTAAAGAAGATCAGTTTCAAAATGACTCAGTAAGTGCTAAAACATTTTGATGACTGGTTATTCCATAATGGATTCATAAGAGGAGTTGTTGTTTTCTTTCTTAGCTATCCAGACTTTAAGTTTAACTTTCTAGATATCATTCAGGTTTCTTGACACCTTGCCATCAATGCCAGAGAATACTCATCTCCATAGGAAGACTCTTGTCTTTTAATGATAGCATTTATTAGGTTTTTCTGATTATGAAAGAACTGACTATTATAGCAAAAACACCCAGAAATATAGGAAACAGAAAATTGTCTTGAAAGTCTGTCATTCAGCCAAATCATAACTGACAGTCTCCTTCTTCATTAAAATACTATTAAAAATCAGGATTATATGGATTGGTTTTCTGATTTACTTCCACTTAATATTATGTCTTCATCTGAGAGTTTCACATTTTGTCAAATCCTTAAAAACTTGATTTTTAATGATTTCAAGAGTGATTTTATGTCACCATTTTATTTCTCTTTCCATTATCTCCTTATATTTGTCATGAAAAGCAGTATTTTTCTGAGTTCCGGTCTTAACCTTTAAATAGATAAAAAAAAGTTCTTAAATGCAGGCAGTTTAAACTCTTCTCCTGCTTCTAGAGGTAATTTTTTAAATCAGTGGCATATACTGTTTCCTGAATGTTCTCCCCTTTCTTGAAGTGTTAAATCTTGTCATTTGTCCCACAATTTTTCCATTTTCCTGTAAAGGAAAAGTTGTATGTTTTTAGCACTGGGAGTTAATAAGGACTCTTTTTTACCACTCATGATATTGGGATTTCTTTAAAATCTTCCAAGCTCTGACAAGGAGATCAGGGCTGTTTTGGTATTATTTGCCAAGCTGGAGGCCAAGATATCTGTTGCTGGTGGGAATGGTACGTCACCCATGCTGAGCACTCCTTTAACAGTACCACAGTCTTGACCATTTCTGTGCCTGAATCACTACTGTACATGCATTTCTTCACATAAATGTGTCATTGTCATCACCTCGCTTGTTTGGTTCCTTAATAATGATAATGATGCTATCTGATATTTTTCCAAGGCCATGGAAACAAACCATATTTTGCTTCTAAGAAAAATAATTGTAAGAAAGCAGATGTTTACTCTCTGAAATGTCTTGTAGAGAACAGTTAGTATTAAACTGACTTCTTTTTTCCTGTTTGTAATAATAGCAATCATACACTGCCCTGCTGTTCTTCCTCATATAATTTGTGACTAGATTTGCCCTTCCTCATTTTTACTCTTCAATCCTCTGATTTCTTCTTTTTACCCAGCTTTCCAGTCCCCCAGCCACTGCTAAATCAGCTTGAGGCTGATCACTCATTTGTCCTGAATGAGGACAAATGAGGTGTGATTTACTTCTCAGGTGGCTTTTTTTTTTTTTAAGTTATGCAGTAGTACATGGGTTGATTGGACCATTGCTCAAGTCCATCTTATTTGAAGAAATTTCTCAGTGTTTTAGGCCCATTTTTGTACTCTTTTCTTGGTCCTGTACATATATGCATTTCCTCTATTTTTATGTTTCATCAATGAAAGTTTAGGAAAGGGCCTAAATAAAATGCATTGACACAGATCATCAAGTTCAATTAACATGTTTGGAATAATCTATATGTTTATAGATCACATAACATGATCTTGGCATGTATTCATGGCCGGTTAATACAGGATGTGTATTCACATCTTTGCAGCATTTCTGCTACTCACTAGGGATTTAGATGGAGAGATAAAAGGAACATGAGATGGCTTTCTTCCACTTCCTATTTCTGGCTGTATGTTCAACCTTTTCTGTCTGTCTCTCTCAAAGCAGGTGTGTCCAAAACCAAAAGTTGACTTTCTGGAAAAATAAGGGTTTCCTCTTAACTTCTTTATTTTTTTCAATCAGGCTTGAAATGTTGGAACCATCTTCAAATACATGCTGTTGTTGGCCCCATTATTTTCAATTTTTCCAAATACCTTTTCAATGTATCAGAAGGTTACTTTCTCAAGTTTCTTCTGGCTGCCTTATTTAAATTCAACCCACCTGCTTTGATTATCCCCAAACTCTTTTCGTACATCTCCCCACCCCCACCATAGCATTCATCGTCATCTAATATTTTACTTACTCATTGGTATCTGCTCTACCTTCTGGGATACATGCCTCATGAGACCTGGGAGTTTACTGCTGCATCCTCAGGGTTAAGCAGAGCTTGACATTTTCCAGGTGCTGAATAATGCTGAGTGCATGAATGCATTTTTGATGGAAGGGATTCTCGCCACAGTGAATGGTGATTTGTTTGCTATTGTTGTAAAAAAAAAATCACTGAATTATAATAGCGAGCCAATGATGATAAGGATAATACTACAAAGATAGTGGAAAAACAAGCAAAGGGCTTTAAGAGAAAGAATTATGAATAGGATAAAAGCAGAGCTCTAGATTAATGGGTTTGAAACAAATTACTCCTCACACTGGGCTGTATCAATTATTTAGATTAGAGGTTCCCATACTTCCTCTTGAAGCAGTCCCTAAAGATGGGGGAAAATGAAATCTCCCTTCTTCTGAAATCTGGGTGATGGGTTGCGGCAGTAATCTTCCATATGTGCAATCTCAGGTTTAATTTTTTAAATTTCAGTGGACATTTTTGCTTTACTGCACAATTTTATATTCATATTAATTTTATCACATCATCTTTTAAATAATTTACCATTTCCTCCCATCCCACAATTTTTCAAGTAATAGTGGCACTCAAGATGCTGCTGCAATTTTATCTCATATTTTGCCTTGAACTCACAAGTACTCTAATTTGAGAATCATAAACCAGAACAATGAAGCAGAATTACAACATCACAAAGCAATTTATAAATTTGTCAGAACAAATAAATGAAATATTTCACATAATGAAGCAAATTCTGGAGAAATTAAAATAATTACGTCCTCAAGTTACTAGTAAAAAATATAAATGTGGGTTCATCAAGTAACTGAATGAGGTAGGAGTTTCTAAATTTAAAAAACAATGGAAGAAATTGAGGGAAAACTTACAAAGTTTGATTATGTAAATATTAAAAGCTGATTAGTTCTATGAAAAATATGACCAAAATTACATTAAAACATAGTTTGCTGTTAAATTGTTGTTAATTTGTGAACATATTAATAAGTTTTCTAAATAATTATCACATACATGAAAAGAAAAATGTTAATATTTGAGAAGATAAATACACAGAAGATATGATGTTGGTGGTTGAATCATGTCCTGCACAAAAGGCATGTTCAGATCTCAACCCCTGGTCCTATGGGTGTGAACCCATTTATAAACAGGAGCTTTGAAGATGTTATTAGTTAAGGTGTACCCAAACTGAATGAGGGAGAGCCTTAATCCAATATGGCTGAAGTTTTTATTACCAAAGGGATCAGACTCAGAGAAAAAACCTGGGGAGCAGCCAAAAGCTGAATGTCAGTGGAACCTGGAAGAGAAAGGAGAAGGTGCCATCATAAAAGGGAAAGAAGCCACTACATGCATTGCATTACCCTGTGATGATAAAGCCAGGGATCAAGGATCGCTGACCACCAGCCTCAGAATGCTACAGTTTTAGGGAAGAAAGTACTGCCTTGCTGATATCTTGATTTTGAACTTCTCAAACACATGAACCAATAAATTCCCATTGTTTAATCCAACCCTTGTATGGTATTTGTTTTAGCAGCTGAGACACTAATATAGATGATGAGGAATTTACATGAGAAAATGAAACATGATTCACAAGAACATGGAAAAATATTTGTATCTATTGGTATTCACAAAAATGCAAATAAATAACTCTTTAAAACCATTAGAAAATTATGGTGTTTTCCTTTGCTAAAGTTAATAACTATAACATTGAATATACCAGAAATGGACTGGCTTTTAACAATGGGGATTTATTAGCTTATCAGTTTATAATTATAAGGATGTGAAAATGTCTGAATTAAGGAATCAGTAGGATGACACCTTTTCTGAAGTCCAGTTGCTAGTGAGCTCGGGCTCCTCTGTCAGATAGCAAGGCACATGGCAATGTCTTCTGGCCCTTCTAGCCCAGGTTATGTGGCTTCCGCTTTTAGTGGCTTTTTCTCAGCTTCTCTAGGGGATTTTTCTCTGAGCTTCTCTTAATTTCATCTTTTAGCTTCTGTGTGTCCTTTCTACTTTTATGAAGGACTTCAGTAGGAGGATTAAGACTCACTTAGAATCAGGTGAGTCACATTTAAACTGAAATAACCTTATCAAAAGGCCCCACCCACAGTAGGTCTACACTCAAAGGAATGGGTTAAAGGAGCATGACCTTTTCTGGGGTAGCTAACAGCTTCAAACTACCACGTATAAGAATAGCAACTTTTTTTCTTTAAGAGAATTTGGAAAGGATGCAGGGAATAGGCATACTCTGGTGGGAGAGTAAATTTGTAGACCATTTTGGTAGTAATTAAAAAAATGACACTAATCTAAAAAAATAATAATTTCTTTGTTATAATGATTCCTTCCAGGAAAATTTCCTAAGGAAGACCTCTGATGCATATAAAAATAATTATTTTCAAAGATATTTGTAAGTTCTTTTATATTACCACCTAATCGAAACCCAAATGTCTAACATTAAAGAGAATGGTTTACTGATCCAAATGGAATACTATTTACATGTAGATGCTTGGGAAATAGTTGCTTCACAGGGATATTTAGAGATGCTTGGAGTCCAGTAGAAATCACCCTGAGATGTTAAGCAAGCTAGAAACTGGAGAGAGTCAAGGGAAGCCAAGAGATGAAAGCCAGCCCTAGAGACATGGAGTGAGAAACCCCTACAGGAACAGAGGCTGAAAGCAATAAAGTCCAGGAACGAGACACCAGGAGATGCCAGCCACATGACTTCTCACCTGACAGAGGTATTCCTCATCCATAAGCCTTTCTGAAATTAAGATATCTTTCCTTGGATGCCCTAGTTTGGACAGTTTTATAAGCTTAGAATTGTAAGCTTGTAACTTATTGAATTCCCCCTTTGTAAAAGCTGTTCCAGTCCTGGTATATCACATTACTGCAGATTGAAAAGTAACACAGATTTTGGTAGCAAAGAATTGGGGTTCTGCTGTGGTTTGAAAATACCACAAGATAAGGGGAAGATTCTGAAAGAATTGCGACAAAGTTGATAGAAAAGGCCGAGAATGCGTTGAAGAGAATTTTGGTAGAAATATCAAAAATGCAGTCTGGCTGCTCCTTGAAGCTTATAGTGAAATGTGAGAGGAAAGAGCTAAGTTGCAAATTGAACTACTGGGGTGCAAAAAACCCAGAAATTGATGGCCTGGAAAATTCTGGGCTTCCAGAAAAGGAGACTCCAGTGCATAAGGCCCCATGTGAGGATTTACCCAAGTGTGGAAGTAATCAGCCATTACAGGACAAGCGAGAATTGGAGATAGAGTTTTCCAGAAAGGATTTGTGGAAAGTCCTTTTGTCTGATGGACATGATTCCTGTATATTGCATAGAAAACCAAGAGTGTGTTGGATCTGTTTAAACAGAAACATTGCCAGTCTGAACTAAAAGGGACAGAAAAAGACCAAAGTGAAGGAAGAATGTCTTCAGAGGCAACACTGTGGAAGTTAAGGTCTGGAACCAGGAAACCTTGGGCCAGGAAAGTGGACCCACTCTGTATTAGGTAGGGTTCTCTAGAGAAACAGAAACAGCAGAAGATGTCTGGAAATATAAAATTTATGACAGTGTCTCATGCAACTGTGGGGATGTAAGAGTCCAAGATATATAAGGTCATGTTTTGGCACAGGCCAAATAGGAAAGTTGAATGGGGATGTGGTGGGAATCACCACCCCTGCATCCTTCAAGTCCTTAAGAGCGGCACTAACTTCTGCAATTCTACCAGGAATCTGGTATTGCTTCTGATTTACTATTTTGCTAGGTAGGGGTAGTTCTAGTGGCTTCCACTTGACCTTTCCTACCATAATAGCCCTCACTCCATGAGCCAGAGAACTAATGTAGGGATTCTTCCAGTTGCTCAATACATCTATTCTAATTATACATTTGGAACTAGGGAAATAATTACAGAATAGTCCAGGGACCCACTGAACCCACTGTGAGATGGACCTGAGCTAAAACTCCATTGATCAGCTGACCTCTATAAGCCCCCACTCTGACTCATGGACTAGAGAGATGTTTTGGGTCCCCTGGATTTAATGTCACTTCAGAACAAGTTTCCCACAATTCTTAAAATGTCTGATTATTTCCTTTTTCCCAATGCACAGTTATCCTGGTAAATTACCATAGGTCTCCTTGGGGAAGGCTTGGAGGAAGATTAACAGTATAAGTTTGTGACAGTGTAACATGGTCCTCCCCCAGAGGGACCTGGCCTTCCCTTCATTCAAGGGGCTCTCAATCTGTAAACTGTCTCAAGTCTGGAATTTAAGGGGCCATGACTCTCTGTTTTGGTAATTCATGTTTTGCTTCTGTTCACTTGGCCTAGAGTTCTTCTGCTTATACAACTCAAACAAGAATTTAATAGACTGTCCATCTATTGTACTTCTAGGTACTCCATGATCTACTAGCCGAGACCACAATTCTCTGTGAGTCAGATTATTTTGATTCCTGCTCTGAGTCTGTTGTCCATTATGATAGCCATGCCCACCTTGTCTTTGGTTATTAAGTGCTGCCACTTTGCTTCTGCCAACTCAGGCTCTAATCATTCCCATTGTGCATAAGAATTCCAGCTGGGTGACAGCAGTTCCCTCAGTAATATCTGACCTACAGAGAAGGGTGACTACAGAGCTCTTCAGGGATGATGGAGCTAGTTTCACAAATTTATTTAATTTCTCACAGTTCTGGTAAAAGGTGCACCCTCTGGACATTTCTCTTGGTTATATATAAGCACACTTTCCATGATAAATCCACTCTACCACTCCAATTTCTCTAAGCCATTGGATCCCCTCATCGACATTATAGCAGGATTGTTCTGACATTTCAACTTCAGGTAATGTCGACTACCTTTTGATCCATGTTTCAACCAATCATTCAAACAAACTGTCAGTACCTTTTCTAACCCCTTGAACTATAACACTGAATGCAGAATTGCTTCTTAGTGGGCCCATATCAATAAATTCAGCCTCATTCAGCTTTATATTCCTCCAAATTTCTCACTATGGAAATGGGAATATGTATTCTATGACCATCTCTCCTTTGTATGTTGGCAGCAAATAACTTTTTGCTGAGTTTTACAGGTCCTGTCTTTACAGGGGAAAGAATTTTGCCTTAGGACAGACTGTAGCTGTAAGTAACTTTGTATTGGTTTGTATTTATGTTGTTACCTTGTATTTATGTTGTTACTGAAATGCTTTAAGCCTTTCTGATATTGTGATGGCATTAATGCATTTTGTATATGGGAAAAAACACATCTTTCTTAGGGTTCAGAGGTGGAATGTGATGTCTTGAAAGGATTTATGTACCCTAGAAAAGCCATGCTTTAATTGTAATCCAATCTTGTGGAAGCAACCGTTTCTTTTCATCCCTGTTCAATAATGTAGGTTGGAATCTTTTGATTAGATTATCTCCATGGAGATGTGATGCACCCAATTGTGGGATGTGACTCCACCCATTCCAAGTGGGTTTTGTTTAGTTTACTGGGATCCTTTAAAAGAAGAAGCATTTTGAAGAGAGCCACAGAGTCCATCAGCCAGTTACCTTTGGAGATGAAGAAAGAGAATGCCCCTGGGGGAGCTTCCTGAAACAAGGAGCCTGGTGAGAAAGCTAACAGTCATTGTCATGTTTGCTATATGCCTTTCCAGTTGTGAAAGAAACCCTGAACTTCATCAGCCTTTCTTAAGTGAAGGAAACCTCTTGATGGTGTCTTAATTTGGACATTTTTATAGATTTGCTTTAATTTGGAGATTTTCATAGCTTTAGAACTGTAAACTGGCAACTTAATAAATTCCCCTTTTAAAAAGCTGCTCTATTTCTGGTATACTGTATTCTGGCAGTTAGCAAACCAGATCATACCCATACACTTAGAAAACATGAGTTTGCCCCCAAAGCAGAGGATGGGCCTTCTGCTTCATGGTTCAGGAACAGCTGTGCCACATCAGGTCTCAGAGATGGTGGAGTGCATGAACCAGGGTTGGGGGGAGTGTGACTGCCACTCCATTGTTCTGAAGGGGTTGAGTGTGTGCCTCAGAGATTGCAGAGAGCCCAGGTGTGGCCCCAATGTATGGAGAGGGTGGATCCAAGGTAAAGTGATCCCCTCAATGAGCCCCAGTGTTGCAGCTTACCCCAGAATTTGGAGAAAGAGCAAGGCCACTGCATGGGCCCTTGGAAAAGATGGGACTGCCACTTTCTAAATCCCTGAAGATAAATAGCTCCAAGACTTTGAAATCCAATGGAGTTTGCCATGCAGGTTTTAGGAACTGTAGGGGTCCAGTGACCTCTGTGTTCCTTCCAACTTTTTCTCTATGGAAATGGGAACGTGTTTCCTATGACTGTCTCTCCTTTGTATATTTGTAGGATTTTTGAGTTTCACAGGTCCAAAATCAGAGAAGTTTTGCCTAAGAAAAGACCATGCCTGAACAGACTTTGATGAGATTTTGTACTGGTTTTAACTTTGTATTGTATTTGCATTGGTACAGACATCGTTTAAAGCATTTGTGATATTGTAATGGAGTGAAGGTATGCTGTGTATGGAAAATAACATGTCATTTTTGGCATCCAGAGCATGGAATGTGCTGATTTGACAATATCATGCACCCAAGAAAAACCATGTTTTAATCCTGATTTAGTCTTGTGGAGGCAGCCATTTCTTCTAATCATAATTCAATACTGTAGGGCAGAAACGTTTGGTTAGAGTATCTCCATGAAGATATTGCAAATTGTGAACACTGCCACCATAAACACCAATGTGAAAATGTCCATTCATGGCCCTGCTCTCAGTTCTTTCAAGTATATACCTAATAATGGAGTTGCAGGATCATATGGCAACCCTACACTTAGCCTCCCGTGGGACGACCACCCTGCCCTCCAGCATGGCTCCACCATTTTACTTCCCTGTCAACAGTGAATAGTACATCTTTCTTTCCACATTTTCTCCAGCACTCGTATCTCTGTTTATTTTTAAACAGTTTTATTCACACAACATGTAATCCATCCTAAGTAAACAATTAATGATTCCTTGTATAATCACATCACTATGCATTCACCACTGCAATCTAGAGGACATTTCCATTTCCCCTACAAAGAAAGAAGAGGGAAAAAATAATGATATAATGAAATAAAATAAAAAGGAGAAACAACAGCAATGCCAAGAATCCCACACCCCTCTCTTATATTCTCCTCTTATTGACATTTAACTTTGGTATATAGCCTTTATTACACTTAATGGAAGCATAATATAATGTTACTGTTAATTATAGACCCTAGTTTGCACTGATTGCATTTTTTTCTGCACCATTGACATTCATTTGTTCTCCCTCATGTAAAAACTTTTTTTATGTTTATACATTTAATAAACATCACTGTCCACTCTAGGTTTTGCTAAGTTGTACAGTCCCAGTCTTTGTCTTCTATCTTTCCTTCTGGTGTCACACATGCTCCTAGCTTTCTTTTCTCACACTCATCTTTGTTCAGTGTACTTACAATGCTATACTATCATCAGCTAATATTGTGCTGTCCATTTCTGGATCTTTACAAGAAATCCTGTTGAACATTCTGTACTCCTTCAGCATAAAATGCCCAATCTCTACCCTCTTTCTAGTTCCTGATAACCTGTGTTCTGAACTTTAACTCTTAAAGTTCACTTGTTAATATTAGTTTAACCATACAGTATTTGTCCTTTCATTTCTGACTAATTTCACTCAACATAATGTCCTCAAGTTTCATCTCCATTGTTGCATGCATCATCACTTTATTCTTATATATCATATCTTATTATGTTTTCCTCTCTTTTCACCCTTACTGATAGACATCATATTTACACTTTTTTCCAGGCCTCTGTCTCCTGTTGTTTTCTATCTGCCTTAGTGTTCCCATTAGTATTTCATGTAGAGCAGGTTTCTTGTTCACAAACTCTCCCTGTGTCTGTTTGTCTGAAAATATTTTAAACTCACCTTCATTTCTGAAGGACAATTTTGCCAGATATAAATTCTTGGTTGGTAGTTTCTCTCTTTCAATATCTTGAATATGTCATACCATTGCTTTTTTTGCCTCCATGGTTTTGAGAAATCCACTGAGTCATATCAAGTTTTCTTCATATGTGATGGATTGCTTTTCTCTTGCTACTTTCAGAATTTTCTCTTTGTCTTTGACATTTCATAATCTGATTAATAAGTGTCTTGGAGTAAGTCTATACAGATCTACTGTGTTTGAGATATATTGCACTTCTTGGATCTTTAATTTTACATCTTTCATGGGAAATTTTCAGTAATTATTTCCTCCATTATACTTTCTGCCCCCTTTCCATTCCCTTCTCCTTCTAAGACACCTATAATACCTATGTTCAAATCCCTGAGACCCTGTTCATATTTTCCCATTCTTTTTCCTATCTGTTCTTTTGTGTGTAGGATTTCAGATGTCCTGTCCTTTCTCATTCCTCTTCAAATCCAATGGAATTCTCCATTGTGTTTTTCATCTCTTCTATTGTGCCTCTCACCCCCATAAGTTCTACCATTTGTTTTTTCAAGCTTTTGAGTTCTTCTTTATGGTTGCCCAAGTCTTACTTATATTCCTTCATCTCTTTTGCCATATCTTCCCTCAACTCACTGATTTGATTTTTGAATTGATTTACATGCTTATTTGGACATCTTTAATTAGGTTTTTCAACTCCTGTATCTTGTTTGAGTGTTAATATGCTCCTTTAACTGGGCCATAGCTTTGTTTTTCTTAGTATGACATGTAATTCTTTGCTGGTGTCCAGGCATCTGATTTCCTTGATTAGTTTATTCTGGAGGTCATTTTCACTCTTTTACCTAGGGTTTTCTTGTTGGTTGGCTATGTTCTCTATTTGTCCTTTAGCATTAAGTTCAACTTATTATAGACCTCTAGCATAGGTTCTGTTTCACTGATCAACATTTTTCAGCTCTTGTTTTTCTGGTTCTTGCCTTGCCTATATGGAACATTTTTTTGAGGAGAGTTTTCCCAGACATGCTCAACCCCAATTAAATTTTCCCAGACAAGGTAGGCCCAGGTCTCAGGAGTGTAATCAGTATCAAGTTTCCCTGAGGATGAGACCCAGCAGGTTGTCTGACTTTCCCATGGAGCTTTTAGATGCATGTTTTCAGCCAACAATTCCCCACTGGTATAAAGTGGTGTAGAGCCTTTAATTCTCATCCTACCAGGGGCATGGTTGAGACAGAGGCTGAGGTGGAAGGTGTACTTAATCTTTTTCATATTCCCAGCTCCTGAGGTCTGAATTTTTAAGAGTAGGGCCACCACTTGGGGTGGGCTTCAACTCCATTTTCTTGGGGAAGATATGCCCTTTAGGGAATTATGTCCTTCACTTGACTTGTACTTTGTCTCATAGACCTATCTTAACTCCACCTTTGCGTGGGTCAGCAGTTGAAAATACCTGAAATTTTCTCTAATGAGTGACTTGAAATACTATTTTAAAAAAAAGGAAAGAAAGAAAGAAAGAGAAAAAAAATCCCCTTTCAGAGCTAGTCTCCTGAACGCCCCCAAAAGTTTGCCAGTCAAGAGCTAGAATTGGTACCTGGCTCTATGTGCTCCTTTTTGGGGACACAGCTCTTTTCCAGTATTATGAGCTTGACCAACTCCAGAAGCAACTTTTTTGTTTCATTTTGTTTTTCTTCATCAGTCCCATCTCCTCTCTGCCAGAAGTGATCTCAGGATTACTTTCCTGCTTTTTCTGGGTTTATCTGTTCTTGGAGCTTGTATTCAGCAGTCAAAATGTGTTGATTAAAAATGAAATTGGAACTTGGTTGAGTTACCTTCCCTTGCTCCTAGTAGAGAGCCCTTCTGATTCCCACTAGGAAAAAACTCCAAATCAACCTGCTGTGCCAGTGGATGCAGGCTGCCAGCCTCCAAAGTTTGGAAGCTTTACTTATAGTTCTGTGCAGTGATCTTGGCCATTTCACCCATTCCAGACTGGTGTATGATACATGCCCAGTTGCAGATAACCCCCAGCAATTCTTCCAGATAGTTTCTGGTTATTTACTAACTGCTCTAGATGGCTAACTAAATTCCACACCTCCCTACAGCACCATCTTGACCTGTCTCCTGTACTACTTCTTGAGGAGAAGATTTCCATATGTCTATTATCTCCATCATGAAATGGTATTGCCTTCCCTTTATTCTAAGCTAAGCCTTCTAAAGTTCTTTGGAGACTCCTAGTCTGGCTATGATGAAATTCTGTGAGCCTCATCCATCCTGTACCTCCTATACTCCTCATGGCTTTATAGGCATCAGTCATAACAGGTCTATTTCTTTTTATTACAGGTGTGAATGTCTTTTTATGGCAAGCTCTTTACTCCTCTTTCTGCCTACCATTCCAGTCACTTTCATTCTTACTAACTGACTGCCCACTTGGAATCATTCTCTTGATGTCTTTCTAATTATGTTGAGAGTTGAAGTAATCATTTTACTGAGAAAAGAAAAACAAACAAACAAAATAGAGTTACTATGGTGAAGAGATTTAAAATGAAGTTGGGAGGCCATTCAGGAAGTTACTCTTATGCATATCTCAGCCAATGTATCACAAGCTGTCCATGTCTGCAAAACCAAAAGCAAAAAATGTTTCTGAAGACATCTGGATTAATTAAACAACAAAAGATAAAGAAATCCTTAAAATGTCTGACTTGAAAGACATTTAAAAATCTCAAACATCCACCAATCTTAATTCTTTACAACCAATTTATCTAATCCTTTTTTTTCTGTAAAAACTTGCTTGGAAGGCCCAACAGGGGACATAGTTTGGGTTGCTATCAGAATCTGTGCTCCCTGAATTGCAATTGTAAGACCCCAAATAAATACTTTCATTGTTTTTTCCTCAGACTATAAGTTCTCAGTTGACACTACTTCCCATGGACGTTGTGCTTCTTCCATATAATGCAATGAGAAAATATGTAAGATTTTTTTTTAATTAACATGGCCTTCCAGGATATGCTATTACTCTTCTAGACTACACATGTGTCAATCAACAAATAGTTATTGGGCATCTGATATGCTCTAGACACTTTAATATGTGCAATGCATGATAAAGTCCTTGCCTTGAAATGCCTCTATACACCCCAAATTCCTCCTGTTCCTGAAATAACAAAGTAAACCCCAAAAGCACAAAACCCTATTCTTTGCACGTTCATCTTCACTGTGCTGTTTACTCATTTCAAAGTAAGGACACTTATTTGATTTCAAAACTAACACTTGTTAACATTTATTCAGCACTGGCTATGTATCAGGCATGGTGCTTAAACTTTTATAAAACACTATTTTAATTAATCCTCATAACACTCTCTGATGTGGTTTGTTTATTATGATGATGAAAATGACTCTTGGTAACATTATAAAGCATATTTATATTCAGGGCCAACTACACAGCAAGTGGAAATGTGAGATTAAACCATGTCTACCAGATGCTCAACATCAATATTTAGACACTATTTACATCTTCTATCCTGGAGGTCTCTGTCTTCATTCTGTCTTTTCATAGTGTAACATGGTAAAATATCATTCATATGTTAATATAATCATTTGAAGAGAAGAAACAAAACAGCAAATTAAGGCAATTTAACCTGTACAGCAAGCAAATTATCATTCACAGCATGTAGAAGCCAGATAACATAACCAGAGAACAGTCACCATGTTCTCTGTTATGAATGTATATGAGGATGCCCGCCTACACGGACAGTGCTATGCTGGAGCTCCTGGATTTCAATAACTGCACTAGTGAATTTTGGAGACATTTGTGAAAGTCCCAGGCTGGGTGGAGCTTGGAGACTTGAAGCAGAGACAGAGACAGGGCACCAGCTGTGGGAGAAGGAACCTTTATTAGCATAGCAGTGGCAGGGAGAGTTGACTCAGGAATTTAACTCTTGCCTGCCTGGATTTGAGTAGGAATTTTAAAGAGTGTGGGGTAGAGTTAGGCAGGTTTCTCACAGGTGGGTCCTTGGGAGTTTGGCAGCTTTCCGTTGGTGAAAACACTGCCTTAGTTCTACAAGGTTGTAACTGCTGGAGGGAGAATGTTTGGGCAAGGGAGTTTTAATACAAGAATGCTGCTAGGTCGTAACTGCCAGAGGGCAGATGTTTGTGCACAAGGGTCTGTCACCAGAATCCAGATGCTGGAGGTGGGGCTGGAGAGGTTCAAGATCTTGATCTCTGCGGTGGTGTTTTCATCCTTGCTTGTTTCGCCAGTTCAGCTCTCACAACTTGTTATGTTTTTGGTAAGCATATATCCCAAATTAAATAAAAGAACCTATGAGGTGATGATTGTCAGTAAATACATTGGAAATAAGCAATGTATTATACGGAAATAAGTCCCAGCATGTATTTAAATTTTTACTCAACAATATTTTGTTGGTGCTCTTCAGCATGAGCATAAGCAATTGGACAAATACTGGTGGCAGAAATATTTGCCATATCCTTATGTAGAGAAGGTAAAGTCTACCATGTTCCCCTTTGTAGATAATTAGGAATGACTAAAAATTAATGTGAGCAGCTTTGCCTGCCTGTCATGACTGAATAATTTCATCTCACATGCTGACTAGAGAATTGGCAGCATATAAGCCTGAAGGCTGGTGACATTAGGTCTTAAAAAGTCTTTATAGCCCTTTATAAAATGTTTTTATCATGAGCACCCAGCATTCTATGACATAAAATGCCTGAATATGGTGGTTGGTTGAATTATTAATCTTCCTTTCAAAATTAACTTTTACCTATGTGTAGTTTCAAATGCCCTTGTTATACAAGTAAGGGATAGTTAATCCAAACAGAACTTTTTGTGACTAACTCTCAAGCAATTGGGTATACATACCTATGGGGGGAAAATGCTTTGATCCTTATCTCACACCATACACCAAAATTCACTCAAAATGGCTTATAGACCTAAAGGTCAAGAGCATAATTATACAACCTCTAGAAGAAAATACAGGGGATAATCTTTCTAACTTTTGGAGAGTAAAGACTTGCTAGATAGGATACAAAAGGCATAAAACATAAGAAGAAAGAAAAGATTAATTGGACTTCTGTGAAATTAAAAATGTATGCTCTTTCATTAAGAACATGAAAAGGCAAGCTTCAGACTGGGAGAAAATATTCTCATACTCTCAGTGCATATACCTGATGAAGGACTTGTTTCCAGAACAACTAAAGAATTTCTACATCACAATATAAATAGAAAACAAATGGCAAAAGACATTGAATAGACACTTCACAAGAGGAGTTATATGAATGGCCAATAAGCACATGAAAAGATGCTCAACATCACTAATTATCAGGAGAATGTAAATTAAAACCAGCACAATAAAAGACCACAATACACCCACAAGAAAAGCTAAAATTGGAAAGACCAAGTAACAGCTAGGTTGTGGAATAATGGGAATTCTCGTATCTTACTAGTGGCTGGTGGAGGACACAACAGTGTATTACTGTGCATTGCATGAGCCCACTGAGAAGGGAATCATGAATGATGTGAAAAATATACCAAACCTTCGGAGTCTGTTTGAACTCATAGACCACTCTGTCTTAATATTCTTTCCTGGAATATCTCTCAAAGAGGTAAACTGAGGTAATTGTTGGGCTTGCCTCATTTGCTTCCCATCTCTCTGAGATCACTGCCCTTTTTAGTGTGATGCAGTGTCTTGACAACTACTGCTCTATATACTTTGCCTGATTTTTGGTTGCTTCAGGAGGAATAGTGAGTCTGGTCTCTTATTCCACTTTTACTGGAAGAGGAAGTTCGCCACAACCTCCTCCTCACTTACCACGAAAGAAAGTGTTTTCACAGAAACATTTGAAAGTAAATGTTAAATTAACACTTTATTTAAACTGATATTTTCAACTAATTTCCAAATAAACAAATATTAAGATAAATTTTATCACTATAATTTTGCTTTAAAAATAAATATATGAATTCCCTTAGACTACAGACCTTTCCTTTCCACAGAACCCCGGAAAGGGCACATCCAGTCTGTGCTGCTGGTCTTCCAGGCAGCTGCATTTACTTTGTATTCAACTTTTCCACTATCTTCCAGATGATGCATACCCTAAAAACCATATTTGAAGAACTGCTTTTTGGGGAGATTTATAAATGCCACAATGTTGCTAGATAACCTAAATTATTTATTTTAAAACTGTATTTAAGATAGATTCATTGCAGGTAAATAGAAAGTTATTTGATTCTTAATGAAGAAACCATATGTAAAAGCATTTATATTTTTAATATACATTATTACCTGCAGATTTCTACTATTAGTATAAACACAACTGATAAGTTTTTTTGACTGGGAGGGAGGAGAAGAGAACAAAATGCTATCAAAGGAGTTTTATTGGGAGGCTATGCACAAGTGAGCTGAAGGCTAAGCTGTTGACAGTCCTGAGTAGGGGAAGGGGCACAGCTTATATAGGATGGTTGGCAGGGGGAAGGGAAAGGGAGGTGGTGGATTTTTATTGACTAGCTTGGGAGGAAGAAATTGGCAGGTGAGGTGGGAAGTTATTGCAAGCTTATAGCTGTTAGGGCTATAATACTGGAGGGTGGAGGTTGGAGGTTGGATAAATGGAGCTATTGCAAGATTACAGCTGCCTGAGGACAAGAAGGTGTGGGCTGGGGTGGGCTCAGTGGGTTTCCTGGAAATCATAGGTGGGGGAAGCTTCTTGGAATATCTGCTAGGGGCTGGTCACATCATGGGGGAAGGGGTTCTGCCTAACAACAATCACATATGCTTACTTTTCTGCTGTTTAGAAGAAAAGAAAGAGAAAAGCTCAAAGAATGAAATCTGTACTAATGTTGGGGGGATTGTTGATGTATTGTGGCTATCAGGGGTGCAGTGCTCAGTTGGCAGAGTCAAAGTGGACCTTTAATTTTGTTTTTAATTGGCTTTTTCAAAGGATGTCATTTGTAACATTCATATAATATTATCTGCAATGACATGAATACAATAAAATGGATTTGGATTTTGTCAAGAGACGGGTACTCTGGGTTACCCTTCTATAGTATAATTCATTACTCAAAATACAGATAATTTTCAACTTAAATAAAGTTGCTGTTGAAGAGGGGCACATTAAGTCACCTATATTTTTGTTAAACATTAATTTTGTAGCACTGTGGTGCATTCAGATGCTACTCCCTAAAAAATAGAGTAGTGAAAATTTAAATATACGTTTTACATCCTGATCAGAAAGAGATTTCTTCCTTACACTGCATTCTTAACTGAATGACTAAAGTTTGTCATCCTATTCTCTTACCTCCCTCTATGAATTTCTGGTGGGCTTACCCTCAGCACCCCCATCTTTGATCCTACAGAAATGTTCACATGTTCCTTGTTTGTTTTTTTGTAAGCTGCTGGAACACAATATACCAGAAATGGAATGGCTTTTATAAAGGGAATTTAATAAGTTGCAAGTTCACAGTTCAAATGCAGTGAAAATGCCCAAATTAAGGCCAACAAGAGGTGGTTACCTTCACTCAGGAAAGGTTGATGCCACCTGCAACAGCTCGGTCAGTTGGGAAGTCAGGCAGTTGGCATCTGCTGGGGTCTTTGGGTTCTGGGCAGCTCACACAGCTGGGAAGGCACATGGCGATATCTGCCAGCTTCCTCTCCTCATTTCATAACGCTTCCCTGGGGGTGCCTTCCTTCTGCATCTCCAGGGGTCTCTGGCTGTGTGGGCTTTGTTGCTTCTGTTGGCTTTAAGCTTTTTCCAAAATGGCTCTCTCTTAAAGGGCTCCTGTACGTAATTCCACCTTAAAACGGTGGAGACACATCTTCATGGAAATCATCTAATCAAAAGGTACCAGCCACAATTTGGTGGGTCACATTTCCATGGAAATAATAAAGATCCCAGTCAGACATATTGAATGAGGATTAAAGAAATGGCTGTCCACACAAGATTGGATCAAGATTAAAACATGGCTTTTCTGGGGTACATAATAACTTCAAACCAGCACGTTCCTTGTCGTTATGGTTTGAATTGTGTTGATGTCCTTGCTCTGTGAATGTGATTTTATTTGGAAATATGATCTTCGAAGCAGAATTAGTTAAAATGGGGCCAGGAGTATGGTGGGCCCTAATCCAATATGACTGCACCCTTCTAAGAAGGGCAAAATTGTACACTTTAGGACAGATGGCATGGAGATGCTATGTGACAGCTGAGGCAGAAACCACCACCAGAAGCCAGGAGAAAGGCATGGAACAGAGTATTTCTTACAGATTTCAGATGAAACATGGCCCAGTGACACATTGATTTCAGATTTCAAGTTTCCAGAAGTGTGAGAGAATCAATTTCTTTGCTTTAAGCCACCCGGTTTGTAGTATTTAGTTATAGCAACCCTGGGAAACTAAGATGCTTTAAAAAAGTGCACTTCCTAACTCTTTCTTCTTTGACATGCCTATGGGTGGCCTCAAAGTGTATGGTTTCTAGAAGCCACGTGTTCCTCTGTTAGTCTTTCCTTGACTTCATCTGCTGAGATTCTTGTTGCTTCTTGAAGAGAGTCCCTAGGTAATTCTTCTATCCTTTTTGCCCCCATGCTAGCTGATAATAATTTTGCTTTGAGACAGATCAGATCTCAATGAAAAGATTAAAAAAAGAAAATGAGATTTTTTTTAGTTCCACTGCTTCAGTTATAAAGTCTTATGAGATAAAAATGCCATCACTATAGAAGTTGAGTAATTCCCTTTCATTATCACTCTGCACATGGTGGAAGAGGTGCATACTATGATAATATTTCTTTAATGATTTTGTTTGTAACCAGGAGGTAACAGTGGTTTTCTTTCAATTGTACACAATGCTTTCTTTATACTTAAGAAGTATGTTTACATTACAGAAATTCATGTCTGATTGGTTGGCAGACAGAAAGGCCCTTTTATTTATTGGATTAATAACACCAAGAAATGAAGACAGCTTTTTAGGTCTAAGAATTTTAGGTAGCATTTCAAGTTTCAAGTCAAAGTTTCAGGTAGAGAAATTGCTGAGATCTTCACTAATTGCATTTTGATTTCATCTTAGCTGTGACTTGAGAGGTTTTAAGTGCTCGGAGCCCCAGAAGGCATTCATCCAAGTCCTAGGGAGAGATGGGGATGTATTCAAGACTCTTTTGACTTTTCCTGTTGGAGATTTAGGTACAAAATTGTGAAAAATCTGAACTAAAATCTATGTATTGTTTCTAAAGCTGTCTTTCTGAACAGAAGTGAATTGAGAAAACCAGGTGGAGCACAGTCCTTGGTCCTTTAGTCCCCAGGAGGGAGATGTTACCTCCATGAATTGTATTTACACAGCTGGTAGTTTTAACAGTTAGCAATGGTACAGAAAAGATCCAGGAATTATCCAACACAGCCATTTTCCATGTATTCACCTGGAGATGAGAAGTAAAAGAAAGACTCAGAGCAACACTGCTGCTTAAAGGAAGCAGTTAGCCATATCACAGTCTTGCTGCCTGGAAACCTGGGCACCCATTTCTGTGCTGTAACTACACAGTGTCCACAGGCACCTGCAACCTGTACCCAAACCTACAGCTGGCAGAGAAGTACCACAGAAGCATCGGTGTAGGGGTTTCAAGCCTGCATAGGTATGAAGAATTGATGGTTAAGGATCGCTGAAGAGTTGAAGAGATGAGTGTTCCTGTTCATTTGATCCATGTATATTTAGTCAGGCTGCCCTTCACATTCTCTTTATGCCTCATTTGAATGCATCAGCCCTAAACTTTCCTCTCTTCTATAGCAACTCTCAGAGCCCTTGTCATTCATAGCCTTGCTATGAATATGGAGAGTTGTCTTCTTGGGCTAGGCAGAAACATATATCAGAGAAATTTTAAGACTGTGCTTCCTCTTCTATAAAATCAGACCAAAGAACTGCAAATTGGTGCAAAACCTGGACAGAATATATGTACCAAAAGGCAGGCATGGAGATTCTCTTTCAAGTGTATTAACTTTCTATGATTGAAATAAACCTAATCATAAAGTTAATTCATAGCATTTATTAAAGACCTGCTAAGTGCCAGGCACTCTGCTTTTTGCTCCTGTTTTCATTTGCCAGGCTGGTAAAGTGAGTTGCTACAATTGTGCATCATGGGAACACAGGTTTAGGGGACAACAAAAACTTTGAGCAAATGATGCCCTTATAACCTGCACAGTATAGAGTCCAGAAATGACAAATAATCTCCTTGCTTCCTCCTGAGGTTGGTAAATTCTGGTGCTGGTTTACCATAATCCTCGGAGTTCCTTGGCTGGCACCTCTCCCTCACATCACATGGAGATGTCCTCTCCTTTCTGTTCTGATTCCCACTGACTTCTGACTTCTCTTTATAAGGCCTTCAGTAATCTGGATCAGGGTCCACCCTCATTCAGTTGGGGCCACACCTTAACTAATAATCGCATCTTCGAGAAGTCCTATTTACAATGAGTTCACACCCAGAGGGATGGGGATTGTGATTAAAAACATGTGCTTTTTGAGGTACATAATTCAACTTACCACAGCTCCCAAGGAGCTCAGATTGATAGGAATATTGGACTGGTAACAGTAATATGTGAAAATGCTATAAGAGCATTGTACATTCACTCATTCATTGAACAAATCTCTATTCAGCTCTTAATATGTGCCAGGCACTCTTTCTAGGCATTGGGGCACACTAGTATTGAACAAAACACATAAACCTTCTTGAAGCTCATGTTTTTTCAGATTGTGAGATGCACAGAGAGGCTTTGTTTGCCTGAGGGTTAGAAGTTTATAAGAAACTGCAGCAGAAGTGTAGCTTCTTCTTTACCATAGAGTTGAGCAGGATTTATTTAATTTCATCGGTTTCTGTGGTTGTTTCTCATTATATCTTGTTTTTGGTGTTTGTGTTTTTCTCATTTTTTATTAAGTTGTTGGCATTTTAACTTTTTTTTTTTTGCATACCTGTTTTCAAAGGACCAGTTTTTTGTTTTTAATTGGTTTTACTGATTTCACTGACTTTTTTTTTTTGCTTTTTTCTATAATTATTTCAGATATGTTATCCTTTTTCTCTTGGAAATATTATCCTTTCTTTTTATAGAAATATAAATCTTTTAAAGGTATTATTTATCCTTTTTTCTTGGAAATATTTTCTTGACCACAACTTCAGCTATTTCACAAAATTTTGACATATAGTATTCATTCATTATTTTCTAGATAATTTGCAACTTCAATTTGTAAATTCTCTTTGACCTAATAATCAATAGAGAAAAAAATGTTTTCCTGAATTGAGGATGTTGTTTTATCTTTTGCTTTTACTTTTATTTCATTATAATAAGATAATGTTATCCGGATTTGTTCTATTTGTTATAATTAATTGAGATTGTCTTTTTTCTTACTCTATTTACTAATATATTGTGTATATTACATAGGCATATGTCAAAATGTTAATCTCCAACTACAGGTTAGAGAGTTTAATTAGCAATTAGACCTATCTTTGAAATTTTCCTCTTTAGGTCTTCTGTATCCAAACTTAATTGTCTTCTTATTTGTATGTCACAAATTGAAAGAAGTTAATTAAATCTTCAGTCTCTAGAACATTACCATATACTTCTGTTTCTTTGTGTGTGATTTTACATGTGTCCGTTTATTGATTGCTGGAAATAAAGCCTATTGAGGATATTTGACATACATTTTGGGGAAGAAATTAACTTAATCTGGAATGAAGGCATTCAATAGCCTGCTGTGAGTTAATATGGTAAACTAGGTTAGATGTGAGGACACAGTGGGGACAACTCAAAGAGTCACTTACAACAGTTATTAAGAGTCCAGCTACAAATTCTTTTAGAACTCATTTATTCTAATTACTTAGGAAGATCAGTTTGCTTCTTCATTTAACTACCAAAAAGGAATCATGCTCTTACTTTAAATTCTTTAAGACAACTCCATTTCTACAAATTCTTCCACATCAATTTGTATGCCTCATAATTATAAGCAGCTTGTGCTGGTTTGAAACTGTTATGTACTCCCCCAAAGCCATATTCTTTTACTCCTAATATAATTTTGTGGGGGCAGTCATGTTCTTTTAATCCTAATCCAATATTGTAGGTGGGACCTCTTGATTAGATTGTTTCCATGGAGATGTGACTTGGCCTAGCCAAGGTGGGTAGAGAGAGAAACAGCTCAGAGGCTTTACGAAAGCAGACATGTAAATAATGAAGTCTGGAGAGGCAGAAAGAAAATCCCATAGCAGAAGCCAGAAGAACCCACCAAAGCTGAGAGAATTATTTTGCAACCAACCCAGGAGAGAAAATGACCCGCCAGATGTCACCAAGTGCCTTCTCATGTGACAAAGGAACCCGGATTCTGCCTCTCCTCTGAGAAGGCATCCTCTTGTTGGTGCCTTAATTTGGACATTTTTATGGCCTTAAAATTGTAACTTTTACATTAATAAATCTCCTTCATAAAAGCCAATCCATTTCTGGTATATTACATTCTGGCAGCACTAGCAAACTGAAACAGCTATACAGGTTTAGAAAACATAAATAACCGATGCAAAAGATTGTATTCATTTGATCCCAGTATCTATGGGTGAATTATATCTATTCTAAAACTAACTATTTTTCCCCAAGATGTTTAGCTCATTGATAGAATAAAATGGCACAAATTAAATTCCAGTTATATGTAAAAGGACAGAAAGATTAAGTTACTGGAATGCTTTAGAACATAATTAAAAATTCTTTAATTAAATGCATGGTATATTTGCATATCAAACTGCTGAAATGCATCCATAACCATATAGTTACATGCCACATATTTTCCCCAAACTTTGTAATGGATTTTGTTTTTTTAAAATGACAACATCAATGTTACCTGATGGTTAAGTAATTTGAACTGCTTTTTACAGTAGTAGGAAGAGAAAACAGAAAGTTATACTCAAATGGTACAAAAAAGGGGAAGATGTTAGGTGTTTTTATTTTAAGAGGCAATCTGTTTCTTTCATGAACTGTATTCTTTCCAATTGCTTCAAGAGGGATTGGTTATAGCTTACAGCACTGGACAAAGTAAGAGTATAAACATACAGCTCAGATGTGTTATCTATTCAGAATCTAAGTTAAGAATTCTTCCAAGCCCAAGCCATATCCTCCATGAGAACATGTTCCATACTTTCCCTGATGTGTATCCTAGTAATAGAGCGTGGGGTCAGTAGGGTCCCTTTCATAGCCTGCCAGCATTTCTTCACTATCTCAAATATACACTGAGTTTCCAACAATCTCACCAACATTAGGAACCAATACATTGACAGATTCAGTAAGGTGAGAATCTCAGTCCATTGCTGCAGATAGAAGGACTTGATCTCTACAGGAAATCGACACAGCAAGATTGGTTCATTAATGGTATCTGTCATCAATCTCTCAAGAGTTTCTGGAATGTATTCTCCAAATGTAGAGAAAATTCTATTTTCTTTCTTTATATTGTGTTCTTTTAGCTACACAATGGCATCTGAATAGTTCATCCATTTGAAAGGATGTTTGGGGAATAGAAATTCAGGTTGAGGTCATATATTATTCTTGCTGCAGGTGATTTCAAGACTCTATCAACCATGCCATACACTGTCCTCCAATTGGTTCAGAAGGTCCCCAAAAGTCAGGAAAGGGCACTTCGCTTCAGCATGAGTGCATTCTGCCAGGTGCCTAGGTGTCCTAGATTGTCCTTTCCTGTAGGATTGGGCAATACAGAACACATTGCCCAGAGCCGGGATGCAAGTCTACAGGTACAATAGAGAAGACCGAATAAAAATTCATTGACTAACCTCTTGACCACTTCCCCCAAATTGTCAAACTTGAAGAGTATAGCACCACTTTCCACTTTTGATTTTACTAATGTTGGAAGAGTGACTTCACAGTATACCCTATCAAAGAAGTGGTCTCTAAAGCACCTGGTGACCAAGGACAGTGCTTTCAATATTTTGGACATGTTTTCTTCTTGGGTTATCATGTGTCTACTGTTAAGCTGGGATGTCAAAGACTATTTGTTGATCAGGTTATAAACTTCTCCAGCAGGAGCCAGCCCGATTAGTTTTCAGAAGTCACAGTGCAGCCCATGGCCTCCTGGAACCTGCTTGCCTTTTGGCATGAGAATTTCATTCCACAAATAGGGACACTGCTCTTGGTGACCTTCTGTTGTAACACGGACACAGTTCACATCTGACAAGACACATTGTCAACAACCCATACCATCCCACAACACCAAAAACATCACATCCTTTCCTTGCCTTCACAGTCTATGGACCCAACCAAACACCTTCACCCTTTGACAGCTGTGGGCCTCTAATGCACGAATCTTCACACATTTTGGCTCTGGAAGATTTGAATCATTTTTAATGGTAATCTTCTTTGATTATTTCAGGTTATTTTCTCTTCAAAAATTGTATTCTGCCTCTTTCTTTTCCTGATATTTACTTTGTCATCTATAAATGCCACATTTAAAAAAATGTTCTTCATATGTGATTTAGAAATAATACCTCATTTTCTTTTTTGTGAATCTATGTAAATGGTGGGAAGTGGCTCTTTTCCTTCAGTCATCAGAGCCTTTAAACGTGTTTTAAAAATTACTCCTTGGTTCCATCACTGGTGGCATAATTTCCTTCTTGATTCAAGACATAGCTCTCCTTGTACTATCCCCACACAAGTCCTGGTCGCCTTCAACTATCACATCTTCACTGTTACTACCTTGTCACCCTAGTGAGCATCCACAACTTCCTCCATTCAGGGTTGTATCATGTATTTATTTATTTATTTATTTATTTTATTATTTTTTTGCATGGACAGGCAATGGGAATCAAACCCAGTTTCTCCAGCATGGCAGGCAAGAATTCTTGTCACTGAGCTACCGTTTCACTGCCCATGTATTTATTTTTACTCTTATCTTTCATCAGTTTCCCTTCATGAAAAGATATGTATAAAAGTTATATTTTATTGTGAATCTCACAGTTTAATATTATAAAGTGCTCTTCTGGGTCTCATTTAATGCTTTCTAGCTTGAATTTCATCAAATTCAAAACAATACTTTCTTATATGGATTTTTGTGACATTCCTTCACTCATTTTCTTTGTTTTCTGTTTTTCTGAATCATTTTGTTTGAGATGAGTCTTGTAGGCAGCATGGAATTGAGTTTTACTTTGTGATTCAATCTGAAATTTATTTTTCATTTAAAAGGTAGGTTTAATCTATGTACATTTGTTGATATGGAAAAGTATTACTACATGATAATATGTCTATCATAGTTTGTTTTTTGTGTGTTTACACTTTTTACAAAAACTTTTTGCTGTGTGATTTATCTTTTGCTTTTTGTGCACTTGTATTTTTTTTTTAAAGAAAGTTTTAAAATTTTGTACTAGTGGTTACCTTTATTACAGTTTTGTGCAATATTTTTAGTCATATACTGTTTTAAAAGTATCTTTTAGTTTCCTGCTAAGAGGTTGGTCAAATTGACATTTACTCTTACTTTTCCTTCCTCTGCCTTCTTTAACTACCTGATTTTAGTAAAAACTTTTTAAAAATCTTTTAATGACTTCCTTTGACTCTCAGCTCTTAGAACTAAGACAGCAAGAATACTTCCTCTTATGCTATTCTTCTTTCCCCTGCCCCTCCTGTTTTGGTTTGTGAATGCTGTCTGAATGCAATACATCAGAAATGGGATGGCTTTTAAAAAGGGAATTTATTAGCTGTAAAATAGCAGGGAAGTTTATAGCTCTAAGGCCACAAAAATGTCCAAACTACAGTATCCAGAGAAAGATACCTTGACTCAAGAAATGCAGATCTGGGAAGGCACGTGTCTGGCATCTGCTGACCCTTGTTCCAGGTACTGTTGCTTCCAGCTTCTGATGCCAGTGGTTTCCTCTCCAAGCATCTGTGGGCCTCCACTTAGCTCCTCTGGGACACGACTCTGGGTTCTGGCTTGCTTAGCATCTTGTGGGAAGGCACATGGTGATGCCTGCTCGGCTCTGCATCTCCAGATGTCCATGTTTAGGCATCCCAAGCATCTCCAATGTTCTGCACCTCTGTTACCTCTGAAGCAGCTCCAAAAGGTTTCCCTTTTAAAGGACCCCAGTAAAGTAATCCAAGACTCACCTTGAATGGGTGGAGTCACATTTCCATCTAACCAAAAGGTCACAATCCACAATTGGGTGTGTCATCTCTCCATGGAAACAATTTAATCAAAGTTTCTGCTGTATGATATTGAATCAGGATTAAAGGACATGGCTTTTCTGGGGTACACAACACTTTCAAACAAGCACACCTCTCAATTTGTATCACTTGAATAATTTCAACTTTATAGGCAAATAGCATTTACATTTTTACTCTGTCATTCTATTTGTTTACATCTTAATACCAAACTCACTGCCAATTCTTTTCTTGAAAAGTTAACTATTTGTTAACTAAAGTTCATTCTCAAAAGCCATTTTAAGAAAAACTCACTGGAAGAACAGATCTTGAGTTCTTGAATATTCAAGATTGTTGATGATGCGTGGCTTTTTACTTGAAGAACTATATGGCCAGACATAAAAAATCCTTAGTGGTGTTTTTTTCCTCCTTAAGTGTTTTAGAGTTACTTCTCCTTTGTGTTTGGGGACAAATGTTGTTGTGGCAAAATATGAGGCCAGCCTATTTCTTGTTTTCTTTTATTTGGTAATGACTTTGTCTTTTTGTTTTTACCTCACTGCCCAGAAAATGTATCCTTAGAGTTCCTTCCTTCTGTTCTCCCCTCCTTTATTTCCTTCCCTCCCTTCTACATTTCTCTCTCCCTATCTTTCTCTCTCTTTCTTCCTTCTTCCTTCCTTCCTCTCTCTCTCCCTCCCTCCCTTCCTTCCTTTCTTTCTCAGTTTGTCTTGAAGTCCAATAACTTTACTATGCTATCTGTCCTATATCACAGTTGGCCCTGGAATCTAATGCAGACATTCAATATATAGATTCAAGAATTACTTCTTATGTTTCAGGAAAGATGTCTTGAATTATATTTTTATCTGGCTTCCTTTACCTCCAGAACCCCTCTTTCCCCCAATAAGTGTCTATTGGTTTCCCATTGCATAACTTTTCTGCCTTTTGTTTCAAGGCAAAATATTTTTTCACAATTTTTATTTGCTTCATGGCAACATTTTCTGCTCTGTTAATAACTTCAGCACCTCCTTCCTCAGTTTTTTTTTCTTATAGCACCCTTGTTCATCTGTGTTCACTTGAATAGAAAAAAGCCATTATAAAATAGAGTCTGCTCATTTTACAATTGTGCTGAGATAAGCCGAGTAGGTCAGAAACATAGGCCCAACAGACCCAGAAAAGGAGGACACACGACTTTCTCAAGCCTCAATCATGGGGCTTCTGGCTCAGTGAGAATAAGGTGGGATCCCAGAAGCTTCTTTTTTTTTTTTTTTTTTTTTTAATTTTTTTTTTTATTAATTAAAAAAAGAATTAACAAAACAATTAGAAATCATTCCAATCTACATGTACAATCAGTAATTCTTAATAACATCACATAGTTGCATATTCATCATTTCTTAGTACATTTGCATCGATTTAGAAAAAGAAATAAAAAGACAACAGAATAAGAATTAAAACAATAATAGAAAGAAAAAAAAACAAAAAAAACAAAAACAAAAAACCTATACCTCACATGCAGCTTCATTCAGTGTTTTAACATAATTGCATTACAATTGGGTAGTACTGTGCTGTCCATTTCTGAGTTTTTATATCCAGTCCCGTTGTACAGTCTGTATCCCTTCATCTCCAATTATCCCTTCTCTTTTTTTTTTTTTTTAATTAACGGAAAAAAAGAAATTAACCCAACATTTAGAGATCATACCATTCTACACATGCAATCATTAATTCTTAACATCATCACATAGATGCAAGATCATCATTTCTTAGTACATTTGCATTGGTTTAGAAGAACTAGCAACATAACCGAAAAAGATATAGAATGTTAATATAGAGAAAAAAATAAAAGTAATAATAGTAAAATCAAAACAAAACAAAACAAAACAAAACAAAAACCTATAGCTCAGATGCAGCTTCATTCAGTGTTTTAACATGATTACTTTACAATTAGGTATTATTGTGCTGTCCATTTTTGAGTTTTTGTATCTAGTCCTGTTGCACAGTCTGTATCCCTTCAGCTTCAATTACCCATTGTCTTACCCTGTTTCTAACTCCTGCTGAACTCTGTTACCAATGACATATTTCAAGTTTATTGTCGAATGTCCGTTCACATCAGTGGGACCATACAGTATTTGTCCTTTAGTTTTTGGCTGGATTCACTCAGCATAATATTCTCTAGGTCCATCCATGTTATTACATGGTTCATAAGTTTATCTTGTCTTAAAGCTGCATAATATTCCATCGTATGTATATACCACAGTTTGTTTAGCCACTCTTCTGTTGATGGAGATTTTGGCTGTTTCCATCTTTTTGCAATTGTAAATAATGCTGCTATAAACATTGGTGTGCAAATGTCCGTTTGTGTCTTTGCCCTTAAGTCCTTTGAGTAGATACCTAGCAATGGTATTGCTGGGTCGTATGGCAATTCTATATTCAGCTTTTTGAGGAACCGCCAAACTGCCTTCCACAGTGGTTGCACCCTTTGACATTCCCACCAACAGTGGATAAGTGTGCCTCTTTCTCCGCATCCTCTCCAGCACTTGTCATTTTCTGTTTTGTTGATAATGGCCATTCTGGTGGGTGTGAGATGATATCTCATTGTGGTTTTGATTTGCATTTCTCTAATGGCCAGGGACATTGAGCATCTCTTCATGTGCCTCTTGGCCATCCGTATTTCCTCTTCTGAGAGGTGTCTGTTCAAGTCTTTTTCCCATTTTGTAATTGGGTTGGCTGTCTTTTTGTTGTTGAGATGAACAATCTCTTTATAAATTCTGGATACTAGACCTTTATCTGATATATCATTTCCAAATATTGTCTCCCATTGTGAAGGCTGTCTTTCTATTTTCTTGATGAAGTTCTTTGATGCACAAAAGTGTTTAATTTTGAGGAGTTCCCATTTATTTATTTCTTTCTTCAGTGCTCTTGCTTTAGGTTTAAGGTCCATAAAACCGCCTCCAATTGTAAGATCCATAAGATATCTCCCAACATTTTCCTCTAACTGTTTTATGGTCTTAGACCTAATGTTTAGATCTTTGATCCATTTTGAGTTAACTTTTGTATAGGGTGTGAGAGATGGGTCTTCTTTCATTCTTTTGCATATGGATATCCAGTTCTCTAGGCACCATTTATTGAAGAGACTGCTCTGTCCCAGGTGAGTTGGCTTGACTGCCTTATCAAAGATCAAATGTCCATAGATGAGAGGGTCTATATCTGAGCACTCTATTCGATTCCATTGGTCGATATATCTATCTTTATGCCAATACCATGCTGTTTTGACCACTGTGGCTTCATAATATGCCTTAAAGTCAGGCAGCGAGAGACCTCCAGCTTCGTTTTTTTTCCTCAAGATGTTTTTAGCAATTCGGGGCACCCTGGCCTTCCAGATAAATTTGCTTATTGGTTTTTCTATTTCTGAAAAATAAGTTGTTGGGATTTTGATTGGTATTGCATTGAATCTGTAAATCAATTTAGGTAGGATTGACATCTTGACTATATTTAGTCTTCCAATCCATGAACATGGTATGCCCTTCCATCTATTTAGGTCTTCTGTGATTTCTTTTAGCAGTTTTTTGTAGTTTTCTTTATATAGGTTTTTTGTCTCTTTAGTTAAATTTATTCCTAGGTATTTTATTCTTTTAGTTGCAATTGTAAATGGGATTCGTTTCTTGATTTCCCCCTCAGCTTGTTCATTACTAGTGTATAGAAATGCTACAGATTTTTGAATGTTGATCTTGTAACCTGCTACTTTGCTGTACTCATTTATTAGCTCTAGTCGTTTTGTTGTGGATTTTTCCGGGTTTTCGACGTATAGTATCATATCGTCTGCAAACAGTGATAGTTTTACTTCTTCCTTTCCAATTTTGATGCCTTGTATTTCTTTTTCTTGTCTAATTGCTCTGGCTAGAACCTCCAACACAATGTTGAATAATAGTGGTGATAGTGGACATCCTTGTCTTGTTCCTGATCTTAGGGGGAAAGTTTTCAATTTTTCCCCATTGAGGATGATATTAGCTGTGGGTTTTTCATATATTCCCTCTATCATTTTAAGGAAGTTCCCTTGTATTCCTATCTTTTGAAGTGTTTTCAACAGGAAAGGATGTTGAATCTTGTCGAATGCCTTCTCTGCATCAATTGAGATGATCATGTGATTTTTCTGCTTTGATTTGTTGATATGGTGTATTACATTAATTGATTTTCTTATGTTGAACCATCCTTGCATACCTGGGATGAATCCTACTTGGTCATGATGTATAATTCTTTTAATGTGTTGTTGGATACGATTTGCTAGAATTTTATTGAGGATTTTTGCATCTGTATTCATTAGAGAGATTGGTCTGTAGTTTTCTTTTTTTGTAATATCTTTGCCTGGTTTTGGTATGAGGGTGATGTTGGCTTCATAGAATGAATTAGGTAGTTTTCCCTCCACTTCGATTTTTTTGAAGAGTTTGAAGAGAATTGGTACTAATTCTTTCTGGAACGTTTGGTAGAATTCACATGTGAAGCCATCTGGTCCTGGACTTTTCTTTTTAGGAAGCTTTTGAATGACTAATTCAATTTCTTTACTTGTGATTGGTTTGTTGAGGTCATCTATGTCTTCTTGAGTCAAAGTTGGTTGTTCATGTCTTTCCAGGAACCCGTCCATTTCCTCTAAATTGTTGTATTTATTAGCGTAAAGTTGTTCATAGTATCCTGTTATTACCTCCTTTATTTCTGTGAGGTCAGTGGTTATGTCTCCTCTTCCATTTCTGATCTTATTTATTTGCATCCTCTCTCTTCTTCTTTTTGTCAATCTTGCTAAGGGCCCATCAATCTTATTGATTTTCTCATAGAACCAACTTCTGGCCTTATTGATTTTCTCTATTGTTTTCATGTTTTCAATTTCATTTATTTGTGCTCTAATCTTTGTTATTTCTTTCCTTTTGCTTGCTTTGGGGTTAGCTTGCTGTTCTTTCTCCAGTTCTTCCAAATGGATAGTTAATTCCTGAATTTTTGCCTTTTCTTCTTTTCTGATATAGGCATTTAGAGCAATAAATTTCCCTCTTAGCACTGCCTTTGCTGCGTCCCATAAGTTTTGATATGTTGTGTTTTCATTTTCATTCGCCTCGAGGTATTTGCTAATTTCTCTTGCAATTTCTTCTTTGACCCAGTCGTTGTTTAGGAGTGTGTTGTTGAGCCTCCACGTATTTGTGAATTTTCTGGCACTCTGCCTATTATTGATTTCCAACATCATTCCTTTATGGTCCGAGAAAGTGTTGTGTAAGATTTCAATCTTTTTAAATTTGTTGAGACTTGCTTTGTGACCCAGCATATGGTCTATCTTTGAGAATGATCCATGAGCACTTGAGAAAAAGGTGTATCCTGCTGTTGTGGGATGTAATGTCCTATAAATGTCTATTAAGTCTAGTTCATTTATAGTAATATTCAGATTCTCTATTTCTTTGTTGATCCTCTGTCTAGATGTTCTGTCCATTGATGAGAGTGGTGAGTTGAAATCTCCAACTATTATGGTATATGAGTCTATTTCCCTTTTCAGTGTTTGCAGTATATTCCTCACGTATTTTGGGGCATTCTGATTCGGTGCGTAAATATTTATGATTGTTATGTCTTCTTGTTTAATTGTTCCTTTTATTAGTATATAGTGTCCTTCTTTGTCTCTTTTAACTGTTTTACATTTGAAGTCTAATTTGTTGGATATTAGTATAGCCACTCCTGCTCTTTTCTGGTTGTTATTTGCATGAAATATCTTTTCCCAACCTTTCACTTTCAACCTATGTTTATCTTTGGGTCTAAGATGTGTTTCCTGTAGACAGCATATAGAAGGATCCTGTTTTTTAATCCATTCTGCCAATCTATGTCTTTTGATTGGGGAATTCAGTCCATTGACATTTAGTGTTATTACTGTTTGGATAATATTTTCCTCTAACATTTTGCCTTTTGTATTATATATATCATATCTGATTTTCCTTCTTTCTACACTCTTTTCCATATCTCTCTCTTCTGTCTTTTTGTATCTGACTCTAGTGCTCCCTTTAGTATTTCTTGCAGAGCTGGTCTCTTGGTCACAAATTCTTTCAGTGACTTTTTGTCTGAGAATGTTTTAATTTCTCCCTCATTTTTGAAGGATAATTTTGCTGGATATAGGAGTCTTGGTTGGCAGTTTTTCTCTTTTAGTATTTTAAATATATCATCCCACTGTCTTCTAGCTTCCATGGTTTCTGCTGAGAAATCTACACAAAGTCTTATTGGGTTTCCCTTGTATGTAATGGATTGTTTTTCTCTTGCTGCTTTCAAGATCTTCTCTTTCTCTTTGACCTCTGACATTCTAACTAGTAAGTGTCTTGGAGAACGCCTATTTGGGTCTAATCTCTTTGGGGTGCGCTGCACTTCTTGGATCTGTAATTTTAGGTCTTTCATAAGAGTTGGGAAATTTTCAGTGATAATTTCTTCCATTAGTTTTTCTCCTCCTTTTCCCTTCTCTTCTCCTTCTGGGACACCCACAACACGTATATTTGTGCGGTTCATATTGTCCTTGAGTTCCCTGATACCCTGTTCAAATTTTTCCATTCTTTTCCCTATAGTTTCTGTTTCTTTTTGGAATTCAGATGTTCCATCCTCCAAATCACTAATTCTATCTTCTGTCTCTTTAAATCTATCATTGTAGCTATCCATTATTTTTTCTATGTTTGCTACTTTATCCTTCACTTCCATAAGTTCTGCGATTTGTTTTTTCAGTTTTTCTATTTCTTCTTTATGTTCAGCCCATGTCCTCTTCATGTCCTCCCTCAATTTATCGATTTCATTTTTGAAGAGGTTTTCCATTTCTGTTCGTATATTCAGCATTAGTTGTCTCAGCTCTTGTGTCTCATTTGAGCTATTGGTTTGTTCCTTTAACTGAGCCATATTCTCAATCTTTTGAGCGTGGACAGTTATCTTCTGCTGCTGGCGTCTGGGCATTTATTCAGATTTCTCTTGGTGTTGGACCCAGCAAAGGTTGTGATATTTTTCTGTGAAATCTCTGGGTTCTGTTTTTCTTATCCTGCCCAGTAGGTGGCGCTCGTGGCACACGTTTGTCTGCGGGTCCCACCAGTAAAAGGTGCTGTGGGACCTTAAACTTTGGAAAACTCTCGCCGTCCTGGGGGTTCGCTAGCCGAAGCGGCTTGAGCCACGCAGGGAGGGTTGCTGGTCGCCGCAGCCAGGGAAAGAGCCCGTCCGAATTTCCTAGTCGGCCCTGGGCAACAAGCGTGGCGGGAGGGCGCCAGCGGCAGTGGCCCGCCCGAGAGAGTGCACGTTCCCCGGGAGTCACGGGGTCACCGTTCTCCGCGGCCTGGGGGTTTCCGATCCAATTCTCTCAGTTGGTCCGGGGGCTGCGCGTGGTGTGGGCGCCAGTCGCCTTGGTTTCAGGGGACCACCTCTCCAATTCTCCCAGCCGGCCTGGGAAGGGGGAAGGGAGTAACTCCGGCCGCTTGCCAACCCGCCCGGTAAGGCCCGCGCGCCTCAGCGATCTCACCCGAGTTGCTTCTCTCAGCCAGCCAGCCGTTCCAGGATGGGGTACGCTGTCTTTTTTATCTCTGTTGTGGCTTTGGGCGCTTTCTGTATCGTTTCTACTCCCCTAGTAGGTGTCCTGGAGAAGAAACTAAGATCCGCGCGTCTTACTAAGCCGCCATCTTCCAGGAAGTCTCCCAGAAGCTTTTTACCATTCTCACTAACTGATTCTGAAACACAGCTAGGTTTTGAGAACCCCTACTGTTTGATGCTTTTGGACATCAGGTGATGTGTCTCTACTAATTCAACAAGATGGGGCAGAGGAGGGTCTGAACCCACTCTCCAGTATTTTGAAGCAAATTATCATCTCCTGCATATCTTTATCTTCTCCATGAAAACAATGAGTTAATAATGTTGGCAAAAAAATTTAAGTAGGGAGCATCCTTGAGGCATGATCTGTGTTACAAACATAGACTCAGAGCTTTTTGCCAATTACATTATCTGGGAGTCATGGAAATCCTAAGGGATAATAACTTGATCTCAGGTAATTCTCAGGAAGTCAGTAATTCTAATTATAATATTTCATCAATCTAAGATACATATCATTATACCACTTGTTGCTTTTAAAATGAAGAAGTATCTCATTATAAAGGAGTCATAACACCATGGCTTTCAAACTCTGAGTAAATTAAATCTTATTTCTTATGAGTGTGCTTTTTTACAATAGTCATTGCCTTAGAACTGAGAAAATGTATAGTATTTTAAATAGCTGCAATTAATGAAAGACCATTCATCCATTCCTTATTTACAAATATTTATTAAGTGCTGTTCTAACACATGAAGGATATAGTGGTAAAAAAGGCAGATTGGGTTCTTGCAATCTAAAAATCAATTGCCAATGATTTAATATAGGTTATTGATGCTCTCTTGGCTTCCTCTTACTAAAACATCAAAATGAAACTCCAATTGTATCAAGGGTCACCTAAAAAAGAAAAAATGAGAATATAAAATTTTATATTAATAGTATAATTATAAGGATATCCTTTCATGAATTGTAACAAATTGATTAAAAACCTTGTCAATGAGAAGGGGGAAAAAACTTACCAAACATTAAGAATATCATAATCACTGGACCTGGTGAAAATTTAGGTATTAATAATAATGAGACGGTATATGGAAATTCTGTATTTTATGTATACATTTTCTGTAAACCTACGGCTTCTTTAATTAAAAACAGCAACAACACAGAAAATAAAGTTTGTAGTTATATCAAGGTAAAAGTGGGTCCTTTATAGCCCATGGTTCTCTGATAAGGAATTTCATGTGAGCAACGTCTTGGAAATAAAATAAGAATTTGTGTACACTACTTCATATTCAAAAAGGCTCACCTGACAGTTGAATGTGGCTTTGAAATGTGACCAGAGGTGAAGAGGGGAGACTATCCTTTGAGTGTAAACTAGTAGGCACTCCCTCTAGTATACTCCCCAGCCTGCAAGGGGGCACAGCTTCCTAAAACAAAAGCATTTCCTGCTAGAATTCTAGGTTCACTTTCAGCCTTTCACTCAGACATTTCTTCATACTAAGCAGTTAAGAACTGAGGACACCAGAGGCTCTAAAGATGAAATTTTCACCAGGTCCAGTGATTATGATATTCTTAATGTTTGGTAAATTTTTTTTCCCCCTTCTTGTTGACAAAGTTTTTAATCAACTAATTACATACATAATTAATTTGAATAAAAGAAAAACAATAAAGGTATTTTGTAAATGTGTCACAGGTGACAGAACCCTGCTTTTTGTATTGAACCTTAAATTGAATAAAGCTATGAGTTTTTCAGTAAAATCTCCACTGAGTTTTGTTCAATTTCCTTGAAGAATGGGTTTTAAGTTTGGTGAATAAAATGTCCTTAAACTTGGATTCTTTTAATCACTTGTGCCAATATGATAATTAACCACAATATTGTTCAGTTCATAGCCAGGGCAACATGCCGCTTCCCCCACCCCCAGGGGGAAGCAGTGGGGACTCACTGACCCAAATGGAGAGTCAGTAACCCTCTCGGAAGGGGCTTTCCTTGTTGTGGAAAGCTCGTATGCTGCCAGAGCATACCCTACTCTTTTCTGGTATGTTCAATATACTGGTGAAATTTTGCAGCTCCTCTTGAGAACGACAAAGCAAAATGATATTGGAAGCAACAAAGGTTTTGAAGCCATGTGTCATGAAGAGAAAACTTCCTTTCTTTGGGTAAAACCTTCTGTCCAACTGTTGATGAGGCTGTGTACTATTGTGCTCTTGAGTGATGACACAGTGAGACGGACAGCAGGGGATGCTGAGCTCAAACCTCAAGTACCCCAGTAGGACCTAGCCACTGAGGATTGGACCTCGTGATTCATTCTGGTTTCAGGACAGACTACTGTGGTTTGACACCCAGGTACTCTGGCAGATGTGAAGATGACCCAGATCAACTCTAAGGACATAGCAGAAGAGCAAGAAGTGAAGATGCCCTGAACCCAGTTCCATTGTGGAAATGAGAAACAGGGTCTGGCAGCCTTAACCAGCAATCAGTAAAGTTGTCTCTCTCTCCTCCTTGCAAACAAAGTCCAGTCCCATGGCTTTGTTGGCTCTGAATTCTCTCCAAAATGTTTCCTCTTTTGAAGGACTCCAGTAAAATTTAGTGTATCCCACTATCCAGGGGCTACAGGGGAAGGCAATCGTGGAAGCTATGAAACTGCCATCATTAAAGGGCCCTTTAAAATTTCTGTATTAGAAAGGGTAAGATAAGAAATTTCAAAATTCATGAAGTGTGTTTAGTGACATTGTTCTATTAAAGATTACTGATGAATTTTTTTTAAGTCTCAATTTTGGTTGAATGTACTTGTTTGAATATTCTTTGTTATCTAGGATCCCTTGTGAAATCCTATTAACATGCTAATAAAGAAACTAAAAACATACAAGTATACAGTAAACAGAAAATATGGTGACAGTTCAAGAGATATCAGTATATTGTTAGTGGGTTGAAAAGCAAATGGAGAAGTGATAACTTGGTTAGCAGAGATAGAAAACTGAAACCTGTGCCTGTTGTGTGTTTAATTCTGTGTTTCATTTAAAACCCTATAAGAAAATTTCGTTATTTCTTTGGTTCCATTCATTCTTGTATCTTAGGGTTTCCATGAAGATTGTTTTCCATATATCTGCAGCAGATGCTTCAGAATTTCCCTTTCTAGAAGGTCTATTAGTTTTGAATTTTTAGTTTTTTAATGTCTGGAAATGTATTTATTTTTTGTTCATGCTTGAATGATATTTTATTTTTTTTTAGATTAATTTTACCTCCTGTGAAGTTATTCTACTGTTTTCTGGTTTCTATCATTACATAGCATTATGTCCATCAAGAATAAGAATCAAGTACTAAACATTCTCTGTAGGCATTGCTCTGTGCTGAACATACCCCTTCACTGGGCATGTGATGAGCACAAACTTTCTCCCACCCATGAAATAATAAGAAAGTGGTAACCTGCTTGATAGCACATTCTTTATTGTGTCTTTTCTTCCCCATCTCAATTTTCTGAATCTTAGTGGTGTTTCCTTCATATCCCCCAAAAGTGTTTGCCCTTGAACTCCTCTCTCAGGGTCTCTTTCCGTGGTAACCTAAATTAAGACCCTATGCACTTTTTTTTTCGCAGGATGGGGCAGGGCATTTCTTCCCTGATATTGGCTGAATATTGGCCCACTAAATATGTCCATACATATGTCCACATAAATATGTCCTGGAGCCTGTAAATATGCTAACTTATATGGCAAAAGCAATTGTGCAGATGCGATCAAGTTAAGGATCTTGATACAGGGAGATATCTTAGAATATATCGGTGGGCCTGGTGCACTCTCAAAGGCTCTTATAAGAGGGAGGGAGGAGGGTCAGAGTTGGAGGAGATGTCACTGAGGAAGCAGAGGCTGTAATAATGTAAGTCACAAACCAAGGAATGTGGGAAACTGGAAAAGGCAAGGAACTGATTCTCCCCAAAGAAATGCAGCAACCCTGACACCTAATTTTAGTCCTGAAAAGCCATTTCAAATTTCTGACTTCCAAACTATAAATAATAAATTTGTGTTGTTTTGAGCCACTCTGTATATTTTAATTGAAGATGCAATGTCCTTTAGTTGCAGAAAATTTCTTCTATTACTTCTTTTATAAATTTCTCCCTCTCTTCCAGCTCTTTTTTTCCCTAGGGCACATACTATTTGCTTAATTTATATCCAATATTTAATTTTTATGTAGTATTATTTTAAATATATTTTTTGATTCTTTGTCTTTTTTTCCCCTCTGTCCTGAAAGACTTTCTCAATTTTGTTTTTTAAATCTTCTACTGAATTTTAAAAAGTTTTAACAACAATATTTTTAGTATCTTTGAGCTCTTTCTGGTTTCTGATTACTCATTTTCATCACTCAATTTCTGTTTTATGGGTATAATATAGTCATGAAGCTTTCAAGGTACATTAATCAGATATTTCTGAGTATTGTTTTTATTCCTGAATTTTGAATCATGTTTTTTTCAATTTTTAATTGATATTTCTCACACATACTTCTTGTGTTGTACTTATGACTAGTTGCCTTGTAATCTTTCATATTATAAGAATAGAGGAATGTGCAGTATTCTGGAATTCCTCTGCAGTGAACAGAAAATAAGGTGCTTTGTAGGTTGCTTGGTAGGCATAATGAAGTTAAAGACTTCAGGGGAATCTATCTTGGACTATCCAGGTGGACTCAGTGGAGTCACCCGAGTCATTTAAATTGGAGAGGCTCTCCTGCTGCCATCGATCAGAGGGAGTTGTAGCTGCAGAAGAATGATCAGAAAGATGAAACGTTGCTGGCTTAAAAGAGGAGGAGGAGACATGAGCAAAGAAATTTGAACAGCCTCTTGTGATCGAAAAAGGCAAGTCATTGGGTTTATTTCTAGGGCATTCAGGAAGAAATGCAGTCCTGCCGACACCTTGATTTAACCCAATGAGATAGTGTTGGATTCCTAATTTATAGAACCATAAAAGAATGTTTGTGTTGTTTTAAGCCTCCAAGTTTGTTATAAATCCTTACAAGAGCAGTAGGAAATGAATATAGTTACCCAAACATGTCAGTTTGCAGCCTTCTATTTAGAGCTTGTGAACAAGAGTTTGATGCTGCCTCTCTACCTTGGTCCAAGCCTCTCACCCCCACACCAATGACAAGTTGAAAAGGGCATAATTTGGGGGTTGTCAATTACCCACCCTGGAAATTTTATTTCTCCTCCTTTTTTCCTGGGGCAATGTTGGGTTAACTGTGGTATGCACTCCTGAGAGAAGAAGCAAAATGGTGACAGATCTGGTGGGTAGGATGGGGTAGAACATTTACTGTGCATGCAAACTTTCAATGAGTCTTCATTTCCTAAGCTCTCAGCACTACCATCTTCCAGCATGCCTTCTCCTCCTCAGCCCAGAAACTTTTCAGTGCTACAAGCCACTGGGTTACTAATTGGGATTCATGCTGCAATCTTCTTATAGTTATGCAAGTAACTTATGACTGTGGCTTTCACCTTTCTGGTTTAATCATCATCTCTGTAACACTTCTATTCTTTTATCATTGGGGATTTTGGAAAGATAAGCAGTGAGCAGGCATGTCAGTCTGAATCACCATTAGTGGACATGTAGTTAGAAGCCGACAACTTCATATGGGTGTCTCAGGAAAGACAATTTACAGGCAAAAATAAGCCTGCACTGAAGATGCTGAGGATCGATTTAGTCTCATGCTGCTAGAAAAAATCATAGCCCCAAAGACAGTCTGACTTTAGAAGAAAGCCTATTGGCCAGAGGGAAAGCAGCTTTTTTCTCTATTCTTATTTACCCTGAAATCAATCCCTTAATGCATTTTTTAGGCCCAGGGGTCTACAAATTGAAGGAAGTGGAGAGAAAGAATTCTTTTAGAATTACATCTACCTATTTAGCCACAGTCAATAGTACCCTCATTTTGCAAGACTTGTGTTTCCACTGAATCAAACCACTGGCTGCCTAGTTGTGATAGATTTCCTTATCACACTGCTCCAGTGACCTGACAAAGGCTGCGGATTCTTGTGCCCGGCCTGCTCAATAACCAATTCCTGAGACACCAGGATTTCAAAGACAGAAAGTTTATTACTAGGCATGTGATAGGAGAGCAGATGGCCTAGCGGCCCAAAATTTGCTTCCCAAACTGCAGTAATTTGGGTAGTTTTTTAGAGAAAAGATGAGCAGGGTTTAGGATAATGAGCACAGTGGCCCCAGATGATGTAATTAGAGGTGATCTGATTATTGAGCATGCGCTGAACGGTTACATGCTTAGTCCCAGAACGTGTGTAAGACAATGGTGGAATGAGGTCTAGGTGACCTGTAGGTTAAAGTCTAAGCTTCTGTATGTGTCAGGTGGGTCCATTTCAGTTAGCCCCAGTCTCAGTCATCAAGGTAACTTTGTACTTGGGGTGGCTTAGGGGTCCAAGACCCCTTCATTAATAGACACGAGGGGCTGTATTTAGTGATTACAGGACTCTGAAGTTGAATGACTGGATAACTGGGTACAAATGAAGGTTAGTCACAAGGTTTTTACAATCACAGGGCACAAGATAAAGGTTATCAAAGTTCAGAGCAACTAGATTATAGAGGCTAAAATGGATACAACTGAAGGTTAGTCATAAGGTTTTTACCATCATTAGAAATCAAGAAATCAAGAGAGCTGGATTTTGGTTCCGTGATTTCAGGTATTTCCCTCTGTCTATTCTAAAACACTTAGAAAGTAGAAAGAAATATCTATATACTGATTTAATAATCATGATCATTTGTTAATTCATAACTTCACATTTATACGCCTATGTCTTTTATTCTCTGCAGAAGTTTCTTTTAACTCTGGCCTGCTGGGGATACTCTTGCCAGATTCCAGACTTAATGCAGATTTAATTTTATGTTGTCCTTAATTACTTCAAAACTTGTTTTTAGGTTATATTTTGCAAAGCCTTCATCAGTCTTGTCTATAGATGCTCATTCACTCCATGATCCCTTGATGTGGTGCCCAGATTGGCTATAATACTCCAGTCACATTTTGAGCATTGATAATAGATTTTACTTTCTTTTTCTGAATATTATGTTATTATTGTTGTTGAGGATCTAAAGCCACTGAATCTCCATAATCCCGCTTGAAGTAGATAAAGATACTTTAGGCTGGACTTGCCCAGCCTAAAGTTCCTCAAACCTCCTAATTCTAAGAGCTGGATTGCCACAGACACTTTCCTGTCTGTTCAGGGACACCTCCCAGAAAGGACCCTACAGCATTTCCACTCCTCAGCCATGCTCTTGTTACTCATCCCAGGACTCAAGATAATTTTTGCCATGAGTAAGTAAAAGTTTATTGTGGTCATTATTCCACAGAAGTAATTGTTTTCTGATTTGAGTCTTAGTAGCAATACTTTTCATACCCAAGTCTGTTCTGCCTTCACTAATAGAACATTGATTTTGCAGGAGATGCCAGAGGCCAGTCAGCGACCCAGCCTCAAGTTCATGTTTCTGTTTCTGAAGGAGCCTCCCTGGTGTTGAGACACAATTATTTCTACTGTGGAATTCCTTATCTCTACTGGCACGTCCGATACCCCAGTGGAGGTCCCCAGCTTCTCCTCAAGGACATTCCAGGGAGCAAGCATCCTGATTAAAGGCATCAATGGTTTTGAGTTGGAATTTCAAAAGAATGAAATTTTTTAACCTGCGGAAACCCATCCCTTGGAGTGACTCTGCCAAATCCTTTTGTGCTGTGAGCACCACGGTGCCCAGGACTGCAGGGGAAGCTGAGCACAGACCTCATGAGACTCTGAGGAGGTCTGGTCTAAAGTAGAGATGTCTCTCGATGCCTGGCACAAGTCCAGCTGAAAGAGCTTGTTAGCACCATGGTGTACTTAGCACATGTTGTGCAGGTGTACTTGGTTTGCTGGACCACAGTGGGCCTGATGTGTGCAGGTAACTGGATATGGAAGCTGTGACATGGCCCAGAAAAGAGTTGCTTTTCATTGTTTTCTCTTTTAATAATCCAAAAGCAAAAGATGAGCTCCTTTGCTGGGCTACTTGCAAACTTTCTTCCTTCTCAACTCTGTAATTTTAAGATGGTGCTCCTGGAATCTTTCTTCTTGGCTCCACTCTGTGTGGGCTATTTGCCCTCACATTTAGGTGCTCCCATGAGGAAGGAGGAGGCTGGGCTGGTGCACAGCTTAGAACAAGGCCTATTCATGGGGGTTTTAGTAACTTATTGGGAATATTGTAGGATAAGGAGAGAATTGATTCAAATCCCTTAGCACTTCTTTAGGGATTGTTAAGAAGAGAGGAGATGCTAAATAAGGATGGCAAATTTCATTTATTTTAGAACAGAGCTTGTTTAATTTTTCTCAATTATAAAATAGGCCCTATTCTTTTGCTATCTTAAATTCTGCAAATCAGAAATGTTCAAAATTGGTGGGATAATAACTTTTGCCAATTTTCCCAAATGCTGTCATTTACCCCTTTTTACTCTTATCCTATTTTCATGTGATTTCTTACTTGGAATTTTAGAAGTTGATTCTCATCAGTTTAACATTGCTGTAATTAGTACTTTGCTAAGTTTAGCAATGTTTGTTTCCTACAGATACGCTGATGAGAGATTGCATGTCTTTCCCTTGGCTAGGATGAAAAGCACTATAATATGACTTTATAGCCTTTAATGCCTGAAACCTTAATGACTTTGAAGGAAAGCAAAGAGAAGGTGGAGGAGGTGGGTTGGGCTTTTTAGTTGTGTACCACATGATGCTCTGATAAGAGTCTAAAGTCATAGGAATTTTATAATGGACAACAGTAGACTGAGGTCAGTGATTTGCCTTAGCCAAAAGTACCACACCAGTGGGGTCAGCATTATTTTTCAAGTCGTAGTGATATGTGGTGTATGCAATTGAGGGAGTGCTGGAAGTGGAATAAGAGATGAAAGATTATTGATAAGAAACATATAAATGCAAAAACCTTTATATAATACATAACTATACTGAGGAGAAAGCAGAAATCTCCAATGGTTTAACAGTTACATTATGCCATATGAATAAATTGTGACATCATTTAAAATATTATAGTATCCATATCATTCCATATGAATAACTTATATCCAAATGTAAATGTTTTAAAACAATAAAGCATTAAGATAAAATTGCCATCTCTTTTATTTTTTCTCCTTAGTCCCATTCCCTTTCTCCCTTTCCCAGGACAAACTTATTTTGAATTTTGTTTGTTAAGTCCATGTTTTAAATTCTAATACATATGTGTTTATGTATAAACAATGTGTGTTACTGTACCTTGTGGTTTTAACATCTACACAAATTATACATAATTATTAGTGAAATTGTACACCTTTTTCCAATAAAACTAAATTTGAGGTATAAAAAATGTGTATATATTTAGATACATTTCATTGCTTTTAATTGCTATTTTATATTCCATTTTATGGACATGCCACATGTTTCTTTTTTTTTCTTGTTTATTTTCTATTTTCACATGTTCCTTTTTGAGGGACATTTGGGTTAGGCAAATCCACCAGTGATGATCTTGGGCTCCACTGGACAATCAAATTTATAAAGTTCTATAGGCCACATATGCATTAACTTCCCTTGGAATAGGACAGGAAACACAAGAGTGTTTTCAAAGGGATCCCCCTTAGCTGTCCATAAAGGACTTCAGTGACTATTATCATTATTTTCTGTTAATTTTTAATTTTTTTTAAAATACCAAAAAACACCAAACAAACGCAAACATTCGTAACTTTAGATCATTCCATTCTACATGTATAATCAGTAATTCACAACATCATCACATAGTTGCATATTCATCATCATGATCCTTTCTTGGAACATTTGCATCTATTCAGAAAAAGAAATAAAAAGAAAACAGAAAAAAACTCATACATACCATACCCTCCACCCCTCCCCCTCACCAACCACCAGCATTTCACTCTAAATTTATTTTAACATTTGTTCCCCTTATTATTCATCCTTATTCCATATGTTTTACTCATCTGTTGATAAGGTAGATAAAAAGCATCAGACACAAGGTTTTCACAATCACACAGTCACATTGTGAAAGCTCTATCATTGTACAATCATCTTCAAGAAACATGGCTACTTTAACACAGCTCTACATTTTCAGGCAGTTCCCTCCAGCCTCTCCACTACATCTTGACCAACAAGGTGACTTCTACTTAATGCGTAAGAATAACCTCCAAGATAACCTCTCAACTCTGTTTGGAATCTCTCAGCCATTGACACTTTATTTTATCTCATTTCAGTGACTATTATTTTTGCAGTTTCCCAGTTCCTAGTGCCAAGTGCTCAGGTATGAGGGGACAAGTCCACACAGGCGTCCTACCCTTAAGAGTCCCTATAATGAATATAATTATAACTGCTTCCTTCTATACGGGTTCAGAGTGTTGAATGTTATACACCTGGAGGTGGGTGTGGTGGACTATGAGATTCCCACTTTTAAAAATACATGCACTTGGGTGGTGCAATGGTGGCTCATCAGGGAGAATTCTTGCCTACCATGCTGGAGACCAGGTTTGAATCCTGGAGCCTGCCCATGCCAAAACACATACCTATATGCTACTGCCAAATTGCTCTGCAAAGTGTTCTTACCAATTTTCACCCTCATCACCAGTATAAAACAAAACAGCACTCCTATTTCTTCACATGTTTGTGAACACTTGATTCCCTGCGTCACACACCCACTTCCTTGTTTGCGTTTCCTGCATTTCCCAAATAGACTCCTTGCACCCAACTGCTTTTCTCAAGGTTGGCTTCTAGAGAAGCCCAATCTAAGAGATTTGGTGCAGAAGTGGTCCTAGCATGCAAATACTTAGAAATGTGGTTCTGGAATTAAATTATTCATGGCCAGATGGTGATAAGGGTCTCATTATTCGAGTGGGGTACTGATAAAACCTAACAGGTTGTAGCATCACCTCTTACATCTACTAATGGTAGATGGTATGGGATTCAGGTGATGTTCCTGTACTGGCTTACGCAATGAATTTAGCATTTCAGAAAGATATCATGAAATGTAATTTTAAGTACTATGGAGTTAGCTGGTTGCTATACACCACCAGAGAAGAGCAAGGACAAATTGGAACCAGCCAACAACATTGTGCTGTCTTTCACTACCTTTAATCAATGACGATCTTCTGAAGATAATAACTGCTGCTTCCTGTCTCCATCCTAAATCTCATGCAAGCTCACTTTTGTACAAAGCTAACTCAGAATCATAAAGGGAAGGGGATTCTGGGAATGTAGTTCCCTACACAGCCAAGTTGGTAATTGAATAATTCAGCCTCTGTATTATTGACCAAGAGCCTCTGTAAATGAAGAAGCAGTCTTGACGTTCTGCATGTCATCCTCTTCCAACCCAGAGATTCTTCAAAAAAATTTTTTTTCCCTTTGTATTCCATGAAAATTACTTAGGAATCATTATGTTTATCTGGGCACATAGAGTGGCTGGAACTGCAGCTTCTAGGAGTAGAAGACTGTTATGATTACAAATGAATGATGAGAAAAGTTAGGGGTAGGACCAGAAGACATGGAATTCAAAATTTTAAAAAATGTGTTAATTGTGAAGTTGCCATCACAGCACACTAACAGGGCCCCACTCTTCATCTTAGTGACAAAGCAGATGCCTTGTGTTATTTATTGCAGTAATTCAACAGCATTTATTGAGCAATTACTAAGTGCAAATGATACATATTTAGAGCTCAAAGTAAGGTCTTAAAGGCTTAAAACTTGTTTAATAATAGAAGAAAATGTACTAGTCATTAGTTTGATTTCCTCCCTTCCTCACATGTGGTGGCTCTTTTCATATTCAGTCCCATGCTTTTGAAAAAGCAAAAAAAATTCAAAACGGCAATTTATTAAACATTATAGTGATCATAACCAAATTCAGCTACTGTCTGTCATAATTACTACAGAAAACTTCTAATCACAAAACATAGCTCACTAGTCTGTCTGGGTTTAAACTACATTTCACTTAGTACAGATAATGACTCAGTTCACGGATGTGTTATGCTGCTACTTTGCCAACTGTGTCTTATGGTCATCTATGCTTTCCCTTGCTTTGCTAGGTAGAAGCTCAAATCTACATTTCCCACAATGCTTTTCTTTTATTGTGTAATTACACTGTGTAAATGAGAGGCATTTGTGTGGGATTAGGAAAGTGGAAGAGAATAGGACATTATTTTTCTGTAGGGGCTTAGGGCAGGGGGCTGACATCACCAGCAGTCACTTTGACTTCTGGGTTTCCTCTTAAGAATCACTGTATTTGGTGCTTCAGGAAGCTGGATACATTATACTTCATAATGAAGAACAGGATTTCCTGTTTATCAGTCATTTTGATCTTTGCTTCATTCATCTGCTGTTGTGGACTGAACCATGTACTTGATAAAGATAGGTTCAAGTCCTAAACCCCAGTACTGTGGATGTGAACTCATCTGAAAGTAGGATCTTCAAAGATTCAATTAGTTAAGATGATGCCAAACAAAATCAGGGTAAGCCTTAATCCAATATGACTTGATTCCATAAAGGTAGAGGAAATCTAGACATGGCCAGGTGTAAGGGACAGAGGGCCATGTCACATTGGTAGAGACTGAGTTATGGATTGCCAGAAAGCCATCACCAGAAAGCTACAGACTTCAGAGATTGATTAATATCACTGGGTAAATCCAAGTCCCTGAAGTCACCCTCTGAGCTCTCAAAGATCAGGCCCTCTGAATAAAATCCATTAAATTAAGCAATTTTGGTCATTGATCATATGCTCCTGGTATATTCCACTCAAACCTATGGCTACAATTGCTCAATGATCATCTCCGTATGAACTCATGGTGGGGACAATAGATTCCCTCAGAGGAATGGAATGTTGCTACAAAATAAGGGACAATGTGGACCTGAAAAAATGAAAGATGACATGGAAAATGTGACTGCTTACTCTATTTTTCTGCTTAGACTTCAGATAAAGTATGTTAAAGGCATGAGCAAAAGAAAAAAGGAAAGAAAGTCATTATTTGTCCACAGAAATTTAAGGTAGGGAGAAGGGTAGAGGAAGAGAGAGAAGTGATGTTGAATCTAGACATTGTCCAGACCTAAATTTTCTACCCAAGTCTGGAGCTTGTTGCTATTTTTATACATTGATACAGAGCTGCACAGTTATCTTCTCTGAGTTCATGGAGAGTGAGTTTTCTAGGAAGCACATTGAAAAAAGCTTCTGTGTTCAAAGATAAATATTAGTAAAACTTGACAGAAAAAGGCATCTCACAATTTTGTCTTGTGAACACTGAGATTTTTGTTAGAAGTGGAATGGGCAAAAATGATAAAACTGAGCAGTGTTTGCTTTGCTGCTGTGAGTTAAGTACTGCTATGAAAAGAGAGTGTTTTTCAAAAATCTGTGAGGCTTGGAAACATTTTCCATGCTGACCTCAGAGTGCTTCAGTTGGACTGCAGCTTTCCTCTTAGGTCAAAAGTTATAGTGAAATTTGTGGAGCACGGACTGCATCATAAACTGCCCAAATTGTTTTTAAACTTAAAGAACTTAATCCTGGAAATCATGGCTTCATTTTTCTTTATAAAGCCTTTATTAAATTGATTATGTTTCTTACAACTGATGCTGTCTTAGATTTGAAAAAATCTGGTATTCAAATAGCAGCAATTCCTCAACCAGAGGCCATTCACTTAGGCATCCATCTATGCATTTGAGAAATATGTAGTGACCACCTGTGAGATATTCAATGTTGTTCTAGGTGTGAGGACAGTGTGGTGAAAAAAGTTTGTTTTTGCCATCCATAATTATCCACTAATGACTAACCATGTTATTGACATTCTTTTTTATTTTATCCTAATATTTTCTTATATGAGACTTCAGTGGATCACAGGATATCCAAAAAAAATGGCTAAATAAAATATAGAGTAAGACTTACTACTTTCCAGAAAGCTTCCATGTTATACAGTGTGCTGGGAAAAAAGAGGTGTATGAAAAAACCCAGTTATTCTTTAAATTTCTAAAGGATTCTCTGACAGCTAATGGGTATCTTAGAAATAAGGCCAGCGGTGGAGACTGATTTTGGGGAGTAGAAGAGGTGAACATTCTTCTAGATTTTGTAGCTTGCCCACAAGGGGGCTCATCCTAACACATCTGTGTTTCCTGCTTGAATTTCAAGTTTACAGTCAGCCTTTCACTGCGCCCTGAACTGTACCTCACACTTCGTAGTCAGAACCTGAGGTTACCAGAGGCTCTAAATATGCACTCTTGTCCAGGATCAGTGATTGTGGTCTTCTTACTCCTTGGTAAGTAAAATCATACTGAAAGCTCAGTCTCATGCTCTGTTATGTCAGTGTGAACTTTAAGCTCGATTTTCTTCAGGGGATGGAGCCCAGATCCTGTGTAAGGTAATCAGCATTGTTATTTTTTAGGAGGAACCAGTGGAGACTCGGTGACCCAGACAGAAGGCCAAGTGATCCTCTCTGAAAGGGCTCTCCTGACTGTGAATTGCTCCTATTCAACAACGCAGTATCCTTCCCTTTTCTGGTACGTTCAGTATCCCGGAGAAGGTCCACAGCTCCTCCTGAAAGCTTTGACGGCCAATGAGAAGGGAAGCAACAAAGGTTTTGAAGCCACGTACAATAAGGAGTCCACCTCCTTCCACTTGGAGAAAGCCTCAGTCCAGGAGTCGGATTCAGCTGTGTATTACTGTGCTCTGAGGGACACAGTGAGGGGAGCTGCAGGGGTAGCTGAGCACAAACTCTGAGCCTCAGAGCAGGGGCTGGCTCTTGAGTTCCTAACCATGTGAGGCACTCTGGTTTAGGGATCAGGAATGAGTCCTCTGCTGTTGTTACCCCCATCCACTCCATGCCCCCTGGCTGGCATGAAGCTCATCCAATTCAACGCTAAGAACACAGCAAAAGAAAGAAGTAAGCCTGCCCCACACATCACACTAATTCATTCCTTCATGGCAATGATCATGACTTGTAATCATGTTGTTGGTTTTTGGTTTATTTGTTTATTGTCTGTATTTTGAATTAAACTACAAGCTCTATGAGGGCAGAGGTTTTCTTGGCTTGGTACCTAGTGCCTAGAGCAGTGGCCGGCACATAGCAGCAGGCAACAATACTTGATGTATTATTTGATGAATGAGTGAAGGAAAAATGCATCATTGTTTCTTGATCTCTCTTTTCCCTTTTTCTGTCTCTGTCTCTCTCCCTCTTCCTTTTCTCCATTCTCATCCCAGCAACTCTCTTATATACTTACAATATTTATGAAAAGTATCAGTCATTTTGTCTTTCTTTTGTTCTCAAAAACAAATACAGTGCAGTCATTGAACTTTTCAGTTTCTCATCTCCAGGTTTTACTCTGGCCCATAGAAAAGTGCCTGACAGACCAGCCAGAGTGGGTGCTTAATACTTGTTTGCTTGATGAATACTTCTGTTCTTTCTTAAGATAAATCCTCTTGTTTTCAGGAACACTGAAAACTCTCTCTGGAAGTAGTTGGAATATTTTTGTTCAAGTCTGGATGAGTTTCCTAAGGCTGCCACAAACTTGGTGACCTAAAACAACAGAAATTTATTTCTCTCACAGTTCTAGAGGTGGAAGCTCTGAAATCACGTTGTTGCCAGGTTCATGCTTTCCCTGAAGGCTCCAGTGAAGAATCCTTCCTTGTCACTTCCCAGCTCTTGAGGTCGCCAGCAGTACTCTGCATTCCTTGGTGCATCACTCCCAGCTGGGCTTCTGTGTTCTCAGGGCTTCTCCCCCCATGTGTCTCCTCTAACCAAATCTCCTTTTCCTCATAAATAGTGTGGGTTTAGGGTCCGCCCTAATCCACCATGACATCATCTTTATTTGATTACAGCTGCAAAGACTGATTTCCAAATTAGGTGACGCTCACAGGCACTGGGGGTTAGGACTGTAATGTCTTTTTTGGGACAGAGTTTAACCCAAAGCTTTGCTCATTCACTGCTCTCTTCTCTCCTTTTATTTCAATCAAACATCTTACAAATTACTCCCACATAATCAAAAGAACTTCACTAGAAGGATATTTGGGTGACTCACATATAAGGTTTTACATGCATAATGTAGGTTGTCTCTAAAATCAGAAACATCATGGTCGATGCATCAAAAAGAAAAATCCAATGTACCTTCAAAAGACCTTGGAGAGTATTAAAGTATATTTTCAGAGTAAGTAACTATGACCATATATCAAGGTTTTATTTTGATCTTGCTGCTAGGGAAAATTTCCTATGGAAACCAGTTCAGTGATTCATCCTTGGTAGAGACATTTTATAGAAGATGAAATTAATAAAGAAACAAATAAATGAAAATGGAATGGCTGCTTAAAATTTATTATGACTGTCCTAATGCTGTTTAATGTCACTATCCATCTGCTTGTACTGTTTATCCCCTTTAAATCTCTTAGAATTTTGGCATTTAGTTCTATCATCTATCTAGAACAGATTTGTGTGTTGTGAAAGTAGAGGCTAAGGTTATTTTTATATTTACATGGATATCCAGTTATTCTAGTGCCATCTGTTAAAGAGATTTATCCTTTCCCATTGAATTGTTTTGGTACTTTCGATGGAAATCATACATATATGGGTCTATTTTTTGACACTCTATTTTTCGTTGTCTATTTGTCTGTCCCTTTTCCAATTTCACACGGGGGAGTTGGCTTGGAGTCTGTGATTACTGGTGAGTCATGTCAATTGGCAGGATTCTCATTAGGATGAATGGGCAGGGATCTGGTGCTCTTTGACCTCCCTCAACCCTAGGTCAAATGCCAGATTAAAGGATACATATTTCTGCAGTGCCAATCAACCACACTGTAAATTGTAGTGTTCCCCAAGTGATGAGCTAATTTTTGTCTTGGAATGATGTGTCAACTGCTTTCTGCATTTATAGATGTGTCATAAGTTATAGGGACTGGTCTAGTTATTCTACACATGAACCTTTAATCACTTGACATATTCTGTCCCTGTCATCATTTCTATCATATCTGCTATCACTCAGCCAGAACTTCCCTAAGATTTCAAGGAATAGATGTCCTCCCTGCCATGTCCCTTGCACTCTTCTCTTAGCTTGTTTTTCTCTTTGCAGGGTATCCTACTTTTATATTTACAATACCAGTAGCATTTTAAACATAAAATAACTCCCAGATATTAGGGCCATTGCTATTACATGTAGTCAGGATGTACATGGGCAAGAGGAGTTCATAGAGATTTTTACTGGAGAGATGAGGTTAATTCAGACTTTAAGAAAGTGGCTTCCAGGAAAGAGAGCAGTGCCACTTCACATTCCTAAAGCTCCCCAATACTTGGGTGGGACTAACAGAGGCAGGAAGGAGGCAGGGAAGAGTGACTGTGCATGGGCAACACTGTGTTTGGTTGCTGTCTTTTGTGGGTATTTTTGGACCTAACAGACATACAAATATATTGTAACTAACAGATTTTTTTTTTCTAACTAACAGATTTTTTAAATAGCTTAGTTTATTCTCTAATGTGATTCTCCATGATGTAACTTCATGTAGTTCTTGTAAGATTTTATTATTGCCTCTTATTTCTCTCTTTAGAACTGCCAGCTTTTTCTGCTTTCCTGCCTTATGTGACCTCTTGCTATTTAATGTCTTTTATATAAATGGAAATTTCTTAGGCTTCAATTTCAGAATGAAAATACATGTATCAATAATCCCTCAGAATTGGCTGCCAAATGTGAGAAAGACCCCTTTGTATCTGTCTTATTCTTATTAAAATTAAACAATGCTCTAGTTAACTTTTATAAATAGTTCTAAAACTTTTTCATAACTTGTTTATTTCCTATACAACCTCATTAATTTATCATTGAAGTATAAATCATTGCACACACTTAAAGTTTCCAATTTGATCAATTTTTTTTTTTTTTTTTTTTTTTTTTGGTATGGGCAGGTACTGGAAGTTGAACCCAGGTCTCAGGCATGGCAGGCAACAACTCCACCTACTGAACCACATGACCCATCCCCATTTGATCAATTTTGACATGTGTATGTAACTATGAAACCATCACTGCAATCATGGTAATGAACATTACCATTACTTCTGTTTTGGTTTGCTAAAGCTGCTGGAATAAGAGATCAGAAATTGGTTGGTTTTTTCAAAGGGGATTTATTAGATTACAAATTTACAGTTCTAAGGCTCTGAAGATGTCCAAATTAAGACATCAAGAGAAAGACACTTTCTCTGGGGAAAGGCTGCTGGCATCTGGGTGTCCTCTGTCACTTGGGAAGGCACATGGTGGCCTCTACTGGTCTCTCTCTCTCTCCAAAATGTCTATGGACTTCTCTGGGTCCTTGCTTGTATCATCTGGGGCCTTTCTATCTCTCTGAGCTACTTCTGGGGTGTTTTCTTTTTCTCACTAAATGTATTGCAGTTCTCTTGGCTTTTGCTGTCTTTTTATCCTCTTACAAAGGACACCAGTAAAGATGAGCAAGATTTACCTTGAATTGGATAAGGTCACAGCTACATGGAAACAACTTAATCAAAAAGTCCTGTCTTCAATAGTTCTGGACCCACAAGAATAGATTATAAGATATGGCTTTTCTGGGACACAACCGTTTCAAACCAGCATATTTCACCCTCTGGACCACAAAAGTCATGTTCTTTCCATATACAGAATACATTCATTCCATCACAACATCACAAATCTTTAAACCATTTTGGTAATGACAAATACAATACAAAGTAAAAAACAGTACAAAGTCTCATCAAAACTGTCTACAGGCATCGTCTGTCCTAAGACAAAGTTCCCCTCTGGCTGCAAAAGTCACAATAAGTTATCTGCTTCAAATCTGAAAAGGAAAAGACAGTCATAGGATAAATGTTTCCATTTCCTTAGAGAGAAATTGGAAAGAAAACAGGGGTCAAATGTCCTAAACAGTTCCAAAACCCTAAAGGGAAAGCTTATAAGTCTGAGAGGATCTACAGAAAGACATTTTATCCTCGGGACTTGAGAGAGCAGCAGTCGCACATTTTCTAAGGGGTTACAGAAGCCCAACTCTCTCCAATAATGGGTGAAGGATTTTACATTTCCAAGCCTTGGCACCCAGACTCTTTATCATCTTGGGGGCCTATGCTTAACCCTTTCAGAACAGTGCAATGGTGGCCAGGCTCTCCCCAGTCTCTGGGGGATGTGCTTCATGCTCTTTAAAGACTGAGACAGCCAAACTTCTCCTGAACAATGGGGCCACCAGGGTCTCTTCTATGAACTTGGGGGCAAACTTACCCTTTCCATGTGCATGGGTGGGTCTGCTGTCTAGCCTGAAGTTTCTTAGCTCCAGATCTCGACTTTCATGCCCTGCCTTTAAAGTCATTTTTCCTTCAAAATGTCCGTTTTCTGTCCCTTGTAGTCCAGACTGGCAGGGATTCCATTGAAACCAATCCCACAACAAACTTGTCAGTTTTCCATTTAGTATACAGGGGTCCCAGCTGCCAGACAATAGCACTTTCCACAAATTCTTCCTGGATAACTCCATTTCCAATCCTGGACTCCAACCAACATGGCTGACTGGTTCTTCCATGTTTAGTTAAATTCTCTCATGGGGCATTATTGTCTGGGGACTCATTTGCTACAGCTTGGAATTTTCCAAACTATCACTTTCTGGTTTCTTTGTACCAAAGAATCCAGTTCCCAGCTTGTCCCTTCCCTCTCATATTTTACTATAATTTGCAAGGAGAAGCCAGGATGCCTTTTCCACATTTAGTCTGGAAACTTCCTCAGCTAGATATCCCAGCTCAGTGCTTTCAAATTCTACCTTCCATCCAACACCTGGACTCAATTTTACTAAATTCTCTGCCAGTTTAAAACAAGAGTCACCTTTCTTCCAGTTTGCAATGGCACTGTCATCATTTCTGTCTAAGGCCTCATTGTCTGTATTTCTACCAACATTCACATGACAACAATCTAGGACTCTCCTGCCAACCATTTCACAAATCTTTCAGAGTCTTCGGCTTATCCATTTCTAAAGCCATTCCAACATTTTTGGTATTTGCAAATCACAGCACCCCACAAAATTTTGTTTCAGTTTGCTAAAGCTGCTGGAATGCAATACACAAGGAATGGGTTGACTTAATTTATTTGGTTACAAATGTACAGTTCTAAGGCCATGAAAATGTCCAAATTAAGGCATCAAGAGGAAGATACCTTCTCTGGGGAAAGGATACTGGCATCCAGGGTTCCTCTGTCACATGGAAAGTTACATCGTGATGTCTCCTGGTCCTTCTCTACAAAATATCTTTTGGCTTGTGTGGATTCTTGCTTGTTTCTTCTGAGGTGTTCTGTCTCTCTGAGCTTCTTTTGTAGTGTCTTCTTTTTCTCTCTAAATGTCTTGGTCCCTTTCAGCTTTACTTGTCTTTTTATTTTCTTACAAAAACTCCAGTAAATATGATCAAGACCCAACTTGGGTTTCATCTCCATGGAAACAACCTAATCGAAAGTTTATGCCCACAATAATTCTGTACCCACAAGAATGGATCAGAAAAACATAGCTTTTCTGGGTTACATAACAGATTCAAACCAGCACAACCTCCAAAATGTTCCTTTTATCCTTTATGATCCATCTTTCCTTTCAACCCCTTAGTACAACATGGCTCTGGTGAATCTCAGTATAGATTAATTGCATCTTTTACAATAGTGCTTCTTAACCAGGGAGATTTTGCACTGACTGAGGCACTTGGCAATGTCTGGAGACTATTTTGATTATTACAACTTGGGTGCTATTGGCCTATAATGGGTAGAGGCCAAGGATACCAGTAAAAGTCCTCATTGTATAGGAAAGCCTGCACAACAAGGAATTTTAGAGTCTCAAATATCAATAGTGTTGAGGTTAAAATCCTGGCTTTAGAAGTTTATATCTATGGAATCATATGGCATGATTGAGTATGTTGAGAATCATCTATTTTCTTCTGTATCAAATTCACTCTTTATTTCTGAATAGTATTTAAATTTACATTATAATTTGTTCATCTATTCATATATTGGTGGGGTTTCCAGTATCTTTTTTTAGCATGGGCAGACACCAGGAATTGAATCTGGGTCTCTGCATGGCAGGCAAGAATTCTGCCTGCTGAGACACCATGGCCTGCCCTCCAGTATCTTTTTAAATTTTAAACATGAAACCAGTTTCTTATGTCTAGGGCAATCCCTAATTGTCACAATATAGTACTATTTATATATGTTCTTGGTTTCAACTTCCTCATATTTTTTGAGGATTTTTTTGGCTGTATTGATGAGGGATATTAGTCAGTAATTTTATTTTTCATACTATCTTTGCCAAATTTTGGTATTAGGATTATGCTGGCTTGATATATCAAGTTTAGTGGTGATTTCTCCCCTTCTATATTTTGGAAGTCTTGTGTTATTTCTTCTTTGAATGTTTGATAGAATTCATAAGTGGAAACATTTGCCCCTGAAATTTCCTTGTATCAGTCCTTGCAAGAGATTCTGCTTGGCCCCACACACTTGTCTAAACTTTATGCCAGAGATGTGTCCACATTTTAATCGTGATTTCGTAAATTAGACCCTATCCCCGAATGGCTCCCTGACCCCCTACTGAGAGCTTACCCTAAGATGATACAGTACTGCTAAACCACAGATGTTCTCTTTTCAGAAAGACTGCACAACTTCCTGACCAGCTTCCATAAGCCTTTTGCTCGTGTGTTAGTTAGATTCAGTTGTCAACTTGGCCAGGTGAGCATACCTAGTCTTGTTGCTGCGGACATAAGCCAATGGTACATGAACCTCATCTGTTGCTAATTACATCTGCAGTCAGCTAGGAGGCGTGTCTGCTGCAATGAGTGATGTTTGATTAATTGGCTGGTGCTTAAATGAGAGAATGCAATATAGCACAGCTAAGCAGCTCGGCATTCCTCATCTCAGCACTCGCAGCTCAGCCCAGGCCTTTGGAGATGCAGAAAGAAGTCACCCCGGGGAAAGTTGTTGGAACCCAGGGGCCTGGAGAGAAGACCATCAGAGACTGTCTTGTGCCTTCCACGTAAGAAAGAATGTCAGTGGAAAGTTAGCTGCCTTTCCTCTGAAGAACCAACAAAATAAATCCCCTTTTATTAAAAGCCAATCCATCTCTGGTGTGTTGCATTCTGGCAGCTAGCAAACTAGAACAGCTAGATACCATTAGAATTCTCCCAGACCCATGTAACATTTTCCAGTTCCCCATTCCCCTTCCCCCTCAGGCCTCCCTCAAACCCTTTCCATAATTTTCAATCCATTTCCCTTCTCTCTTAGGCCCTTTAAAAAATTACCTTTGTGCTCATCAGAGTTGAGACCAGCTATTGCTGCCTTCCCTTCTTCCCTGCTACAGTAATTTGAATAAAGTCTGCCCTGACACCTCTCTCTGGTACTCTTCTTTGACAGTGGGAAGATTTTTAAATTACCTTTTCAATTTTTTAAAATAGATGTTGGACTAGTCAGATTTTCTGTATCTTCTTTTTTTTTTTTTTTAAAGAGAGAGAGGAAGGAAGGGAAGGAAAGACAGAGAGAAGGAAGGAAGGAAGGAAGTGAGGAAGAAAGGGAAACATTTTCTTGTTTTTATTATATTTTGTTTGTTTGTTTTGTTTTTTACATGGGCTGGGGCCGGGAATCGAACCGAGGTCCTCCGGCATGGCAGGCAAGCACTCTTGCCCGCTGAGCCACCGCGGCCCGCCCCTCTGTATCTTCTTTTACCCTTTCAGATGAATTTTATTTTTCAAAAAAATTTTTCTTTCACACAAGTTATTAAATTTGTTGGCATAAAGTTGATCATGGAATTCTCTTAAAACTCTTTGAAGCATCAGTTGTGATATTCTCTCACTTATTCCTGATATTGGTGATTTGTGTTTCCCTTTTGTTCTTGTTCAATCCAGAACAATGTTCATTTTGTTGATCTTTCCCAGGACCCAACTTCCTGATCCTTTGTTAATTTCCACTGTTTTTTATCTTTTTATTTTATTAATATCTACTCTTTTCTTTTTTCAGAATTATCTCCCTTTATCTTGGAATTTAGCTTAATTTTTTTCCCTGGCTTATTAAAAGTAGAACCTTAAGACATTGATTTTAGGTCTTCTTTTCTAATATAAGCATTTAAATCTATACATTTTCCCATAAATACTGTTCTAGCTGTATCCCACAACTTTTGATATTGTATTTTCAATGTCAATCAGTTCAAAATATCTTCTAATTACCTATATGACTTTATCTTTATCCAAGAATTATATAAAAATGCATTGTTTAATGTTCAGATTCTTGGTGTTTTCTAGATATCTTCTTATTATTGATTTCTATTTTAATTCTATTGTGGCCAGAGAATCATTGTCTATTCAGCTTTATTTTATGGCCCGGCACATGATCAATCTTGGGGAATGTATGATGTGTTCTTGAAAAGAATGTTAATAAATATTCTTCACATGCACATATATAACTCAACATATATATGTTTATGTATATATACTTATATACATATATATACATATATGCACATGTATTTGTCTGTGTATATATGATATATATATGTATAAATCATAGGTTGTCAGCAGTTGAATTATGATGTATTTAGGTATGATTTTCTTTGATCTTATGCTGTTTGGGCTTTGCTGAGCACTAATTTCACTATATTGAGCAAGTTTTTATCAGTTCTCTCTTCAAATATATATATTTTTTTGCCCCACTCTCTTTCTCTTCTCATCTTGGGACTTCAATTACAAACTTGTTAGGACTTTTTGATATTTTCCCACAAGTCTCTGGGACTCTGTCCAATTTTTTGAGTTGATTTTTAATTATTTTTTAAATTTACAAATGCTCTATACCTTCCAAGCACTCTATATCTATCCATGTATTTTTGTTTGAACCTTTGTTTTTCCTGTCTTTAAGAGTTGATCAGGATTTCTCAACATGACACTTTGGACATTTTGTGCTACATAATTATTTGTTTGGGGAGCTGTCCTAAGACTGTGGAATGTTGAGCAGCATCTCTGGTCTCTACAGGCACCAGCCCAGGGAAATATTTCTACCATCCTCCGTCAGAGCCAGGGCAGCACTGGGCCATGCAAAGCTCATCTGAAGCAGTTGGCCTGACTCCCAGAGACCTTCATGGACTCGTATTCTCAATCTGATATACTTAAAACAAAACAAAACAAACAAAGAGGAATTCCCAGTCTCTATTTCTTACATGATATGTCATTTCTTATGGAGTCTAGGACTAATATACCATCATAATTTTAGGAAGAAAGAAATATATTCTGTGGTAATATCCCAGAAAATAGAAGGAACACACTAAGTGTCTCTCAGTAGAGACTCTGGATCCTCGGTCCTGCCCTGGCCTCCAGAGGGCACTGATGCACGTAACAGAATCTTCTTTCTGCTGAAGATGCCCCTGGTCCCCTAAACCCCTCCTCCCTGCAGCTGGCTGAAGGACTGTCACCTAGCTCCTTGCAGAGAGGGACAAGTGACAGAAATCAGAGTTCAGAAAACATCCTGGCTCATCTCAGCACTTTTCTGCTCAGGGAAGAGCTTCCAGAAAAGAGCCAGTATTTTCCACTATTCAGCCATGCTCATGCTGCTCATCCCAGTCCTTCAGATGCTTCTTGCCCTGAGTGAGTAAAGCTCCATTCTGATCCCAGTTCCACAGGTCAGGATGAGCACCTCCCTTTCCTAGTGAAGTCTGCATTGCTTTCCCTGATAAAACTTTTGATGTTGTTGTTGCAGGTGTCAGAGCTCAGTCAGTGACCCAGCCTCAAGTCCATGTGTCTGTCTCTGAAGGAACCTCTCTAGAGCTGAGATGCAACTATTCTTATGGTGCAACTCCTTATCTCTTCTGGTATGTCCAGTACCCCAGACAGGGTCTCCAGCTTCTCCTGAAGTATGTATCAGGGGACAACAAGGTTAAAGGCATTAAAAGTTTTGAGGCTGAATTTCAGAAGAGTGAATCTTCCTTCAACCTGAAGAAACACATGGTCCATTGGAGTGACTCAGCTGTGTACTTCTGTGTGCTGAGGGACACAGTGTCTGGAACTGCAGGGGGAGCTGAGCACAAACCACTGTCATGGTGGGTTTGTCAGAGACTCAAGTGCTCTGCCTGTGCTGTTTAAAGAAGATCTTCTATGATGACAGATGGGGCAAAGAGGGCTTGCAATGCCTGATGAATTTGTTTCAGAAGTTTTTTTTGCCCTTTGAGGAAATTACAGATTTCTAGAATGATGGAGGCAACTGTCCTCTTCTCATATAATAATAAGGTGCTCTACGACTTGCCTTAAGCTTGACCATCTTAAGGAGTTGACTATGTGAGTTGAGAGAGAGTTTAGGGGATGTTGGGTTTTCATGCATGATTTTTAATTTCAAACAACCCAGAAAACAAAAGACGAATGTCTCCTGTTCCTTCCCTCTAAGTTTGCCTTCTCTTTTTGGTTATTAATGGATGATTTTCTTGGGATTTTTCTCACTAGCTCTCACTGTGCTGGTCACAATGTGTCAGAATATTTTGTTTGAGTCTTAACTACTTCTATTCAGAGGGAATGCTGACAAATATTAGCCAATAGTAGGAGACTGATTGGAATTGCAGAACTCAGAGGAAACTGTCATGGTCATGGTAGTTCTGTGCATGATTTAAAATAGTGCAGAAGATCAATGAAGATTTGGAATTCATCAGTGTTTCTTCAAAGACTTTTTCCAGTTCTGAAAATAGCTTTATGTTACTATGATACCCCCAAGCTAATGAGCTTTCTGAGTGTGCTTTTTTGCTCTACATATTAGTAACCTGGTCCACTTCCTCCAGATTCTCTAATTTGTTAAGGTTTTTTTGACCAAAAATATATGACATTTTATAGATAAAAATACAAGAAATAAGTCTCCAGAAAGGCGCAAGCTGCTTACCCGTGGCTCCTGATCTCAATGCCTGTGATAGTTTTTGTACTCAGTGAGTAAAGTCCCATGGACCTTATTATAATTAATATATATATATATTTTCACCCAATATTATATCTTTCAATTGAGCGCTCCCTATTTCATCAAGTCATTTCTTCAAATGCCTGCTTTTTAATAGCTTGCAGAAGAGATTTTCATGCCCAGAATTTTTCTCTCTATATTTACAGTAAAGTTTGACATTCTCCTTTATCAGCCCTCACCACTTTCTTGTTGAGTAAGTGGAACCTGGTCATTACTTTGGGGCCCAGTGGTGGTGTATGCTGCCTTTATGTCTGAAGTAAGTTAAGATAAGAAGTGATTTGACAATGTGAATTTAGGGTTAGGCTCACAAACCCAGTCTTCTTTTTCAAAATTTTGTTACCATCCATTCATATTTTCTCTTTCATAGAATTTAGAAGGAGATAGGTGTATTTTGAATACAGCTATATTTGTATTTCCTGGCACTAGGTTTTTTCACATATTTGATAATCAGTAGATGTTTGGTTAAAGCAAGAAGGAAAATATAAATTATGCTATATATTAAAATTTTTAATGCATGTCTTGTGACTGAACTAAATTTATTAATTGATTTGTGAAGGCATAAAACTATTTATTTAACAGGCATATTTAATTCTTTGTTCAAAAACATAGTATTTATTTCTATTTATCTACATCTTCTGAATAAAGCTCTGTTGCTTTAGTATAATTAAATTTGTTCCTAGCCATTTAATTTTATGATTAGAATATTTCTTTCTGAGGTATGTGGGAAAACTTTTATATGTATTTCTTAGGCACCTTACTCAATCCTTAATGGACTACAGAAGGCATTTGGACTAACAATTAATTTGCAAATAGGTTGCTATGATTCTCTGTGCCACACATCTATGATTTGGCTGAATTAAACATCACCCCCACTTTCTTTAAACACAAGTTATTTCTTTTAGTGTAATAGACATATGAATGGAAAGACAGAAGTTGCATGAGTCATTAAATCCCTTGTCTCCCATCCTGTTTGAGAACAGGATATATTCAAGATCCCTCATATTCTTCCTAAAAAATGGATATAATTGATGATTTTCCCATTAGAATTCTCCCTCTTTGCTGGCTTATGGTTGTTATTAGCTGACTGGCTTGTCCTCATAGGGAAAGTCATTATGTTAAATTAAGTTTAAAACATGTGAAGTAAAAAGGTCATCTTGAGTCCAACACCCCAACTGGCATTTATTAGTTCCCTCACTTTACCAGTAGCACCTGTGCATTAGGAGAATGTCAACTACATTGGTCTGTTTCCTTCAAGACAGGTAATGGAGTGAGAGGGCAACATGGCTGTATGTTATTGGCTTATTCTTAAGTCCAAGTTAGAAAAGGGAGAGTATGATAACTGTTGATTAAAGTGTTTTATCTTACTTAGGTGACAAATTATCCAATGGAAGAAAAAATATTCTTGCCAGAGTATTACAGTTAGTTTGGATATAGACTCTTTTTATCTTTAAACCTTCACCATGTTTGATGTATCAGTTTCCTGTTGCTGCTTGTAACAAACCACAAAAGCTGGTAGCCTAAGACAACATAAATTTCTTCTCTCAAACCTTTGGATGCCAAAGTCAATGTTGAGTTCACTGGGTCAAAATTAAAGCATCAGTAGGGCTCTGCTCCCTCTGGTTGCTCTCAGGAACCATCTGTTCCTCTCTTTTTTCAGTTTCTTGTGGCTGCCTGCTTGGCTTGTGGCTGCATCTCTCCTGTCTCTGCCTCCATGATCACTCTGCCTTGTCTGCGGTTGTTAAATCTCCATCTTTCTCCATCTTAAATGTGGAGATATGTGGACATGTGACTGCATTTAGAGCTGTTGTGACTCCAGAAAGACATGTTTTTAACCGTAAATCATCCTTGTGGGTGTGCATTCCTTGTATATAGGACTTTTTGATGAGGTTACTTCAGTTAAGGTGTGGCCCAGTTGAATCAGGATGAGTCTTCATCTTATCACTAGAGGCCTTGCAGAGAAGGTCACAGAGAGAAAGCCAGGGGGCAAAATATGAACACAGAAAGTCAACAGAACCAGAGGAGAAAGGAGAAGACCTTGCCATATGCATTGCCATGTGACAGAAAAGCCAAGGACCAAGGATGGCCCTCAGCTAGCCCCAGGCGGCCATGTCCTCAGAATTCATCACCTTGAGGTTCTAGAACATTTTTTTTTACTGTTGAACTTCTAAAAATAAAAATATTCTCTATATTTCATGCATTTATTTAGTATATACATATAGTCCTTTACTAGATACGTGCTTTATAAATATTTTCTCCTAGATTGTAGCTTGTTATTTAGTCTTCATGTCAAAAATTTCTTTGAGCTGCATCCAGCCATCATTACTCATATATTTGATGTCTACTTTTTATAGGAATACAGGTTTTCCCTATAAAGATTAAGAAAGCTTATTGTTGCCAAAGTATTTGGAAATTGTAAACCACATTAAAATCATTATGGCTATCACTATATATATATATTTACCTTAAAAATGTTTTGACATTTCAAGAAACAGCCTCAAGTTCAGCTACTTAAACTTATTTGGCTTCTGACAAGGAATTGGGTTTATAAAGTAGTCTGGCAAAGTTATTTCATAAACAGACTTGAATATTCATTTTTCATTTTTAAGATAAGGCATGAAAAAAACAAAATTAAGTTGGGCTTTGGTAAAATCTCTGTTCTGAACATGGATACTTCTTGAATGATAGAAGCAAAATCATGCTTCTAAGTGCAAAAGTTGATTAATAGAAGGAGCATTTAACAATATTTCATAATTAGTTAATTGGCAGAAAAATTTTGGCAGTTTTTGATAGTAGAACAGTTTGTACTGTACGTGGTACCATCAGGATTAACGGTGATTTCAGAAAAAGATTGAGTTTAGCCAAGACTGCATGTACTCTGAGGCAAGGAAGATGAGCTTTTGTTTCTGTGTCAAGGGATAGGCTATCATAGGCTATGATCAAAGGTCATTGGTGCTTGCCGTGTTGTTAGACTAAAATAGCCCTAAAACAATGCCCTACCTTTTATAATCATACAAAAAGAAAGGCTTATCATAATCAGTGATTCTGTGACTATAGCTGGCCTTTGGAGACTATGGAGTCACTTAGAATATATCCCTGTCATCCTGAGACATAAAATAGTGTGGCTTGTTCTGGCTCCTTTGGATTCCCAACTGAAGTAATGGATAGAATATTAATTCCAAGCCTTGAAAACCTAGTGACCAAATTATGGTGTCAGATGTGGCTTTTCTGAACAAGGTTGGGCTGTCAAGACTCCTTAGAGAAGAGAAACTGCTCTCTATATCAGGAAGAACATATCAGGAAGGCTATCAAAAAGCTTCATTCTAAATTTTTAGCACAGAGAGGTTAGTTTTTACTGCTGTTTGGCCACAACACAGGAGACTGAACAGGTACTTGCAGTGAGGATGAAGGTTTCTATATCATTAGTTAGAGAAGGTTGAGTTTAGCAGATCCTGTGTATTAGGAGTTTGAAAGGGCTGCAGTGATTAACATGAACAGCCTTGCCTTATTACAAAGTGAATAAGTTTCAATTTAGGTGCTTCTTGGAGAAATGTCACCATACATGGGTCTGAGAAGACATGATTATTGCATCTTAAGTTGATTCTATAATCCATTACATGTAGCATTTTTTTTCATGTCCCTCCCCCCAGTTCCATCATGCCTGCAATGACTGAACACAGCAGTTGGTTGAATCATCAGTCTTCCTTTCAATATAAAATTTTACCCATGTTTATTTCCAGTAATTGATATCACATTAAAATTCCTTTTTCCCAAAAGGAAGTTTGAGTTGGGCTACACTCTTGGCCAGTGCATGGGGAAGTTTGACATGACACACACCAGCATGCTGTACCAGGAAATCCATTTCCTGTTCTGGGGCAGCAGCAGCACAGAGCTCACTATTTCTTCCCACCTTGTCAGGTTTGCCTCACAGTGAAGAACCCTGAAATTGAAGAAGAAGGTATTTCCATCAGAGGAAGAGCTCTAACATGTCATTCTCCAGCTTGCTGAAGGTGGTCGTGACTTCAGTGTGGCTAGGTAGGGATGGCTCCAGTGGGACTGAGTTTCTCTTTGACCTAAAGTTGTGTGAAACAGGCAATGTCTTGTGGGGACTTTGGGAAAGACAGGTGACAATGTGCAAAAATAGTATTGCCTTGTACTCTACCACTTACCCTTTAAACCTACTGATGCCGTCCTTTTCCCTTCAGGATCCAGTGCTGCCCAGAAGGTGACTCAAACCCAACCAGCAATGTTTGTGCAGGAGAAGGAGACTGTGACCCTGAACTGCACATATGACACCAAGGATGGAAGTTATGGTCTGTTCTGGTACAAGCAGCCAAGCAGTGGAGAGATGATTTTCCTCATTCATCAGTTCTCTTATGACCAGCAAAATGCAAGAGAAGGCCGCTTCTCATTGAACTTCCAGAAATCCACCAAATCCATTAACCTTGTCATCTCAGCTTCACAGTTGGAGGACTCAGCTGTGTATTTCTGTGCACTGAGAGAACACACAGACAGACAACTGCTGGAGAGAGATGTACAAAACCCCCAGGGTCCTGCTTGAGACACCCAACTGCTTAGGGATAAAAGGCAGATTACCATCACAGACAGGAAGTGGCTGGGGCTGTGGTCACACACGCATAGAGTTAGAGGGAGAACACATTCTAAGAAAGCACCTGTAAGCTCATAGACCTAATTCAGAATTATCATTTATCAAAAAGAACCTCATCTGTGAATCTTTGGTTTACAGGAGACATCTATAATTTTTGACTGGTGAAGAAGAGACAAAAGCAGCCACAGAAAACAACTTGCCATTTGTTGATTAGATTGAACTGGAAGAATTGGCTTTTAAAGTTCAGAAACTCAACAAAAGTTTCAGAAAAAATAAATGTGAATTGTTGGATTTTCAGATCAATTGTTCAATAAATATTTATTGAGAATGTATTATTTTATAGTCATCATTCTAAATAAGGAAGGTCTTGAAATCTCTCTACATGTTTACCATTTTTTTATATCATGCTGTTTCATAGTATTTTATAATTAGTTGATTTATTTTATTTTATTTTTTTGCTGTAAGGAGTAGACGGCACTGCAGAGACACAAACATGCTTCTTCATTTGTATGAGAGCTAAACTTGCCACATCACAAGAGAAGTAATTGTTAGTGACACTGGGATCTCTCTGTTCTGGAAACTGAGTGTGCATCAGTCCAGAAATAAATGCACAGGACTGAACAATGTTAACAAGGCTTTGGAGGGGGTGCAAGGGTAGTTCAGCAGTACAATTCTCTCCTGCCATGTGGGAGACCTGGGTTCAATTCGTGGCCCATGCACTTCCCCCCAAAAATCAAAACAAATCAAGTAAAACAAACACACCAAAAACTCAATAAATGGTGCTGCAATAACAGGATACTCATATGGAAAAATAATGAAATGTGACTGTATTAGTTAGGGTTCTCTAGAGAAACAGAATCAACAGGGAACACTTGCAAATATAAAATTTATGAAAGTGTCTCATGTGACCGTAGGAACGCAGAGTCCAAAATCCACAGGGCAGGCTGCGAAGCCGACGACTCCAATGGATGGCCTGGATGAACTCCACAGGAGAGGCTCACCAGCCAAAGCAGGAATGCAATCTGTCTCCTCTGAGTCCTCCTTAAAAGGCTTCCCATGATTGGATTTAGCATCACTAATTGCAGAAGACACTCCCCTTTGGCTGATTACAAATGGAATTAGCTGTGGATGTAGCTGACGTGATCATGACCTAATCCTATGAAATGTCCTCATTGCAACAGACAGGCCAGCACTTGCCCAATCAGATGAACAGGTACCACAACTTGGCCAAGTTGACACCTGTCCCTAACCATGACAGTGACCCAGCCATATAGCATACAAAGAAGAAAAGACTTTGGAGTTCATCTTCTGAGGTATATTTAAGTCAAATTTAGAAAAAATAATACATGCTTTGACATAAATTCCATTGTGTTAGTCCTAGTATACTTTTATGTTTTCCAACATTATTTTTATTAAATTTAGTATATTGACATTGTATGAGAATAGATAATATGGAGAAACAAAACTTTATCAATTAGAAAAAATTACAAGTAAAATCATTCAGTTCAAAAATATAGAAAACCATAAATAAACTGCTGTGCAATGACCACATACCTTTATCAAATCTTATCATTTCATGACATTGATTTCAGTTTAAGATTTAAATATTCATGATAATGTTAAAACCCTATAGCTTCCTCAATTACTTTTCATGTCTCAGTCCCAAATACAGAAGTAAGCAATATCTACATTTGGTATTCTTATTCCCATGCATCTTTTATTGCTTTTATAGATATTTTGCACCTATTCTTACTTTACCTACATTGTACCATACTGAAATATTTTAATATTCTTGTTTATTTCCTCAACATTCCGTGAAAGTGTTCTATGCAGACACATATAGGTTTAGTTTCAATATTTGAAGTATATACTGCTATTGAATTATACCACAATTTATTCGTTCAATCTCTTTTTCTTTTAATGATCCTTAGATTGTTTCATCTGTGCATGTATACTAGTTTTAATTGAATTTTCTTTTACATATTTACTTTAACTGTTATTCCAAGTACAAGAAAGGCTATTTTTAAAATTACCTTAGTTATAGAGCTAAGTATTTCTAACTTTCAAAGTATAGAAAATTTGCATGGTATTCATACTATTCTAGACCAATAAAATTTATTTTGTGGAGCTAGGTATAACCTTCATCCCATACCTAAAAATAATAGCACAATAAAAACAAAATCATCCTTGAATACAGATGCAAACAATTAAATGAAAAAAACTAGAAAATAGAAAACAGCAGTTATTGACAAATAATGCAAGTGGATTTTAATAAATTATTTATTCATTTACATATCTATTCAAAAAAGTCATTGTTTGTTGTGTGAGAAATTGTGCTAAGAGTTCATTCCATCTAGCCTCATTAGCATCTCTAGGACAGGGAAAATCTCAATTTTGATACTGTAGGTTTACTTGCTCCCTGCCAGTCTTAACCATAAAATTATCAATAACAAGGGCTTGTCAGAGGGATACTGTGAAGGATAAGAGTATGCTATTCTCTCCTGTCTCTGCTCTTCCCTTCATTTCACCACTCCTCCCAAAGCATTTAATTGTGTCCATGTGGCTGCTTTTGCCACCCCCGAGCTTTCCAGGACTGACATGCCCAACCTTCAACACTATTTTCTTGATGCCTTAAACTTTCATGTGAGTGAATGAATGGATAATATGCAATTTTGCATTTCCACTTCCTCTTCTATTTGCATTTGAAAAACAGATGTGCAAAGTACAAATCTTAATGGTAACACCTTTATTGGTGAAACGTCAGGTACTATGACAGTTGGGTAGGGAGCTGCATATTTGTCCTACTTTCATTAAGTCAGAGACTTGTATAGACCCCCAAAACTTCAAGTATGTATAAGAGTGTGAACTCCATGACATAATAGCTTTATATCTTTAATACATTAGTTCTCTTCAAAATTTGGTTTATACATCGAGAAATCAAAGGACAATATCCTTCTAAGAAGGAATATTTTAATGCATGGTGGCATACTGAGCAAGAGGCAAGAATGTCTAATTGAATAACTGAGTTTTGAAGCCATGTTTAGCAAGTGACTGAAAATACTAAACCAGGAGACTGTCATAGCAGCTTTGTGTTTTACTCAGTTCACAAATCTAGTATGTGAGAGATAAAATATTTAAACTCAGGTCAATTGACTCCAGGTGACACTTTTTTTTTTCTAAAAAAGGAAGAACAAGAATAAATGAGCACAAAACTCAGGAAGTTAAAAAATCAAAAACAAAATGAAATGAAAACAGATGGAAGATAGGTAAAAGCAGAAATTGATGGATCAAAGGAAAAATAATAGTCAGTGATAAAATCACAATCTGATCTTTGAAACTTTCTGAAATACTACCACAAGTAAGCAAAAAGTGAGGATGGCACAAATACACACTCCAAAAAATTAAATACAACATAATTAAGTTGACTTTATTTCAGGAATGTAAGGATGATTCATAAATATATTGATATAATTCTTCATATTAACAAATTTTAAGAAACTCAAGATGTTCTTGAGACTACTTTGATGGATTTAGATCTGAGCTAACTCATTACCTACACAGTACGTTAAGAACCTGGGTAAATTCACCTTATTTTGGTAAGGCTTACAAATATTTGGACACTCTTAATTTGACTGAAATTATAAATATAGTGTGTTTTCTTGTTTTAAATCTCCTTTCTGCTTTAGATTATTTCTATAAGGATAAGGGGAAATGAGGAGTTTATTTAGCCATATTTCTATGAAGTCTTGGCTTCTATTCATTACAACAGCTTCATAACCTTTTGCATATTTGTTTTTAATTGTGAGCTGCTTCCACGTTTTACTTTGGAAAGTTTTGGAGCAGTAGCAACATTTAAATTTATGGAATTTAGAAACACTTCACTTCCTGGAATTCCTCTGAAAATTGTTACTCTTTCTCTTCTTAAACCTCTCATAGTTTTGTGAAATAAAGCTCTTTCTTCATTACTGTGACTGACTGTGTCCAGGGCAAATGACAATTTAAATGATGTTAGTTATATAGATTTGTATATAACATTTTACTGGTTCATTTGAACAACTATATCCAGGAAACCTTTATCACAAACCAGTTAAGAGAAAAAGCTGGAGTGACCACTGGCCATGAATAAAGTACCAGTATCCGGGCAGCTGACAAAATCCTGGCAGGGTTTGTCATCCTGGCTACAATGCACGGCTCAAAGCAGGTGACTAATAATTGGTCTGAGAGGAATGTTCATGACACTCCCTAGTGGTGAGCTCCCGAATTGCAGTTTGTATATTTCTACCGTATTTTCTTTCTTCTTTTGACTAATGAAAAGAACCTGCAGTTACTTATTTTGCACCTAGTTCCATTTGGATGAATACAGAATCTCTTAACTTTCTAACTACTGTCTTATTACAGTTCAAGGTCTTGAAAAGAAATGATTGTGCTATTCTCCAGCCTCTCAAATCCACCACGCCCATGAAAACAACAACAGCAAAACATTCTGTATTGGAAAAAAACAGGGAACAGAGGTTTTGCTATCAGAGAAATCTGTGTTCGAGCATATTAGCTCTGCCATGTACCTGTAAATACTTCTGAGTTCTTTTCATTATTTGTAAAATGGCACAGTGATATCTTTTTAAATGTTTTGTTGAGAGAATTTCTCAATAACAGACACACAGAAATTGACAATAAACAAATAATCAATTAATAAGGGTAATCTCAGTAGATGCAGCAAAAGTATTTGAAAAAAAAGTAGCATTCATTCCTGATTAAAAGCTCTGAGAAAATTATGAATTGAAAGGGCTTCCTCAACTAATAAAATACCATTTACAAAAAACCCTACATCACATGTTATCAATAACAATGAAAGACTGAGTGCTTTATCCCTAATATCTGGAAAAGGTAATAATTTCTGCTCTCATCAATTCCATTTAATGTTGTACTAGATGTTCTACTCAGTGCAGCAGGTGAAGAGAAAGATTAAAAAAGCATACAATTTGGAAAAGAAGAAATTATGTATCTTGCATCCAACATTGCCATATGTGTAGAAAATGCAGAAAATCCAAGGGATTTAAAAAAAACTTCTAAAACTAGTAAGTGTGTTTTGCAAGGTTACAAGATGAAAAATCAATATAGAATTACAATTGTATTCATATATATTTGCAAAGAATAATAAATTAAAATTTAAAAATCAGTATCATTTTAATAACATTAAAATATGTAGTGCTTGGGGGTAAATCTTACAAAAGATGTGCAATATCTGTACATTTATATCTATAAAACATTACTGAGAGAAATTAAGACCTAAAGAAAAGGAGAGATATATCACGTTCATGGATTGAGGATCCTAACTCATGCTCCAGGCTTTTGATGCAAATCCATATTTTGGGGGAAAAATTATTTTGTTACAATTTCACAGCAAAACTGTTGGTAGAGGGACAACAGTAGAAAACATCTTTGAGGATAGATCTCTGTGAAGAGTATTGGGTTAGTACACGTTGCCTGATTCAAAGGGCTTGTCACCTTACTTTGGAGTCATTGAAATCACGTTGGGATAAAATATTCATCTCAGACTATATTGTAAGATTCAGTAATTTTAATTACTGTGCTTCTTCTGTATAGGATTCATATTTTTCACCTTTTAATGCTCCTGAAATTCAGGCATATTTGACTATTGATCATATGGTGTCACCTTTTCCCCTAAAGTTTTAATGTTCCTTAAAACTTACGTTATTTTAGAGCTGAGGAAATATTGTTTTTCGAGTAGTAGTGATTCCTCAAATAAAATTTATTCATTTTTTGTCTATTAGCATTTTTATTCATTGTTTTTATTTCAAACAAATTGCCTTCAAGTGAAATCGAACTAATTCATGCCACTGACAGTGGTAAATTGGGCAGAATATCCATTTCCCCAATCTTGTGTATTACAAAGATTTTAGACATTTACAGATCTGCAAGCCTTTTTTATTTTAAAATCATTTCTTTAATTAACCAAAATCATATTTCATTCCTGTCAACCCTAAAGAACCTAGACTCTATCTGAGTTCTACAAAAATTTCATGCACTGTGATTACTTTCCAGAAACCTACACCCTCCAGATGAGTTCCGAGGCCAAATAAGTTCTGAAACCCAGAGTGGCCAGCCTCTCCAAGAGCATCAGCTAGTTTCATCCCCTATCCCAAGTTATCGATAGCCCTTTCCAACATGAAATGTTAGAATAGGCCTAGCTGAAATACTCCTAAAGATTGGGAAAAGGATCAAAAGAGAAAGAAGAGTTATAATAGAGAGGATAGGATTTAACAAATAAGTATGACTGCTGAATCATTATATTGATATTTCTTATAGTTTCCAGGGTCTTGGGGCATCTAGAAGAAAATACCTAAAATTATGGAGCTGTAACCCATACGAAACTCTGAAATCTGTTCTGTAAGTATTTGCTATAATGTACTTTAAAATTTATTGCTTTTTTATATATATGTTATATTTCACAATTTTAAAATGTTTTAGAAAATAAAAAAATTTAAAAAGTAAAGTTGAGGTCGAAGACTTTATTTTTTATCAATTGTTTATGACTTTTTATTTGAAGTAATTCAGACTTGTAGGACAGTTCAAAAATAATACAAACCCTATGTAGAGAACATTAGCATTCTCTTCCCTCCCCTCACCAGATACCCAGATCCACCTGTTTTGTTTTTGCCCCTTTTGCCCTATCCTCTCTCTGTCTCATCCTTTTCTTTTTCTCTTTCTTCTCTTTCTTTCTTCCTTCCTTCCTTCCTTCCTTCCTTCCTTCCTTCCTTCCTTCCTTCCTTCCTTCCTTCCTTCCTTCCTTCCTTCCTTCCTTCCTTTCTTTCTTTCTTTCTTTCTTTCTTTCTTTCTTTCTTTCTTTCTTTCTTTCTTTCTTTTTCTTTCCTTCCTTCCTTCTTTCTTCCTTTCTTTCTTTCTTTCTTTCTTTCTTTCTTCCTTCCTTCCTTCCTTCCTTCCTTCCTTCCTTTCTTTCTTTCTTTCTTTCTTTCTTTCTTTCTTTCTTTCTTTCCTTCCTTCCTTCCTTCCTTCCTTCCTTTCTTCCTTTCTTTCTTTCTCTCTCTTTCTTTCTTTCCTTCCTTCTTTCTGTCTTCCTATCTATCTATTGATCGATCACTCAATCAATTGATCTATCTATCATGCTACCTATCTATCTTTCTATCTATTGATCTACCAATCAATTTTCTGAGCATTTGAGAGCAGTTTGCATATGTTTTCCTTTAGATTTTGGAGCATATTTAGAATGATTTTTAAAAAGTTTTGTTTGGAATGTCCCAGGTCAGATCTGCCTCCTCATTGATGGTTTCTAGTGTCTTAATCTTCTCTTTGCCTGGGCCATCACTTCCTGTTTCTTTGTGTGTTTTGCAATCTTTCATTAAACCCTAGGTATTTTGATATTTTAATATGTTGTCTCTGGAATTTAGACTCTGAGGTATCTGTTCCTTACGCTTTTATCATGTCAGCATAATGAGAGAGCTTTCCTTGAATACCAGGAGCTAACCACAGCAACAAAAAAGTCAGAACTATGAAAATGCTCTCCTTCATGGCTTATCAAAAAGTTAAGTTTAGCGAATAATTCCAAGCCAAAGCCCAGGGATCTCCTTGTTCCTTTCTGTGTCTGCATCTTGTCTTGGGTATCTGTGTTTGGCCTTAGGAATTCCCCTTCTTTCATGGTTACAAATGTCCCCTTTTCCCTACGAAACAGTTTCCTCATGGCATACACTGCACTATATGTCCTACAACCAACAATTCTTTTTCCTCAGGAAGCCACTTGACTGATTGCCTGAAATGGATGTTAGGAGAGCGCTGTGCAAGTTCTGGAACAGCTAGTCTCACTACCAGATTCATTGGGTTGGAGACACAAGCTTCCACTCCCTGCTTAGGGCTACTCTGCTCCCTCTGGAACCTGGACCAAAGACCTGCATGGACTGGCTCAGCACTGAGACAGTGAGGGGTGGGGGAGAACCAGCAAGGGAGCCAGGAGCTGCTACCTCTTAAAAAAAATTTTAACAGTTTTTTTCACACACTATACAATTCATCCTAACTGTACAAGCAATGGCTTTTGGTATATTCACATAGTTGTGCATTTACCACCTCAGTCAATATGAGAATACTTTCATGTCTTTTGAAATAAAAATCTGGTACCCCTTAGAGACCCCTATTGTTGATAATTAGCTTTAGTAAAGTGCCTTTGTTACAAATAATGAAAGACTATTACAATGTTATTGTTAATTGAAGATCTTTAGTTTGCACTAACTGTATTTTTCCCATATACTACCCCATTATTAACACCTTGTAATAGTGATGTATATTTGCTCTATTTCATGTAAATACTTTCTTAATTTCTACAATTAATCACTTTCATCATCCACTCTAGGTTTTGTTAAGTTATACATTCCCAGTTCTCACCCTCTAGTTTCCTTCTGATGACATATATAACTCTAGCCTTCGTGTTTCAATCATACACTCAGCTTTGCTGAATTACGCTTACTATATTGTACTACTATCACACAGTATTGGGCTATGCATTTCTGAACATTTACAATCAACCTTATTAAGCATTCTGTACTCCTTAAGCATCAATTGTTCAATCTCTGCCCTCTTTCTATGGCCTGATAACCTATGTTCTCAAATTTAACTCCTAAAGCTTGCTCATTATAGTTAATTTATATTACTGAGACCATACAATATTTGTTCTTTTGATTTTGGCTTATTTCACTCAACATAAGATACTCAGGGTTCATTCATATCATTGTATTTATCATGACTTCATTTCTTCCTATAGCTGTAAAATATTCCATCATATGTATACAACACCTTCACCCAACCACTCATCAGTTGATGGACCCTTGGGCCACCTTTCATCTATTGATGATCGTGAATAATGTCACCGTATGCATTGGTATGCAATGTCTATTTGTGTCCATGTTTTCAGTTCTCTTTAGTACATACCTAGCAAAGAGATTGCCAGACCTCCTGCCTCTTTTAAGTGCCCTGTTACTGAAATCTTTCAAATGTTTCCTGGAGTTTGTGAAAGATGTTTCTGTCAGTTCTTGCTAGTTGTTCAAAGCTTCTGTGAGAAGGTGGGAACCTTGATGCTTCTCACTCTGTCATTTTGAAGGGGGTGGGCTCCTTAATTTTTGCATGTTTCCTTGTTTGAGGGCAGCTTCCCAAACTAAACGTCTATTCTTGAATTACTCATTTTTCTTCATTGATTTGAAATGTCACTTTTGTTCATTTTTTCCCTGTTAAGGTTTTCAACTTATGCATTGCTTTTCATCCAATATTTATACTGTAATAACAATAGTGCATTTTGCCAATCATGTATTCTGCTTTCTGGATATGGAATTATATATCCAGCCAACCATAAGCCTATGCTAGAATACTTACATAGTAAATAATAGAAATGGAAGATAAACTATTAGGGGAAGGAATAAGAGAAAAACTCACTTCACTACTCACAGGATTGTGGCAATTTCTAAATGTGAGAGTCATCTCAGGCCAGATAAATAATCTACCAGTGATCCCCAATCTTGAATCTGTTTTGAATTGAGAGGATACAGACAAAGTTGCAGAAAACCATGATTAAAAATGGTTCAAGCCTGTGGGAAATAGACAATCAGCTTTGAAGAGCAAGGACAACTGCGTATCTTCTGTGTTCCTCCTGAAGAGGAGGAACCAACCAATCAAGATTTAACTTTAGAGTTCTGAAGGGTCCCAACTAATTGGAAGGTCTTGAAAGCTGCTGCTGCCTCAGTGTTTGGAATCCTGTCATTTTCCTTACGGGAAATAATTTTTCTCTCTTCAGATATCACATATGCTTCCTGATGACATTTGGAAGTTGCCTGCATAGAAAGTATCATTGGCTTTCTGATCGTGTGTTGAAAATAAATTATTACATTTCAGATACAGTGCCTTTAATTTAGGTAGAATGAATAAGGGCAGGCCATTGTACTGAGATTCTCACTCTCTATTTCTTGATTTTGCTGGACTGGTCTATGTTTTAGTCCTTCCCTGAAGTAAGAGTCTCTGAGGACAGGACTGGATATAAAAACTCAGAAATGGACAGCACAATACTACCTAATTGTAATGCAATTATGTTAAAACATTGAATGAAGCTGCATGTGAGGTATAGGTTTTTTTTTCTCTCTATTATCGTTTTAATTCTTATTCTGTTGTCTTTTTATTTCTTTTTCTAAATCAATGCAAATGTACTAAGAAATGATGAATATGCAACTACGTGATGATATTAAGAATTACTGATTGTACATGTAGAATGGAATGATTTCTAAATGTTTTGTTAATTTTTTTTAATTAATAAAAAAATAAAAAAATAAAAAAAAGAGTCTCTGAGGAACAAATACATTTCTTTGGGCTATAATATCATCATATCAACACTTAAGAATTATATTATTGTGAAATATAACATGGGTTCATAGAGCTACAAAAACTTTACAAACAACGAATCTATGTTACATAGATGCAAATTAAGGTTTATGAGATATTTTCAAATTGAAATATCATTATTATTTTTGTGGTGATAACACACAAAATTTCCCATTTTAATCTTTATGTAATGGTATATACATTCTCAGTGCTGTGCTATGTTCATCACCAACCATTACCAAGACTCATGACCCCAAACTAAAAATCTATGTCTAATGAGCATTGATTTCCCCTTCTCTCCTTCCCCAGCTTCTGATAACCACGAATCTACTTTCTATTCCTATGAATTTGCTTGTTCTAGATATTTCATATAAGTAGATTCATACAACATTCATCCTTCTGTGCCTGGCTTTTTTATACAACATAATGCTTTCAAACTTCACCCATATTATGGCATGTATCAGAACGTCATTCATTTTTATAGCTGAATAATATTCTATTATAAGGATATATCACAGTTTGCTTACGCATTCATCTGTTGATAGATGTGCCAGTTTGAAAGGATTTATGTACCCTAGAAAAGCCATGTTTTAATCCTAATCAATCTGTGAGAGCAACCACTTCTTCTAATCCTTATTCAGTACTATAGTTGGAAACTTGATTAGGTTATCTTCACAGAGGTGTGCCTCACCCAACTGTGGGTATTAACTTTTGAATAGAGGGAGATATGACTCAAGCCATTCCATGTGGGTCTTGATCACTTAATTGGAATCCTTTAAAGGGGGAAGCATTTTGGAGAAAGTTTGAGAATTACGAGAGCAGCAGAGACATGAGAACTACAGAGCCCACCAGCCAGTGACCATTGGAGATGAAGGAGAAAGCCCCTGGGGGAGCTTCAAGAAGCAAGAGACCTGGAGAAGAAGTAGAAGACGTCACCATGTCCGTTATGTGCTTTTCCAGTTGAGAGAGAAACCCTGAACTTCATCACTCTTTCTTAAGTGAAGAAAGGTGCCTTAATTTGGATGTTTTTATAGACTTGCTTTAATTGGGACATTCTCTCAGCCCTAGAACTGTAAACTAACAACTTACTAGATTCCCCTTTCTAAAAGCCATTCTGTTTCCGGCGTATTGCATTCCCGCAGCCAGCAAAGTAGAACAATGGACATTTGAGACGTTTTTGCCATTTGTCAATTGTAAATAATGCTGCTATCAGCAATGGTGTACAAGTATAAGTTTGAGTCCTGCTTTTGATTTTTGGGGGTATATATATCCTTATTTGTCTATGATGTCTTTACATTTAAAGTCTCTTTTGTCCAATATATTAGTACAGCTACTCAGCTACTTCTGTTTTGTTTTGGTTACAATTTGCATGGAAAGTCTTTTTCCATCCTTTCACTTTTGATCTATTTATATCCTTATGTCTAAGATGCGTCTCTTGTAAGCAGTATATAGTTGGATTATATTTCTTAATCCATTCTGCCAATCTGTATCTTTTAATTGATAAGTTTAATCCTTTAACATTCAAGTTATTACTGAAAAGGCATTTCTGAATCCACCATCTTATCTTTTAGATTTTATTTGTCAGATCTATATATTCTTTTCCCTCTTTCTTTTTTTATCCATAAAATTATCCTTACTGGTACTTTTTAATTCCATACCCTTCTCCAGACCTTCCTCTCCTGTCTTTTTTTTTCCAATGGCAAAACTTCCTTTAGTATTTCTTGTAGGGCTGGTCTCTTGTTGACAAATTCTTTCAGGATTTGTTTGTCTGTGAAAGTTTTAATCTCTTCCTCAGTTTTGAAGGACAATTTGTCTGGGTACAGAATTCTTGGCTGGAAGTCTTTCTCTTTCAGGATATGCCTTCTTGCCTCCATGGTGCTAACTGAGTCGTCTGAACTCAGTCTTATGTGGTTTCCCTTGTATATAACAGATTATTTTTCTCTTACCACTTTCAGAATTTTCTGCTTCTTGCCAACATTTGACAGACTGATTAGTCTGTGTCTTGGGGAAGGCCTGTTTGGATTTATTCTATTTGAAGTTCATTGAGCATCTTTAACTTGAATATTTATGCCCTTTATAAGAGTGGGAAGTTTTCCCCCATTAAATCCTCAACTACTCTTCCTAGCCCTTTACTCCTCACATCTCCTTCAAAGACACCAATGATTCTTATATTTGTTTGCTTTGTTTTGTCCCTGAGTTCCCTGAGATCCAATTCAAATTTTTCCATCTTTTTGCCATTTGCTGTTTTTAGTATTTGAAATCAGTTATCCTGTCCTCTAGATCACTTATTCTTTCTTCTACCTCTTCAAATCTGCTCTGTGTGTCTCTAGCATGCTTTTTATTTTATTTATTACAGAATCTTTAGTCTCTGTGATATCTGCTATTTTTCTGTTTGTTATTTCAAATTCCTCTTTATTCTCTTCTAGTGTCTCCTTGATCTCCTTTGTGTCACTAGGCATCCCATTTAATTTATTTAGTAGAGTTATATGAACATCTTTCATTAGTTGTTCCAATGTCTGTGTCTCCTCTGGTGTTTTAATTTGGTCATTAGGCTGGGCTATACCTGTCTGCATTGTGGTATGCTTAGTGATCTTCTGTTGTTTTTGCCACATATAAATATCTTCATTGATTTACTTTGGAAATTGATTCTCCTTCAGTAGTCTAAAGCCTTGTGGTTGCAGTATGGATGTGGAGCAGGACACAGGGCAGTGGCGGGGCACAACAGTGCACTGATGTGTTGCAGGGCAGGTGTAGGCACAGGTTAGGGATGCTGTGCTGGTGCTTGTGAATGTGGGGGCCCAGTGGCCGGGGAGGATGTGGCTGTGTGGGTGCTTGGGTCTGGGATTTGTAATCTGTTAGTGCACTGGTCTAGGGTGCTAAACCCTTTGTGTGCATGTGCAGAACTATCGCAGCAGGTCGGTGTTATGCATGCTCGGGCTGGGGGTGGATGTGACCCAGCTGCACAGATTAGTGCTTTCCCAGAGCTGGGGGTGTGACTGGGGGCCATGCGCATGCACTGTTCTAGGAGTGCCGTAAACTGCTGTACCAGTGAGGAGAGCTGGGGGAGGTGGGGAGGAAGAGGGGTGGGGGCGGGGGTAGGGTGCTGTGCGACTGTATGGTCTGGGGGTGGGTCTAAACTCGACATGGAGGTAAGCGCTTGCAGCCTTTATGTGCTGGCGACAGCTTCCTGGTCCCCATCTCCCCATCCGTGCACTCCTCAGGGCTCCAGGCTTCTGCTTTAGGCTCTTGTTCTCTGCTACTCAGTTCCTCAGCTTTTGTAAGCAGGGTCCCCGGGTCGAATGTCGGGACCTACATCTGGAAACAGCTTCTCTCTTTGAACCTTTCTTAAGGCGCCAAAAGTCTCTGCTCTGCTGGGGCTCCAGAGATTGGGACATTCATCCCTTTGTCATCATCAATTTGTTACAGACAAAGGCCATGGATTCTATTGCCTGACAGGCTCGATACCAATTCCGTGGGTGACTCTGACTGGCCTGAGCTGCGCGCCTCCTCAAACATTCTTTCTTCATTGAGCTTTCACCCAAATTGCATTGTCTCTATTCTCACTCTAGGCTGAAAACTGGGTGGGAGAGTCTTTTCAAGTCATTGAAATACCTTTCCCACCTTACAGTACACCAGAAAGTGAATCAATTTCAGGCTACTGGGACATTTCTAAGAATCAACACTAAGTCAGGCTGCCTGGGCCATCACTTACCCACGGTGCAACTTTGGACAAATTATTTAACTCTATTCTTCAACTTTTTAATGAGTAAATTTGTAATTATTAACAACATTTACTTTGTAGAGGTTGTTGTGAGAGTCATATAAAATGATACACGTGAAGTCCTTAGAAAAATGCCTGGTATATCTTAAGGGTAAACCAAATAAATATTAGCAAATACTGTTATTATCCTGAGGCTTTGCATGATCTAGAACTCTTGAAGTTTTTCCCAGCATTGAACAAAAGAGTTCAAGAAAGGCAGAAGTGGGAACACTTTAAACTTTCTTCTGAATCACCCAGTGCACTCTTCCATCTGGAGCACAGTCTATATGATGATGTTGCCACCAGCAGAGGGCAGTGCCATTCTGTTCTCAGACTCCCCTACGTGGTTTGAGATTAGCATGTGCATGTATTGAAAACAAAAGATTGAGCTTGTCTCTAATTGGTGAGGTAAGACAACTGGATATCACTCAGGGGTGTGCCACAGGAGGATCAAGGACTTGATATACACCCCGTTAAGAGAACTGACTCTTGGAATGTGGCTCCATTTCAGGTCCCAGGACTGAGTCTTCTGTGACACAATTAGGAAGAAGAATGGAGAAACTCCTGGGAGTGTTGTTGGTGATTCTATGGCTTCAGTCACCCAGTGAGTTGGGGGCTATCGGTGATGGGAACAGGGAGGCCAAAGTTCAGAGCCTCCAAGACTGAGGGGTAAAGTGTTCTTGTTAGTCTGGAAATGTATAGAAGATTAGGGAAGGGTATGCAAACACTGGAGAGAGGAAATGCACAACTGACTGCTGGTCTCTGTCCTTTTGTTTCTGCCTAGGTGTGAACAGCCAAGTAGAGCAGAATCCCCAGGACATGATCATCCAGGAGGGTGAAAATGCCACCATGAACTGCAGTTATAAAACTGGTATAAGCTTCTTACAGTGGTATAGACAAGATTCAGGTAGAGGCCTTTCCTCACTGATTTTAATACGTTCAAATGAGAGGCAGAAACAAAGTGGAAGACTGAGAGCCATGCTGGATCCCTCCACCAAACTCAGTTCCCTGGTCATCACAGCTTCCCGGACTGAAGACGCCGCTGCTTACTTCTGTGCCGTGTATGCACAGTGTTCACCAGGCACCTGCAGCTCCTACCCAAACCCTGCCTGAGATACTTCTCAGAAGTCCTGGTTGTGGGTAGAGGTAGTGGTAGGTCCTCCAATGAAGGAGAGTCTATCAACAGCTGAAAATGTGAAAGGAACACACTCTCAAATCTTTGATGTTTTAGAAACATTCTTGGGTGGGGCATAGGGCACTAGATTTGGAGTAGAATAGAAATTTCAGGTTCACTTCTTCCAATACTGACTATCTGGTCTTAGGCAACCTTCGATTTCCTCACCAGAAATGAAGGATTTGGTTCTATGAGCTGAAAACATCCCTAAAGTTCTAATTTTCTTAAATTTAAACAACAACAACAACAAAGGAAACAATGAACGTTTGCTGAGGATAAGGATGGTGTGCCCAGTTTTAGAAGGTCTCTGTCCTATTGTGGCCTGTTTGAGATACAGGTGGGTCTTTGAGATGCGCAAGGTAATTCTTACATTCTCTAATTTCTATATAGGAAACAGAAAATTCATCAGGAATTAAACGAGGTCTTAGGACTCTTTCAAACTCACCTTTTATTTTACAGCTGAGGGACTGAAATCGTTGAATTATGGAAAGACCCTAAACTCTAGAGAATAAGGATGTGGATCTCAACCTATATTGCTTGTATTGTTGTTTTATTTGTCCATTCTGCAATGCATTTAAGACAATAAAAATACATACAAACTACAGAATAAAATACATTGACGAGGGAATTCTAGTAAATGAAAAAGAAAATTTGCAGGGAAGCATAGCAATGAATAAAATTGACTCTCAGAGAATACTACTGCATTAGCCTGAGGAATGATTAAAAGTAAGGCAAAGTTTGCACCTAATGTTCCTAATCATCAGACCCATTAAAAGCATATATTTTCTGCTGTTATTAAATGAAAGTCATATTGTAAGATACCTAGAATTCCTGTTAATGATGTCCAAAATTGTACAAAGAGAACCTTGTACTGTGGATGGCAATGATATGTGATATTTAGGTATTGTCAGCATGTTGTACCCTTAAAAACTCATAATCTTCATTTAATTCTTTCCCAAGAAATAAAACTTCAGGAAAAATTGAAAAATGTTTAAAAAACATCCATGACAATGTAATATTGAATTCAAAAAATGGTAAAAAAAAATCTTAATATTGAAGAAGTTTTGAATGATTAAATATAATGTGCTATAATATATGAGAGACTTATTTCTGAAAATTTCTTATTTCATAAAATCATCTCTGGATTTTAAGAAACATTGAGGTGTTTGCAAAGAAATGAGAAAATATACTCAACATACTGATGAGCAAAATAAAAGCCATTGCATTATTTATAGTATTACCGTGGAGAGAGTTGCTGCAAAGGTGTGTGTGAGAACACAGGTCAAGGGCACAAGAGAAAGTTTCATGGTGCAAAGAGCTCAGAAATGGTAAATAGTCCCCTCGTCACTTGCACAGCACAGAGGGTCCAAAGAGCAGGGGAAGAAGCCCCATGTCGTCCAGTCCCCAGAGAGGCCCAAATGCCTCCAGGTGAAGGTCAGGAGATGGCAGCTTTGTAAACCGACCCCCCTTCTGTGGGGAAGAGAGAAAAATCTAAACTGTGCAGGATAGTTTTTATTCACCTCAGGGGAGGAGGCCCTGCCACTAAGAATTCCTGTTCTGATGAGCATCTGGGTCTATTTGATCCTGGCTTCCCTGTTCAGGTCTGGCTGGGCCTTTTCATTAGACTCCACATCTCCCCAGGTTATAGAATGGCACACAATAGGGAAGGAGGTGGGTGTAGTAGAGGCTGGAAGCCAGCTGCTTAGTTCTTCTTTGGCTTCTCCAGAGAATGATGTGGGGGTAGGTGAGGGCTGGGTGACAGCCATTTAACAGGCGTCTTTGATTTTGTGAACAGTTACCCTAAGGATGTGTTATGGAAAGCTAGAATTTTTAAAGTGGTTTCCTTAATTAAAGGAATTATGTTTAAAATTATTCATGTTTTATCTGTGCACACATATTTTAATATTCAGTATGTCTTAGGTATAAAATCAGGAAAAGAACATTTTTAAAAAAAGAATTCTGTCTGTACTCTGATCATGTCATCAACAAATTAATAATCATCTAATCTTTCTGAAGTGCATGTTTTTTCATTAGAACTACATTTTAAGTACCTTGAAGGTAAATTTGCCACACTGCTTTCTTATTATTCAGTACTCTCTAGTAAAGTTAAAGAATCATGATAAATACTTACCTAAGGTATATGGATTGAGCAAACTTCATGTTAGGAGATCATTTAAATGGTCTTAAATTTCCATCAAGGTTTTATCCTCTAGTGAGGCTCAATGGACCCTGAATGCAGTGAAATTTGCCTGTGGTTTTTGATGATAATCAAGTGCTTGGATTATATATTAAAGTACTTTATTGGGTAACAATGAGGTTTCATTGTATTACATTGTTTATCCCCTTTGGAGGAAAAATATCATTTCCATTTCTTATGTAAAGAAGAGGAATTATGATAGAAGTAATGTTTGTTTCAATATTTAACTGGACATCATGATACTATCCTCTTGTTTCACCTGAGTTTAGCAGTGCTGAGAACATGCATTAAGAGGACCAAGCATTCATGGAGTTACCTTGACTGTGGCAGGTCATGGGCTGTGGTTTGTTTGATGATTTTCATCATTACTAACAGCATCATATATTATGAGAGAGCAAAACCCTGCCCCTAACAATAATCTGTAGATTCCAGGTCAATGTATTTGCTGTTTCAAAGATGATGAAGACTCATATTTAGCAGAATAAGTGGTCATTTACTAAAATATCCTGAATGATTGCACTAGAGACCCAACCTGGTCCTTAAGAGTCAATTCTCATTTATCACACCATGAGGTGGTTTAATCTCACATTAACTGAATATTTTTACCTCAACACTGTGCTTCAGTTATTTTCATCTCCTTTTTCATTTTTGACAACGCCAAGGCACTCACCACATTTATATCTGCTGATTCTTCTGTCTAGAACTCTTCCTCTCCCAACTCCAAACTCCTTGCAAAGCTTGTTCATTCTCATCCTTCAGGTCTCAGCTCAAATATTATGAGCTGGAAGAGGGGCAATCATCAGAAATCTGGTTGGATGGTGGTGTATCATCAAAATGCCAATCAAGAACCTGGATGCCTTCTTTCTCCACAAGATCAATGTCCTAAATTGCTTCCTCATTCGCTTACTGTTATGGGAACTTCATACTTCTTAAATTCCTCTATAAAATCATTTAAGGTTGCATGGATTGGATTGGATTACATCTTCATACGCTGAGAATGCCAACAAATATTATTATTTTTGTTTTGAACAGCTGTCTGTATTTTATGAAACTTAAGAGGAAGAAAAGAAGCCTTGTATATTCACCAAATATTTACCATTTCTGGAGCTCTTCCTTCATTCCTGAAGAAACAAGTTTTCCTTTCCTCTGAGAGAATGTGTCTGAAATGATGTATTTCCCTTAAACTTTGGAAAGTTTTCTAACCCCCCTCCCCAATTTCTGAATTCTGAAGCATATCTAGACCTAAGGCATGGTGCAACTTTTGAAAAACTATGTCTTTGCAGTACCTACAACTAGGCTGTATTGTTCACAAATTTTTCCATTTCTAGTATTTCTGAATTTTAACCTTTTTTTAAATGGGCCATGCATTGTGGCATTCTGGAATGCCTGTAGAGACACTCTAACATTTCTCACCATCAATGTATTTCTTAGATGTCTGTGAACATACAAAAAGGAGAGAATTCTATTTCTGGTTTTACTCTTATTTGACTTTGTGGTGCTGCATCTACCACCACAGAGGACTGGAGATTCCTTTATATTATTCCAGGGTAGAGCAAGCAGAACAATTCCAAGGCATCAGGCAATCCTGTGTTCTTTGCTTTTTGTTCCATGGGTTTTGACAATTGCCAGCAACTGAGAGGAGTGAAATAAATACCAGAATGACAACCAGTGGTAATTGTTCCTTGTAGCTTATTTGTAATGATTTTTTTCATTTCTTAATTTTAAATTTCAATATTAACCCTTCTACTTTCTGTCTTCTGGAAATATTTATGGTCCCTGTCTCTGAATGGTCCCTACCCTTTTCACTGTTAGGAAATTTGGCTTGTTTCCTGTGTATTTCTATTCTTTCAGTTAGGATGAAATTGGAAGATAGAGGGCAAAGCCATCCCACCCGGAGTTACACCTCATTATTAGGAAAAATAGCACTGCTCTGATTTTACAGCCTTTGTATGTTTCCTATGGGGATGTACAAGCATGAGCCAAGGGAGTACCTCAAGTACACCCCTCCCTATCACCCCCACCCCTGCTAGATAACACCAAGACAACACCAGACCACCAAAGCTCAGCCTAAAACATTTAGCCTGATTTCTAAAGACTCCCACGGACTAGGACACAATGTCTGATGAATACATTTACATTTTAAACTAATTTTTAGTCCCTATTTTGCATAAGATTCCATTTCTCATGCAATGCAAAAGTAATATACACCTTATAGTTTGGGGAAGGAAGAAACATATCGTGTGGAAGTTTTGATACAATAACAAAATAGAAGGAACATGAATTAGCTCTCTGTGGGGACTCCTGAACTTTGGTCCTGCTCTGGCCTCCAGAGGGTGCTGATGCATGAACTAGAGACCTTGTTTCTGTTGAAGATGCCCGTGGTCCCCTAACCCTCTCCTCCCTGCAGCTGTCTGAGGAAGCCTCACTTAAATCGTTGCAGACAGGAAGAAGTGACAGGAATCAGAGTTCAGAAAGCATCCAAGCTCATCTCAGCACTTCTCTCCCTGCTCAAGGAAGAACATCCAGAAAGGGTCTGTGTTTTCCACTATTCAGCCATGCTCCTGCTGCTCATCCCAGTCCTTCAGATGCTTCTTGCCCTGAGTGAGTAAGTCCCTGGTCCACAGACCCGGATGAGCACCCCCTTTTTCTAGTGAAGTCTGCATTGCTTTTCCTGTTATAACTTTTTTTTTTTTTTGCAGGAGATGCCAAAGCCCAGTCAGTGAACCAGCCTCAAGACCATGTGTCTGTCCTTGAAGGAACCTCTCTAGAGCTGAGATGCAACTATTCCTATGGTGCAACTCCTTCTCTCTTCTGGTATGTCCAATACCCCAGCCAAGGTCTCCAGCTTCTCCTGAAGTATATATCAGGGGACAACCAGGTTAAAGGTATTAAAGGTTTTGAGGCTGAATTTCAGAAGAGTGAATCTTCCTTCAACCTGAAGAAACACATGGTCCATTGGAGTGACTCAGCTGTGTACTTCTGTGCACTGAGTGACACAGTGTCTGGAACTGCAGGGGGAGCTGAGCACAAACCGCTGTCATGGTGGATTTGTCAGAGACTCAAGTGCTCTGCCTGTGCTATGTTTAAAGATTTTCTTGTATAATGAGAAATAGGACAAAGATGACAATGCCTGGTAACATTGTTTCAGAAGTTCTTTGTCCCTTGTAGAAACTACAGGACACTAAATAGTTAATATTCTAGAACAGTGAAGCAACTGTCCTATTCTCAAGTAATGATCAGGTGCTTGAGAACTTGCCCTAAGATTGACTGCTGTAAGAGGTGCTATGTGAGTTGAGATGGTGTAGGAGAAGCTGGGTTTTCATCCATGATTTTTAATTTTAAATAACCCAGAAAATGAAGGATGGTGTGTCCTCTTCTTTCCCTCTCAGTTTTTGCTCCTTCTCTTCCTGATCATTAATGGGTGATTATCTTGGGATTTTTTCCCCCATTTCTCACTGTGCTAATCACAATGTGCCAGAATATTTAGTCTCAGTCATATGTATCACCATTTAGGGGAAATGCTGATGAAATATTAGTCAGTAGTAGGAGATTGATTGGAATTGTAGAACTTAGAAAACTGTTGTGGGTCATGTTAGTTCTGGGCATTATTTAAAAATAGTGCAAAAGTACGATGAAGATTTAGAATCCATCTGTTTCTCCAAAGCCTTTTTCTGATTTACATGTAACTTCAAATTACTTTGATAATTTAAATTTGACAAACCTAAATAGGAAATTTGTGAGAATGGTCTCTGCTGCTTATTCCTTCTATTTGCTGCCATTTAATTCTCATTGCTTTCAACCTGTTCTTGCATGATTTCAATATTGAAACAATAGGGATTAATTCTTACAAGCTAACATTGTCACAATCATGTAGAAAGTTTAGTAACACCAAACTCTGGATAAAATATTGATAAGAATTGCAGTGGGGGTTCACTGCACCAAGTATAAATTCATGATTTTCTTCTGGCTAGGATGAAAGGACTTCATATATAAGAAGCTTTATAGTCATGTGCTCAGAGCCTTGGAGGCTAACCAATACACCCAAGAAGGAGAAGGAGGAGGGAAATTTGTAGCTGCTAATTGGCTGTCACTATCATGTGTAAGAGAGTGGGTGCATAGGAACCCTCAAAATGCAAATAGAATAAGTAAATTATGGTCAATGATTCATCTTGGGAAATGGCACACTGGGAAATTATCAGTATTTATGTTTTGGTGGTGATTATATATGGTCAATGGTTTTGAATGATTAGTAGAGGTCAACAAGAGAAATAATGGGGTGTTAAGAGACATTGAACAATGAATAAGACATTTTTTGCTCATGTATTGTTTTCCCATCTCCTCTCTTCCTTTCTGTGGTTGGCCATACATTCTTCTATCTCTGATCAGCTGATCATCTTCAAGAGACTAATTGTCATCAGTTCCATCACACTGCTGAATGGGGTTGTTGTGCATATTTCATGCAGATTGATATGAGAAGAAGGACTGCCAGGTTCTTTTGATTCTGAACTCAGGGTGAGTATTGAAGAAAAATAAGTTCCATACCAAGGACTCCAAACAGCTGGGATGCATCTCCTGCCTCCCCACTCCTAATTCTTTCTGAGATATTATAGTAGTTTCCATTCTTTTCCTATTCTCTTTCCTTTTCTTCCTTAATTTTAAATTAAACATATAGTAGTTAGGTTCAGGTGTCAACTCGACCAGGTGATGCTGCCCTGTTGTTCTGTTGCCATGAACTTAAATCATCAGCATGTGAAATTCATCTCTGGTTGATTACATCTGTGGTTGGCTAAAGGGAGTGCCTTTTGTGATGAGTTGTGTTTAATTTAATTAGCTGGAGACCTGAAAAAGAGAAGTCAGAGGAGCACTCAGCCAACTCAGACCCAGATGTTTGGAGATGCAGAAAGAACAGGCCCAGGCAGTTACCATTTGAATACAGAAGCTGGGAGAGAGGGCCAGCAAACATTGCTGTGTGCCTTCCCAAACCAGTAAATTTATAACTAAATAAATCCCCTTATTAAAAGCCAATTCATCTCTTGTGTGCTGCATTTTGGCACCATTAGCAAATTAGAAGAAAACACAAATAAGCCTTCATTAACCAACGAGAATGGGTCTGAAGATAGTAATTCTAACTCACCTTTTCTTACACATAATTCCCTTAATCCATCCTTATTTCTGATATTCTCTTTATTTAAATTGGAGTGGGAATCAAAAAGATTTTAAAGCAATCCAAAGATAGAATGCTTCCCTCATTCCAGAAAATTTTCATATGTTCCTTTCCATTCAACCTACCACATGGAGGCAATGGCTGTTCTTATTTACATCATCTTAGATTTTTTTTTGACTGTTTTAGAACTTCAAATCAATGGAATCATAGAGCAGATACTTTTTGTGCTTGTTTTGTTTTCACTCACCATAGTTTTGAAATTCATCTATGTTGTCATGTATATCAGTCATTCATTCATTTTTTATTACTAATATTTGATTTTATGAATATTATCACAATTTGTTTATCCATTCAGCTGTGTCCATCACTGGATGAACCCAAGATCCTTTAAGGATGTGGTCTTTAGCCATTGTTAAGGGTGAAAGTAAAGACTGTCTTAGGGTGTCTTTTGAGAGTAGTAGCCAAAGCATATTTTTAAAAGTTTTGTGTTGCCTATGAAAACCCATTTCTATGTAATATACCACTGATTAAAAAAACAAACAAACTTTTTTTTGTATTCTGTATGGTGGGTGTCATATTTCATTCTTTTGCATGTGACTATCCTGTTACTGCAACATCATTCATTGATTTTTTGGGGTGGGGGAAGTGCATGGACCAGGAATTGAACCTGGGTCTTCCACATGGAGGGTGAGAATTCTAAAACTGAACTCCCCACATGCCCCAAATTTTGCTGGTAAATATCTCTGTATCTAATATTCCCTATGTAATTTAGCCAAACTTCAGTTATTGATCAAATGTGGATAGCTGACTTTAGATTTTTCTGTGTAGTGGGCTTCTGTTACAACATAAACTGATGACCTCTGGAGTTTTTATTCTCATCTAGGACAGTCGATTCTCTTTAGACTTAAAGCTTAGTTGACTTAGCACACATATATCCTCTGGTGTGTGCTGAGAAAGTTTGAATGAAATTACACATCCTAACACTTTAATATATTCATTCTTATTTGGTAAGTGATATACAGATACTATGAACAACTTGTAGGTAATTACTGATTCAAGTCTGAAAATCCAGAAGTCATAATTTTAATCCTTTCTAAACAGTTATTCCAGAAAAGTTTAACCTTAAGGTTTGGAGGCACTTTGACATAAAAGATGAATATTAAAATATTAAAAAGATTTTAGGTTCAATTCCCAGACCCTGCCATTGTCAAAAAAAAAAGCTTTTAGGTAACATCTGAAGAAAATTGCACTAACTTATATTTAATGTCAAATATACAACACATTCAATACACATGTCTAATCTTGGAAACATATAAACAAGTTAGCATAATTAGACACCCACACAAATTCTTAGGGAGATGTCTGAAACAAGGGAGCATTTTTATTGAGAAAGAAATGCACTAAAACATGGATATAAAAAGTAGATTGGCAAAATGTTCAAGATATTTGATATGTATAATTATAACTCCAAATTACTTTTCATTTTATGTTTCATATCACAGGATGTTAAAATCAACTCTCCAAATAAGTAAAATGTGAAGTTCATAAACAGGACGGGTAAAATCTCCCTTGATTCAATATTCCATAATTCTGGTAGACAGAATGATTATATATAATTTTGATGATGAGTGTTTCCCATCTTCTCTTAAATGTATTTCTAGAGAACTAGAAACATGTATTTAGAAATAGTTTACAAAATGGCCCAAATTGTAACTAGTGGAAGTACAGGGCCACCGATGAGAATTTAAAAGCTGTATTTAGACAATGGCTTTTTTTTACCCCCTGCTATATCATAGTCTGATATTTCCTCATTTTTAGCTCTATCCTTTTCTGCAGGTAAATCTTTAAGTTCTTTCTTAGTGTTTCATCTCTGACAGCTTTCCTTTTCTTCTTTTCTGCCTTAATATTCATATTTCCCCCTAGGCCTTTTATCTTTTGTCTTAGATCTTAACTTTGCAGGTGTTAATTTAGTCAATTTAGGAGAACTTGCTGTTCTCTTGGCTCCTCTTTACTGCCTGTACTGCAGAGCTGATGCTCTTCTGAGATGTTTCTGGTGGATGTCATTGGTTCAGTGGTTGAGGGAAGGGGCCTAAGTCTCTGCACACAAGGGCAGCAGGATGACTCCCCTCTTATAGGCTCAGTTTCTGTGATTGATTTTTATTTTAGGTTCATCTCTTAAGAAGTATATATCTAGATTTTTAAATTTTAATTCACTCAGATTATCTCTTTTTATATATGTACTGATTACTGATATACTTGGACTCATTTCTAGTACTTTCTCTCAATATGATCTTTGTTTCTTTCTTTTGGTGCTTGTCTACTATTGCATTGATCAATTTATCTTTTATCTTTTTTCCTTTATGCTGTCTTCTGTATTGTATGACTGTTCTTCAGGATTGTCATATAACTCACTCACTTTCAGCTGGACTGAATCTACTCTAGAGTTTCTCCAAATTCTTTGATTTTTTTTATTGTAATGAACATATATATTTTAATGCCACAGACTTGAGTGAGTTCAAGTTTTGATTATATCACTGGATCCTTTCTTTCTTTTTATTATTTTTTTATGGATTAAAATTTTTGTTGTGGTAATACATATGCAACATAAAAGTTCCCATTTTAACTGCTTTTGAAGACACGATTCAGTGTTATTGATCATACTCATAATGCAGTGCTATCATCATCACCAGGCAGGAGCAGGACTTTTCCATCACCCTCAGCAGAAATTCTTTCAATGAAGCATCAACTCCTCATTTCCTGCCTCCACCTCCCCTTGGTAGCTGTATTCTAATTTATGACTCTGTGAGTGTACAGATCTAATGGTTTCATGTAATTAAGACCATACAGTATTTGCACTTCTGTCTGGCTTATTTTACTTGACATGTCTTCAAGGTTCATGCATGTTGTAACAGGTATCAAAACTTTGTTCCTTTTATGGCTGAATACTATTTCACTGTATGGATATACATAAACCTTTATATAAAATATTTTTTCATATAAATAAATGTATATTAAAATTGTTTATCCATTCATCTGTGGATAGACACTAGGGTTGCTCACAGATCCTGGTTATTGTGATAATGCTACTATGAACATTGGTGTGTATTTTTCTTTATGGGTATTAAATCTGTACTTTGTTAGTGTGTTTAGTAAACTCTTTCTGGGCTTCCATTTTCAGAGCATAGCGGATTTTCAGTTTTCTCCAACCTGCCTTTAAAGTCATCCCTGCATATAAGTAGTATGTTTTTGGATACCTATCCCAGGATGGCTGTGAGCCTGTCATAGGTGCTTTCAGTGAGGATGTGGGTGGCTTAATACAAGCCCTTGCTGTAAGTCAGTGTATCTCTCCTACTGCAGATGCTAAGAGTTCTATATGAACCAAACTCCAGACCACTTTTAAGCCTCCTTTTTTTAAAAAAATATATTTTTATTAAAAAATATCCATATATGTGCAGTCCAATATCCACTGATTACACAATCAATGGTCCACAATATCATCACATAGTTGTGCATTCTTCACCATGATCATTTTTAGAATGTTTGCATCACTCCAGAAAAAGAAATAAACTGAACTCATACATCATATGCCTTACCTCTCCCTCTCATCAACCCCCAGTGCTTCAGTCTACCCAGTTTTAACCTTTATCTCCCCCTATTATTTATTTATTCATGTATTTACTTATCAGTCCATGCCTGTGTTCTGGTTTGGAAAAAATATGCACCCTATAAAAGCCATGTTTTAATCTTGATTCTATGTTGTGGGGGCAGCCATTTCTTTTAATACTGATTTAATAATGTAGGCTGGAATCTTTGGGTTAGATTATCTCTATGCAGATGTGACATGCCCAATTGTAGGTATTAACTTTTAATTATATGGAGATGTGACTTCACCCATTCTGGGTAGGTCTTGATTAGATCGCTAGAGTCTTTAAAAGGGAAAACATTTTGGAGAAATGACAGAAATGACAGTGCCTAGAGGAACAACAGAAGCCCAGAGCCTACAGAAACTTCACAGTAGAGCTGACGCAGATGTGGACACATGGAGAACATGGACACAGATGTTTGGAGATGCTTGGAGCCCAGCAGATGTCACCAGGAGATGTTAAACAAGCCTGAACCTGAAGAGGCAAATGCCAGCCACATGACTACCCACCTGACAAAGGTGTTTCTAACCCACGAACCGTCCTTGAATTAATATTACCTCTTATTGGTATCTTAATTTTGGATGTTTTCATTGCCTTATAACTCTAAACTTATAACTTATTAAATTTTCCTTTATAAAAGCCATCCCAGTTCTGGTGTATCACATTCTGTCATCTTGAAAACTAACATACCCTGGATAAAAGAAGCATCAGACACAGGGTTTTCACAATCACATGCACACTGTAAAAGCTACATAGTTATACATTCTTCTTCAAGAATGAAACATACTAGAACACAGTTGAACATTTCCAAGTACTTCCTTCTAGCCACTCCAATACACCACAAACTAAAAAAGAACATCTATATAATGTGTAAGAATAACCTCCGAGATAGCCTCCTGACTCTGAAATCGTTCAGCACTGAGACTATATTTTGTGACATTTATCTCTTCTCCTTTTTGGTCAAGAAAACATTCTCATTCCAATGATGCCAGGCCCCAATGAATCCCTGGAAGTCAGGACCCTTGTTGCCAGGGAGATTTACACCTCTGGGAGCCATGTCTCAGGTAGTGGGGAGGGCAGTGAGTTCATCTGCTAAGTTGGCTTAGAGAGAGGTGCCAAATCTGAGCAACAAAAGAGTCTCTCTGGGGGTGACACAGGCATAATTATCAGTAGGCTTAGCCTCTCCTTTGCAGGAATAAGCTTCATAGGGTTGAGCCCCAAGATTGAGGGCTCAACCTATTGAATTGGTTGTCCTCACTGCAAAAATATCAAAAATTTCCCAGATGGGGAAGTTTAATATTTCTTCCTTTCTCCCCAGTTGCCCAAGAGGATTTTGCAAATACTTTTTTATTTTCTGCCCAAATTAGCCTAGGATATATCAGGGCATCACACTAACCTGTAAAAACCAATAAAGTCTCATGCCCTATTCAAGATTCCATGTAATTATGGTGTTCAAGAAAACTGATCACACTAGTTATATTAGATAATATGCTACCCGAAATATAAATTTTGCACCCAATAAACATCTTTCCCTTTGATCTCACACAGAGGTTGAAGGTTTAAAATATAGACAATACCATCCTTTACCCAGTATTCTGATTTACCTTAGACCTATCTGGATCAGCTTCATTCATATCTCTAGAGAAAGTCTGATTGTTTTTTTCTGTTTTTTTAATGGTTCAGCCTATTTTTTTTGTTTGTTTGCTTTTTGTTTTATGGAGGGAAAATCCTGACTCCATCCCCTGAATTGAAGCCATAAACCTTATCCCACTTCCTCACTAAGCCTTTCCCCATCCCCCATTTGTTTCTTCCTCTTGAGTTTCTTCCTCTTGAGATGTTTAATTAAAAGAAAAGTTCTATGTAATTTAACACACATGCACATAAACTTGCTATTTAACATTACCACCCCGGGAGGTATCTTCCTTCTTCATCTCCAAAGGTCACTGGTTGGTGGACTCTCGGTTTCGTGGTGCTGCAGCATTCTCTGCTCTCTCTGAATCTCTCTGAATCTCTCATTCTCCAAAATGTTTCCTCTTTAATAGGACTTCAGAAACTAATCAAGACCCACTCAAATGGGTGGAGACATGTCGTCCCCTAATCCAGTTTAACAACCATTCTTAACTAAATCACATCAACCAGGGAGATGATCTCATTACAGTTTCAAATATACAGTATTGAATAGAGATTATTCTACCTTTAAGAAATGAGATTTACATTAAAACATGGCTTTTCTTAGGGGGTATACTTCCTTTCAAACCAGCACAGGAAACTATAAATTATAAATATAGTGTGCATTCTGGTTTTTAATCTCCTTTCTGCTTTTAGATTATTTCTAAAAAGATAAGGGGAAATTAAGAGTTTATTTAGCCATATTTCTATTGAATTCTTGGCTTCCATTCATTCAAACGGCTTCCTAACTGTTTGTGTATTTGTCTTTCATTGTGAGCTGCTCCAAGTTGTATTCTGGAAAAGTTGGAGCAGCAGCTACATTTCAAATGTATGGAATTTAGAATTTAGAAACCCTGCATTTCTTGGAAAACTTCTGAAAATTATTCCTCTTTTTCTTCTTAACCATCTCACAGTCTTGTGAAGTAAAGCTCTTTTATTCATCACTGTGATGATTATATCCAAGACAAAGAATGGTTTAAATAATATTAGGTATATAGATTTGTATGTGACATTTTGCTAGTTAATTTTAAAGTCTATGCTGCATACACCTTTATCACAAGCAAGTTAAAATAAGGAGCTAGAGTGGTCACTGGTGGTGAATGAATATCAGTATCTGGCAGCTGGCAAAAGCCTAGAAGTTTGCCATCTGTGCTACAGCTTATTGCTCAAAGCAGGCGACCAATAATTGGTCTGAAAGGAATGCTCATGACACTCCCTGGTGGTCACCTCCCAAATTGCAGTTTGCATATTTGCACCTTTTATTTTCTTTCCACTAATCAGAAGAACCTACAATTGCTTATTTTGTATCTAGTTCCATTTGGTTGATGTGCCAGTTTGAAATAATACATGCACCCTAGAAAAGCCATGCTTTAATCGTAATCCCATTTTGTAAAGGCATCTGTCTCTTCTAATCTTTATTCAGCATTGTATGTCTGAAACTGTAATTAGATCATCTCCCTGGAGATGTGATTTAATCAAGACTGGTTGTTAAACTGGATTAAGTGGAGGTGTGTCTCCACTCATTTGGGTGGGTCTTGATTAGTTTCTGAAGTCCTATAAAAGAGGAAACATTTTGGAGAATGAGGGAGATTCTGAGAGAGCAGAAAGACATAGCCATGAGAACCACCAGCCAGCGACCTTTGGAAATGAAGAAGGAAAATGCCTCCCGGGAGCTTCATGAAACAGGAAGCCAGGAGAGGAAACTAGCAGATGATGCCATGTTGGCCATGTGCCCCTTCCAGCTGAGAAAGAAATGCTGGCTGCATTCACCATGTACCTTTCTAGTTAAGAGAGAAACTCTGTGTTTGCCGTGTGCACTTCCACTTGAGAGAGAAACCCTGAACTTCATCAGCCTTCTTGAACCAAGGTATCTTTCCCTGGATGCCTTGGATTGGACATTTCTATAGACTTGCTTCAGCTGGGACATTTTCTTGGCCTTAGAACTGTAAACTATCAACTTATTAAATTCCTCCTTTTAAAAGCCATTCTGTTTCTGGTATATTGCATTCTGGCAGCTAGCAAACCAGAACAGATGAATATAGAACCTCCTAACTTACTAACTCACTGTCTTAAAATATTCCAAGGTTTTGAAAATAAGTAATTTTGTTACTCTCTGTGCTCTAAAATTTTCCCAAAGTACAATCTGTAGTTGAAAAAACTGGAACAGACGTTTTGCTATCTAAGAAATCTGTGTTCGAGTGTATAAGCTTTGCCATGTACAAGTAAATACTTCTGAGCTTTTTTTTCATTACTTGTGAAACTCGACAGTAATATCTTTTTAATGTTTTGTTGTGAGGATTTATCAATAATGGAAAGAAAGAATTTGACAATAAACAAATGATCAGTTAATAAAGATAATCTCAATAGGTACGGCAAAAGTATCTGAAAAACACTAGAATCCACTCATGATTAAAAGCCCTCAGCAAATGATGAATTGAAAGGGCTTGTTCAACTAATGAAATGCTTTTACATAAAACCTACATCAGATGTTATCAATAATAACTGAATTATTCAGTTATATTCTGAATTCAGTAAGTATTGAATGCTTTATTATAACACCTGGAAAAGGAAATAATTTCTGCTCTCATCACTTCTATTTAATGATGTACTAGATGTTCTAACCTGTGTAGCAAGTCAAGAGAAAGATCAAAATGCATTCAGTTGGAAAGGAATAAATGATATATCTTTACTTGCATGCAACATGCCCCTCCCTTGGAGAAAATCCAAGGGATTATACAAAAAGGCTACTAAAACTATGAGTGAGTTGTGCAACATTACAGTGTGAAAGATCAATATACAAAACCATTGCATTATATATACTTTCAATGAATAATCAGAAATTGAAATTTAAAAATCAGTGTCATTTACAATACCATAAAAGATTGAATGCTTTGGGATAAATATTACAAAAGATGTGCAAGATCTGTACAACCAAAGCTACAAAACATTACTGAGAGAAATTAAGACCTAAAGAAATGAAGAGAGAGATGTTGTCCATGGATTGAGGATCCTAACTCATGCTCCAGGCTTTTAAAAATACTTTTTACTGAGCAATCTTCCCACACATACAACCTGTAGATAGTGTACAGTCAGTGGCTCACAATTCATCACATAGTTGTGTATTCACCACCATGACTATTTTCAGAACATTTGCATCACTTTAGAAAAGGAAAAAAACTCATGCATACTTGTACCTCCTACCCCTCCTTCTCTTTGGTCACTGGTATTTCAATCTACCCAATATTTTACTCTTTAGTACCCCCTATTGTTTATTTATTTTTATTCTTATTCTTATTTTTTTTACTCATCTGTCCATACCCTGGATAAAAACAGCATCAGACAGAAGTCTTTCACAATCACACAGTCACACTGTAAAAGCTAAATAGGTATATCATCTTCTTCAAGACTCAAACTACTGGAATACAGTAACAGTTTCAGGTACTTCATCCAGCCACTTCAATACAACACAGACAGAAAGGGATATCTATATAATGCATAAGAAAAACCTCCAGAATAACCTCTCGACTCTGTTTGAAATCTTTCAGCCACTGACACCTTATTTTGTCTCATATCTCTCTTCCCCCTTCTGGTCAGGAAGACTTTCTCAATCTCATGATGCCATGTCCTTGCTCATCCTGGGAGTCCTGTCCCACATTGCCTAGGAGATTTATAATGTTGTGAGTCATATCCCATGTAGAGGGGAGGGCACTGAGTTCATCTGCAGAGGGGCTTACAGAGAGATGTCACATCTGAGCAACAAAAGAGGCTTTCTTGGGGGTGACTCTTAGGCATAATTATAAATAGTCTAGCCTCTCCTAGCAGGAATATGGTTCATAGGTGTGAACCCCATGATTGTGTGCTCAGCTTATTGAATTGGTTGTCCATACTGTCTATGAGAATATCAGGAATTCCCCAGGTGGGGAAGTTTAATATTTCCTTCTTTCTCCCCAGTCTCTCAAGGGGACTTTGCAAATACATTTTTATTTTCTGCCCAAATTATGCTGGGATATATCAAGATATCACACTAACCTGTACAAACCAAGAAGATCTCATGCCCTATTCAAGATTCCATGTAATTAATGGTGTTCAAATACACTGACATACTAGCTAAATAATGTAGCTAACTAAAATAAAAAATTTTGTACCACGTAAACATCTCTCCCTTTGGTCTCACACAGATGCTGAAATTTTAAATTATGGACAACATCATCCTTTACCCTGTAGTCTGATTTACCTTAGTCCTATCCAAATCAGTGTCACTCACATCTCTACTTGAAGTCTGATCACTTTTTGAACTTTTAAACCAGTTGCTGTATGGGATAATGCTGAGTTTCATAGCTTCAGTGCTCTCTCTCAGAGTCACATAAAAAATGCAAAGTTTGTGGGAACAACCAGGTTATACACAACTAGTTCAGTATCTCAGAATTTAGAAACAACAGTTACAATCCCTGAATATATGTGGCTGCTGAAAGAGTTTACAATCCAGGACCCTTTACAATAGGCCCCAACCCGATAACCCATGCTGTTGACTTCTATTTTCCAAGTTTCTACACCATACTTAGTCCATATGAGTGAGGCACGATAATATTTGTCTTCTTGTTTCTGCCATTCATTCAACATACTACTCTTAAGGTTCATTCACCTAGTTGTATGCTTCACAGCTTCATTCCTTCTTAAAGCTGCCCAGAAGTCCATTGTAGGTATATACCATAGATTCCACCCCACCTCCATTTCTCAGTTACTGTCCCCTTAGGCTAACTCCAACCATTGTGAATCACTGTCGCTATTAACACCAATGTGCAAATGTCCCTTTGTGTCTCCACTCTCAGTTCCTCCACGTTTATACCTAGCAGTGGAGTTACAGGATCATACGGAACCCCACCCCTAGCCTCCTGTGGAGCCACCACACTGCTCTCCAGAGGGGCTGCACTGTTCAGCTTCCCTCCCAACGGTGTACAGGTACATCTCTTTCTCCACATTTCCTCTAGCACTTGTTTCTCTCTGTTCATTATTAAATAGTTTTACTCGCATATCATACAATCCAACCTAAGTAGACCTGCCTTTGACACCATAAGCTATATGCAGATATTTCCTTTTCTTCTGCAGAGAATCCATTCCCACTTCTCCATACCCCCTGTTTGTTGACATGTGCTTTTAGCATACCTTGTTACATTCAGTAGAATCATATTACAATTTTACTGTTGACTATAGACCCTAACTTTCATGGATTATACTTTTTCCTGTGTATCATTTTTCAACACTTTCTAATGTTGACATTCATTTGTTCTCCTTCATGCAAAAACATTTGCATATTCATTCATTTAATCACCATCATCATCTATTTTAGACATTCCAAAATTATACCACTTCAGTCTTTATCCTCTATCTTTCCTTCTGGTTTCATACCTGTCCCCAGCCCTTCTTACTCAACTTATACTCAAATTCAGCTTCATTCAGTTTATTTACATTATTACTATACCATCAGATAGTATTATGTTATCCATTTCTGAACTTTTGCAATTAGTCCTGTTGCACATTTTGTATTCCTTCAGCACCAAATGCTCAATCTCTACCTTGTTTCTATCTCCTCATAACCTGTGTTCTTAACTTTAACTTTCAAAGTTCACTTATTAATGTTAGTTCATGTTAGCAAAACCATCCAGGATTTGACCTTTTTGTATCTGGCTAATTTCATTCAGCATAATGTCCTCAACATTCATCCACATTGTTACATTCTTCATGATACGTTACATGTGTTCTTGTTGAGTTGTTCCTTTTATTAATGCATAATGTCTGTCTTTGTCCCTTTTAATTGTTTTACATTTGAAGTCTAATTTATCAAATGTTAGTGTAGCTATCCCTGCTCTTTTCTGATTGTTGTATGCATGAAATAACTTTTACCAACTTTTCGCTTTCAACCTATTTTTCCCTTGGGTCTAAAGTGAGTCTCCTGTAAACAACATATAGATGAGTCCTATTTTTTAATTCATTCTCTAATCTATGCTTTTGATTGGGGAATTAAATCCATTAGCCTTTAATGTTATTAATGTAAAGACAGTACTTCTACTTTATTGTCTTTTGGATTTTATATGTCATATTTATTTATTTTTTCTCTTTTTACCTTTACTGATAGTCTTCATTTCTACACTCTTCTCCAGACCTTTCTCTCTTTCCTTTTCCTATCTGCCTGTTGTCCTCCCTTTAGTATTTCTTGTAGAGCTGGTCTCTCAGTTGTCAGGTCTCAGAAAATAATTTAAACATGCACATGGATTCTGTGGCATGGGGGCCCCTTCAGTTTCTCTCCCTCAACAACTCCTCTGACAGGACCTGATGTGTTGGCAAGATAGATGAGCAGGAATGTGCAGACACCCCACCTGTCAGAGGCCAGAGGCCAGACCAGATAAACATGAGTATGAAGTTTTGATCTGCACCAGTCTGATATCTCCCAGCATTGCTTGCAGCCACATGTCACCCCCACCCCTCTTGACATGGTTTTTCCTTTAAAACCAAAAGGGAGTTGGAGCCATTTTTCCTTTCCTTTCACTAGCAGGTTTTGCTGGCTCCCACCTGCCTGCTCTCCCTTTGCTCTCAATCTGTTTCTCTCTTTCTCAATAAACTATGAAGCTTTAACTTGCTGTCTCATGTGGAGCCCTTTAATGACCCTGTGGCTAACATTAGTCACAAATTCTCTCAGTGACTGAAAATATTTTAATGCCCCTCTTTTTGGAAGGACAGTATTTCTGGGTATAGAATCCTTGGTTAGCAGTTTTTCTCTTTTAGGATCTTAAATATATCATACCACTGCCTTATTACCACCATGGTTCTGCAGAGAAATCCAAACAGTCTTCCCTAGTATGGGAAGGATTGCTTTTCTCTTGCTGCTTTCAAAAATTCTCTCTTTGTCTTTGACATTTGTCAATCTGAGTATTTAGTGTCTTACAGTATATCTCTTTAGGGTATGTCGCACTCACTTCTTGGATCTCTAACTTGTATGTCTTTCCTAAGAGGTGAGTCTTAGGGAAATGATGGACAACAAGAGGTGCACAAATATAAGAATCACTTGTGTCTCAGAAAGAGAAGAGAAGAGTAAAGGGTTTGGAAAGTTAGTTAAAGGTATAATCAGAGAAAACTTCCCAGCCCATATAAAGGACATGAATATTTAAATCAGAGGCCTGGCAAAGTCCAAATAGAATAAATCTGAAACTGGCCTACTCCAAGACACATACTAATCAGACTGTCAGGTGTTGAAGAGAAAAAAAAGTCCTGAACACAGCATGAGAAAAGCAATCTACTACATACAAAGGAAAACACATAAGGCTGACTACAGACTACTCAATAGGCACCATGGAAGCAAGAAGGAGGTGATATGATATATTTAAGATTCTGAATGAGAAAGGCTTTCAACCAGGAATTCTTTATCCAGCCAAGTTATCCTTCAAAACTGAGGGAGAGATGAAAATCTTCAAAGATAAAGAAATATTTAAAGAACTAGTTAACAAGAGACCAGCCCTACAAGAAATACTAAAGGGAATCCTGTCAATTGATTAAAAAAAAAAACCAGAGAGGGAGATCTGGACAAAAGAATGGAATTGAAGAATGTGAATAAAGGTAATTTAAAGTAAGAGAGAGAGAGAAGAAAAAATAATATATAGACCTGACAAATAAAAACTAAAGGACAAGATAGTAGAGTCAAGAACCACTTTTACAGTAATTGCTTTGAATGTTAATGGACTAAACTCACCAATTAAAAGATACAGACTGACAGAATGGATCAAAACACATAATAAATCAGTATGCTGCTTACAGGAGACCCATCTTAGACTTAAGGGTATGGTTAGATTGAAAGTGAAAGGATGGAAAAATATCTTCTCTGCAAGCTGCAACCAAAAAAAAAAAAAAAGCAAGAGTAGCTATACTAATATCAGACAAAATAGACTTTAAATGTAAAGACATCATAAGAGACAGAGAAGGAGACTACATATTAATAAAAGGGACAATTTCAAAAAAAGAGGTGGGAAATTTATAGTGGTTATTTCCCTATTAGTCTTTCTGCTCCTTTTTCTTTCTCTTCTCCGTCTGAGACAACCAGAACACATATATTTGTGTGCTTCATGTTGTCATTCAATTTTCTCAGACCCTGCTCATATTTTTGCATTCTTTTTCCCATCTATTTTTTTGTGTGTAGGATTTCAGATGTCCTGTGCTCTAGTTCACTGATCCTTTCTTCTGTCTCTTCAATCTACTGAGTAGGTCTTTATAGTTTTTTTCATCTCTACTATTGTGTCTTTCATTCCCCTAAGTACTGCAATTTTTCAATTTTTTGAGTTCTTATAGTTTTTGCCCCTTATCTTCTTTATATCCTCCTTCACCTTGTTGAGGGAGATTTTGCATGTCTGTTAGAACATCCTGAATTAGTTATTTCACTCTTGTATCTCATTTGAAGTTTTACCTTGTTCCTTTGACTAGACCACATCTTCAATTTTCCTAGTATGACTCATTTATTTTGCTGGCATCTAGACATTTGATTTCCTTAATTAGTTGATTCTGGAGGTTGTTTTCACTTTTATACCTAAGGATTTCATGCTGGATGTCTTTGTTCTCAATCTGTTTTTGTTTGTTTGTTTGTTTTTTTGTTGCTTTTTGTTTTTTTCTATTTTTTATTTTTCTTCCTTTCTGTTCTTAAAAATTCAGTTAAACTTATCCTAGACCTCTAGCATAGGTTCTGTCTAACTCACCAGAGTTTTTCAGTTCTTGTTTTACTGTTTCTTGCCCTTCCTGTATGAAGTGTTTTTTTCAGGAGGGTCTCCTCAGATATTATTGTCCCCAGTCAGATTTTCCCAGACCAGGCAGGTCCACATGTCAGGAAGAGAGATCAGTTTTCCTTGAGGATGAGACCCAGCAGCTTGTCTGCCTTTCCTATGAAGGCTCTATACTCTGTGCTTTTCCAATCCTGTTCAAATGTGTTGCTTTTCAGTCCACAGCTTCCCACCTGTGTGACTTGATGTATTGCCTTTAATTTCAGCTGCCTTGCCTCCCAGTGTCATGGTTGAGACAGACATTGAGTAATAGGCAGGATTTGCTTGCTTCTGTTTTCAAGCCCCCATGGCCTGAAGTCCCTAAAGGAGGGCCTCCACTTGAGTTGGGCCCAATCCCCCTTTCTTGGAGGAGATACGCCTCTTAGGGAATTTATCCCTTTTGCCTGGGGCAGTGCTGAAACCTGCTATGAAGTTAAAAAAAAAAAAACAAAAGCTAAAGCTTTTTCAGAGCTAGACAACCCCCTACCTATGTTTACAAATCAAGAGCTTCACTTGGTACCTGGCTCTAGTGTTCCCAGGCCCCATGTGATCCCTTTTCTTGGGGTCCAGACCATTTCCAATATTTTGTACTGTTCAACTCAAAAAGCCTTTCTTCTCTTTTTTTTCCCTCCCCATCAGCCCCATCCCCTCTCTGCCAGGGTGAAAACTCCTGGTGCTCTTAGTGCTTAATCCAGTTTTTTCTGTACCTGGGGCCCATTGTCAGTAGTCAGAATTGGTTAATTAATTTTGCAACTGGAGCTTGGTTTAGCTAAGCCCTTTAGCTAAGCAGGACCAGCCTGCTGTGTCCTTGGGGGAAGGGTGCCAGTCTCCATGGCTTGGGAGACTTGCAGTTCTGTGTAACTGGTGTACCCTCTGTGTCCAGTCACAGATGTCCCTGCCACCTCCTGCCCCGCAGCAGCTGTTCCATACAGTTCCCAGATATTTACTAGCTGCTCTGGAGGATGAACTAAATTCCACCCTTCACTATGCTGCCATATTGTCCTGCCTTTCCATGCTCCAGGGTTTTATTGCAAATCCACACCTTTTGGGGAAAATTATTTTTGTTATAATTTGGCAACAAAATGTTCACAGAAGAACAGTGGTAGAAAGCATCTTTGAGGCTAGATCCCTGAAGCCTATAGGATTCGTACTGATTGCCTGATTCGTATAATTTGTCACCTTATTTTAGAGTTATTGAAATCATGGAGGGATAGAATATTCACCTCAGATTATTTTGTAGGATTCAGTAATTTTAATTATTGAGGTTCTTCTATCTAGATTTCATATTTTTCACCATTTATTGCTCCTGCAATTCAGGCATATTTGACTATTGATCATATTTTTTCATCAAATGCTTTTTTTAATCAAAAAGATGAAGTTCCTTAAAAGTCACATTATTTTAGAAATGGGGAAATATTGCATTTCAAGGAGTTGTGATTCTTCAATAAAAGAACATTTAGTCATTCTTTTATTTATTTGTATTTTAATTCAGTGTTTTTAATTCATTTAGCAAGTATTGATTACCTAGGTATTCACTGTTCTATCTGTTGGGATACAGTGCTGAAAAATACAGAATCACTCAATAATACTTTGGCTTCTTATTACTTCCTCTGATGTGAAACTGTGCTGGTTTGAAAGTATCATGTACCCAATAAAAACCATATTATAATCCTGATCCAAACTAGAGGGAGCAGCGGTTTCTGTAATCTCGATTCAATAGCGTACATTGGAAACTTTTGATTAGATTATTTCCACAGAGATGTGACACACTCAATTGTGAGTGTGACCTTTTGATTAGATGGAGATGTGACACCACCCATTCCAGGTGGGTCTTGATTAGTCTACTAGAATGTTTAAGAGGGAGAACCCTGTTTTTGAGAACCCTCAGAAACAACAGAACTGGCAGAAATGTCAGAGGCCAGAGCTGACACAGAGATGCTGACACTAAGAAAACAGAGACACAGATGTTTGGAGATGCTTGGAGTCCAGCAGATGTTGCCATCAGATATTAAGCACTTGGAGAGAGCCAAGGGAAGCCAAGAGATGGAAGCCAGCCCCAGAGAAGCAAAGTGAGGTGCCTCCACAGAAATAGAGGGAGGAAGCAAAGGAGCCCAGGAGCAAGAGATGAGCAGATTTCAGCCATGTGACTACCCAGCTGAGAGAGGGTATCCTGACCCATTGATCTTCTTGAATTATGGTATCTCTATCTGGATGCTTTAGTTTGGGCATTTATATAGGCTTAAAACTGTAAATTGTGACTTATTAAATTCCCCTTTTCAAAAGCCTTTCCAGTTCTGATATATCCAATTTTGGCAGCTTGCAAGCTAATACACAACACAAAACATTTCCTGACATCCCAATGGATTATAGAGTGCCCACAATGGGAACACAGGTTCATATTAAATATCTAAGAAAATTGCTGTCTTCTCAGCTACTGAATGACCTAGGTTGATCTGATAGAAAACCTCCATGTCAGGTAGTATCCCAAGAACAAAAGGGCCCTGGAGGATTTGAGGTTGTCCTTCAGATTTACAAAGGTCACCTGAAGAACAACATGTACCTTTTAAATGAGGCTAGGAATAAGGGCATCTCTCTGAAGTTGGGGAGAAGTAAAGCAAAACATCCTTCCCAGCTCAGTGCCTTGTACACAAGGGGGTGCAGCTTCCCAACACAAACTCATTTCCTGTGCAAATTCTAGGCTCAGATTTAACCCTTCCCCGTGATGTCAACATTTCTGCATGTAAAGTATCAAGAACACTATTTTCAAGACAGTCTAAAGATGAACTCTTCTCCAGGCTTCCTGACTGTGATATTCTTAATATTGGGTAAGTAAAATGGCTCTTAAAATTTTGATTCTTTCTTTTGTTATGTTGCTAAGATCTAATTTTATCTGAGAGCCTTTATACCCAAGTTGACAAATATTTAAAAATCCCCTTTCCCTCCAGGAGGAAGCAGTGGAGACTCCGTGACCCAGATGGAAGGCCAAGTGACCCTCTCAGATGGGGCTCACCTGATGGTGAACTGCACTTACACAACCACAGCCATAGGATACCTTACTCTTTTCTGGTACGTTCAATATCCCAGAGAAGGTCCACAGCTTCTCCTGAAAGCTATGACAGCCAATGAGAAGGGAAGAAACAATGGTTTTGAAGCCACGTACAATAAGGAGTCCACCTCCTTCCACTTGGAGAAAGCCTCAGTCCAGGAGTTAGATTCGGCTGTGTACTACTGTGCTCTGAGTGACACAGTGAGGGGAGCTGCAGAGGGAACTGAGCACAAACTCTGAGCACAACAAGGGACCTGACAGCTGAGCAGGATCCTCCTGCCTTCAGCACAGTCTGGTGTTGCTGGTCCCCAAGGTCTTTGTTTCATGCAAAGATCATACAAGGAGCAGAAAGGAAAAGAATGTCCCCAGTAACCTCTTCTTCAATTAGTGAAATTGAAAATAAAATGTGACACCTATAATTCCTCAAACAGGGCCATAATAATTGAAAGCAAAAAACCTCATGACAGTGAAGTGGTCTCAGTGCTTCTCCTTGCAGAGCAGTCCAGCCCCCACATCTTGTTCCAGGTCACCTGGAAGATGCACTGCCTTGTCTTATTATACTGTTGGAGAGCAAAAGGATCCAAGAACACTGGGTTCTTAATAGAGAAAGGAGGAGTAACAGAATTTCATATGCAAATGAACAATTAAAGAAGAGAAAAGAGATACTTATCATTAATCTTTTTTTAGGAGGGGTGTGTAAATCAGATGGTTGATGCATGAACCTGACCATGACAGTAGCAGACCAGATAAAAACAAAACCTGAACATCTTGTGGGAAGCCTATCAGAAGCATCCCCATGTGTGCTGAGACCTGGTGGAAGGCTGAGGGATCAGAAGCACCAATACCTTAATCAATTAGTTGGTATACCAATACCTTTATCAATTGGTTTTAATTTTTTACTTGAAATAATTCAAACTTAACAGGGCAGTTACAAAAATAATATAAATCTTATACAGAGAAACTCCAACACACTGTGCCCTCCCTCTACCAGATACCCAGACATGCCAGTTTTAATATTTTATCCCATTTGCCACATACTGTCTTTCTCCTTCTCTATCTATCTATCTATCTATCTATCTATCTATCTATCTATCTTTGATCCATTGATCTATCTATTTTCTAAATGTTTGAGAGCAGGTTGCAAAATGTTTTCCTTTAGATCTTAGTGCATATCTAGGGCCATTTTTTAAAAGTCTTTGTTTGGAATGGTGCAGGTCTGACCCACCTCCTCATTGATGTTTTTTTTTTTTTTAATATTCTCTATACCTGGGCCATCACTTCCTGAGTTTTTTGTATCTTTTGTAATCTTTTGTTGAAACCTAGACATTCTGATATTGTAATGTGTTCACTCTGGACTTTAGACCCTGAGACATCTGTTCCTTAAGCTTTTATGGGCTAAACTTTTAGTGTAATGACATATCTTTCTTTGAATGCCAGGAGCTGACAACAATAACAAAAAGGAGAGACGGGTGCAAGTCCTGTCATTCATGACTCATCCAAAACTTAAGTTTAGAGAATAATTCCAGGCCACAGCATAGGGATCTGCTTGGTCCTTTCTGCTCATGTGTCTTTTCTTGGGCCTGTGGACCTTTGTGTATTATTATAAATGTCCCCTTTGCCCTATGAAGCAGTTTCTTCATGGTCTACAGTATGCTGTATGTCTTACCACCAGCAATCCCTTCCCCAGGGAAGACACTTGACTGCTTTCCTGCAGCTTACTGAAGGATAGCTCTGCGCAAGTGATGGAATGGCAAGTCTCTCATGTCACCACCAGACCCAATTGGTCCTGCTTTCAGACCATGCATGAGGGCTACCCTGCTCCCTCTGCAACCTGAACCAAAGATCCACATGGGTTGGCCCAGCACTGAGTCAGTGAGGGGTGGGGGAGGGGTAGCTAGGCAGTCAGGAGGTCCTACCTCTTACACACTATGCAATTCATCTTAAGTGTACAATCAATGGCTTTGGTATAGGCACATAGTTATGCATTCACCACCACAGTCAATCTGAGTATATTCTCATTTTTTCTGGAAAGAAAATTCCAAACCCCTTAGATCTCCCTATTATTGATATTTAGGTTTGGTATATTGCCTTTGATACAAATAATGAAGGACTGTTACTGTTAACTATAAACCTTAAGTTTGCATTAATTGTATTTCTCTCATATACCACCCCATCATTAACACCTTGTAACAGTGATATATGTTTATTCTATTTTATGTAAAAGTTTCTTTTATTTGTACATTCAACCACTGGCATCATCCCACTCTAGGTTTCACTAAGTTATACAGTTCAGTTTTACCCTCTAGCTTTCTTTCTGGTGACATACACAACCATTACCTTCCTTTTTCAACCATATACTCAGCTTTGTTGATTCCACTTACAGTATTGTGCTTTATCATACAGTATTGTGCTATCCATTTCTGCACATTTACAATCAAACTTATAAAATATTCTGTACTCCTTACACATCAATTGTTCAATCTCTATCCTCTTTCTATGGCTTGATAACTTTTGCTCTCTAATTTAACTCCCAGGGTCTGTTCATTGTATTTAATTTTCATTAATGTGACCATACAATAATTGTCCTTGTGTTTCTGGCTGTTAACATGAGGTCCTCAAATTTCATCGATGTTGTTGCATTCATCACGACTTTATTTTTTCCTGTGTTATTCCATCATGTGTGTACAGCATATTCTCCCATCAGCTTATCAGTTGGTGGGCTGTTGGACAGCCTTTTGTCTATTGACAATTATGAACAATTCCACCGTAAATATGGTGCAAATGTCTATTTAAGTTATGTTTTCATTTCTTCTGAATATATACTTAGTAATGAAACTGATGGATCTCCTTCCACTTTTAAGTACACTGTTACTGAAGTCCCTTAAATGTTTCCTGATTTGTGAAAGATGTTTCTATCTGTTCTTGCTAGTTGATCAAAGCTTCTGTGAGAAAATAGGAGCCCTGAAGTTTCTCACTCTGCCATTCTGATGGGGTGGGCTCCTTAATTTTTGTTTGTTTCTTGTTTTGAGGTAGCTACTCAGACTAAATGCCTATTCTTGAATTACTCATTTTTCTTCACTGATTTGAAATAACATTTTTGTCCATTTTTCCCTACTAAGATTTTCATCCTAAGGCATTGCTTTTCATCCAACATCTATACTTTAATAACAGAGGTGCATTTTGCCAATCATGTATTCTGCTTTCTCCGTATAAGTTTATATATGCAGTCAACATAAACCTCTGCTAGTGATAAGTCACAGGAAATTATGTGAAGGGAAGATATACCATTGGGGAAGTAGTAAGAGAAAAGCCCACTCCACCACTCACAGCGGGGTGGACATTCTGAAGTATGAGAGAAATCTCAGGCAAATAAAGAATCTACCAGTGATCCCCAATCTCTACATTGCTTTGAATTGTGAGGATAGAGACAAACTTGCAGAAAACCATGATTACAAATGGGTCAAACAAGTAGGAAGTAGACAACTTTGGAGAGCGAGGACAACTCTGTATCTTCTGTTTTGCTCTTAAAGAGAAGAAACTAGTTAATTATGACTTTAGAGTTCTGAAGTGTCCCAACTACTTGAAAGGGTTTGAAAGTTTCTGCTGCCTCAGTATTTGCAATCCTGTCATTTTGCTTGGAGGAAATAATTTCAATCTCTTCAGTTATCTCATATGCTACTTGCGGATGTTTGGAAATATCCAACATAGAAACCATCATTGGGTCTCTGATGGTGTTGTTGAAAATCAACTGATTACATTTCAGATGCAGTGCCCCTAATTTAAATAGAATGGAAAAGGACAGACCATTCAGCTGAGAATCTTTCTCTTTTTCTTGACTTTGCTGGCCAGTTCTGTTTTAGTCCTTTCCAAAATTGAGTCTCTGAGGAATAAACTATTTCTTTGGGCATCACCATCAGCACTTAAGAATCACATTATTGTGAAATATAACAGACATTCATAAAATTACCTAAAATTTACAAACAATGAATCTATGTTACTTAGTTGCACATTAAGCTTTATGAGATCTTTTATAATTGAAATATCATTATTATTTTTTATTGTGGTAACACAAAATTTCCCATTTTAATCATTATTAAATATACCTTTCAGTGGCTTTTAGGCTTGGAGAAGAGGACCCCATTTCCCCCATGATGTGACCTACCTCTGGCAAATATTTCAAAGAGGTTTCCCACCCTAGCCTGTGCCTTTTCACATGCAAGCACTGCCCTCTTACAGTAACCCCCACCACTCAACCCTCACCCTCTGGCAGAGGCAATTACAACCCTGCATGCTTCATGCAGCACTTAAGTTTTAACTTTACTAGTGAAGAACAGCCAACTCCTAACTTAACCCCCTAATTCTGAGAAGTAGACAATAAAAACTTACTTAACCCTTGCCCCCAAGCTCCAACCTTAAGCCGTCAAATCTCTATCCCCTGCCAACTTGAGGCAGCTGTTTCTCTTTTGGAACACTGCCTGTGTGGCTCTATTTCTCCCTGGAATACAGCCTTTGCCTGAACTCCTTGTCCCACTTCATTCCTGGTGCACTTGCTGAGTTTGCCTTTCATCTGTGGCCAAAACCCGGGACTCAGAGCAAGGTGACCCCAGCCCCCTGGTCTTATAACCTAGGAAGCAGCAGGCAGTGGCAGCGGCAGCTCATCCTTGGTTTACTCGCGGATCCTGGTCAGTGATTCCTGGGTGCTGTTCCTCTCTGAGTCTCTCCTGACAGTCTGAGAGACAAGAGACTCCTTGACCCACTCTGCCTTGCAGCTGGGAAAGTAACAGGCAGCGGCAGCTCATCCTTGGCTTATTCCCCAATCCTGATGGTCTGGCCAGAACAAATACCCCTCCAAATACACCCAGCAAGCTCCGTTTCAGATGAAGGCCATGCTGCCCTTAAAGGAACCTGGAACTTCACCCACCCCAGCTAGCCAAACTGCCAGAACCAAAATCCTAAATCCACCCTGCCTACCCCTGTCACCATCCAGTCCTCACCTGGCTCGTTGGACTCTTGTCTGTTCATGAAAACCCCAGTGCTGGGCTCTGACACAGCCCCAGCAATGCCTCTGGATGAGGGTACACCTAGTCTCTACATTGAACCCGGGACACCGGCTTCTCTCTAGAAAACTACTCTGATCTGTCCAGTTCCTCTTGGGTTTGGGGATGCCCAGCTCTAGGGGAGACATTTATTTGGTTCCTTTTAAGTTGGGAAACACCCAACTCTAAGGAAATCTTCTTTTCTTACACTGGCGACATGGGCACAGCATACTCCTTTCCCTCAAGGTCTGCTTAATACAAAACCTTAGACTACTGAGCCCAAACTCACCCTAAGCATCCCATATTCTCTTGTAACACTGGCCACAATGTAAACTAGACAACAATTCAGGGTGGCTAGAGAATGGGACTTTTGATTATAAAATACTCTGTGATCTTGACAATTTCATTGATGGACTGGAAAACAGAGTGAAGTTCTCACGTTCAGACCTTCTTTTCTCTTCCCTGTTGTCCATCTCTTTGTTCCTCTTGCTAAACCTACCACACCCTTGTAGCCCATACCCCCTCCCCAGCCCCACCAGAACAGAAGCCTCCCCCTTATCCTCATTGAGCTGATGATTTTGACTCTGCTGATCAAGCCCTTCCTTCTAGCAGAAATTTACCTTGATAGGACAACCAACCTCTTCTGGCTCTGGACCCTCAAACTCCCCTGCCTCCAACTCACTCTGAAACCTGCTCTCACTCTCAAACTCCTCCTGCGACTCCCTCTGAAACCTGCTTTAAACCCCCACCCTCTCCAGCTAACTCTGAACCCGCTCCATTTCCCATCAGACCTTCTCAACCCCTCCTACTGCATGTAGTGGTCGGTACTGAAGGTATAGCCCACACACTGTCCCATTCTTTTTATGAACTATGTCCCAAATAGAGAAAAAGCTACATCCATTTTCCACCAACCCTGCTCAATGTATTTAAGAATTTACTTTCCTTTTACAATTTTATAATCTTACCTGGCAAGATCAGCATATAATTCTTACCTCCGCTTTACTTCCAGAGGAGAGAGACGGAGTCTGGTGGACAGTATGACAACATTGTGCTGTGCCCCTAAGTAGACCTGAACTGGCAATATCAAATTAATCACCCTGACATACAAAAAAGCAATCATTTCCAAACCTGCATCCTTGCAGCGCTTGAAAAGAACTCCCTTAGAAGGATTAATTTTGACAAACTTCAAGAAGTTTTTCAAAGACCCAATGAAAACCCAGCCCAATTTATGGCCAGGCTCACTGAAGCTCTGCTTTCACACACACATCTCACTCCAGAAAGCCCTGAGAGGTGCCTGTGGCTGAATTCCTGTTTCATTTTCCAGGCTACCTTGGGTATAAGGCACAAATTTTAAAAGTTTGCAGAGGACTCCTTCACCCCACAACAGGATCTGATGGCTGCTGCCTTTAAGTTTTTTAAAAACATGGTGGACGCTATAAAAGAAAAGAAACAAAGTAATCGTCAATGATAGCTATGGCCCTCTCAGGCCACCAGCAAACAAAAAATTTAGCCAGAGAGGCCAACCATCTTCCCCCACCCCTGGCTTCAGATGCAGTTCTACAGGACACTGGGCAAAGCACTGCCCCAATCCCGAACAACCCACCAGGTCTTGTCCACTGTGCAGTCAAGCAGGTCACTGGAAAATGGACTGTTCTCAAACCCCTCCAGGTTTGCAGATGTCCTCCCAAGTGGCAGCTGCTGCTGACTTCCTGGGCATCCTCAAAGAGGAACGATGGGGCCCAAGGCCTTCACCAGCCCCGTCACCATCGACAACCAGGAACCTTGGGTAACTCTTCTCATCAAAGGTAAACCTGTTACCTTCCTTTTCGACATGGGGGCCACTTATTCAACTCTTAATGCTTATTCTGGCCAACTAATATATCAGCCATTCAGGTCATGTGGTTAGAGGAAATGCCCTCTGCACCTCGGTGCACCCCACCCCTAGTTTACCCATTCGAGGGCCACCTCTTCGTGCACTCCTTTCTAGTCATACCATAGCGCCCTGCACACCTACTTGGCAGAGTTATTCTCACCACCACTCATGCCACCATCAACATATTTCCATCACACAGCCTGAGGCCAACCAATCTCTCCCTCCTCCTAGGCCCAGACCCTCCCCAAACAAGCAGTCTATCCTCACTCCTTCTGATGGTAAATCCCATAATACGAGATACTGACAACCCAACTATAGCCCACCATCACGCCCCCATCCTAATCAAATTACAAACAGAATCCTCTTTGCCTTCAATTTCTCAATATCACATTTCCCCCATACACCTACAAAACTTAAAGCCAATCATTTCTAATTTCCTCTCAAGGGGCCTACTCCAGTCAACCCATTCCCTGTACAATACCCCTGCTCCTCCTGTAAAGAAATCTAATGGTTCATACCAGCTAGTCCAAGATCTCCAGGCTATCAGTAAAGCTATAATTCCCCTCCACCTGGTGCTCCCCAGCCCTATACCCTCTTATCCAAAATTCTAGCATGAACAACCTGCTTCTTAGTTTTGGATCTCAAAGACACCTTCTTCACAATTCATTTACACCCTGAATCCCAGAAACTTTTTGCCTTTACTTGGACAGACCCTGATACCTAACCATTCCTCTCAATACACCTGGACAGTCCTACCCCAAAGTTTTCAAGACTCTCCCCATCTCTTTGGGCAAGCTCTAGCCCAAAATCTCATACAATTTAAACAATATTGTACCATCATATAATATGTAAATGACTTCCTAATCTGTAGCTGTCTTACTTTCTGACAGTATTCCCTGCTTTGGAATCCTACATTCATTACAATCTGATAATGGCCTTGCATTCATTTCATAATTCACATGAGTCTCCCTAGCTCTACGCATCACCTGGGCCTTACACACCTACTATCTTCCCCAATCTTCAGGAAAAGTAGAAAAAGCCAACCACTTACTAGAAACACATCTTAACAAACTAGCAGCAGAGCTCCACATTCCTTGGACACAGCTCTTACCCCTTGCTCTCACTCTTATCAGGGCACTCCCCTGATAGTCCTCCCTTCTCAGCCCATTCAAACTCATATATGGGTGTCCTTTCCTCCTAGGCAACCTACCTCCCTGAGTCCCCCATGGGAGACTACTTCCTCACTCTTTCCCAATGAAGAACATTTCTCTGCTGACACACAGACACTTTCCTCCCAAGCCCCAATGCCACCATCACATCCACGCTCAGCCCTGGAGATCTCAAAACTGTGCAACCCACCAAGCCCCTCCAACCCACCTGGGAAGGACCTTACACAGTAGTCCTAGCAACACCTTCAGCTTTCAAACTAGCAAAAAAGCCCACTGCCTGGCACCACCTAAGCAGAATAAAACTCTACTATCCTCTTAATTCAGTCAATCAATCTACCCCCACAGGACCAACTTCTCTCAAAATAACCAAACTGCCTAGTAATGGACCTTCATTCCCAAACCCCTTTCCAACTCCTCACTGGAATTATATCTCTACTTCTTCCCCTTCCAGAGCCCTTAAAGTGACTGCTAATGTTCCTGCTGGACCAATTCCTCCAAGACACCTTCCAGGACCTCAGTGGCAGCAAATCCAGTCCTTATTTTACCCCACTACGTCTACCTAAACCATGGCACTAACCTCCTTGTCTTTTATCTTTCTGTCCTTCACAGTCAATGCCCAAAAAACTCCTTACCATCCTCTTACAGGCACCATCCAAACAATATCAACTGCAGAGAACCGTTCTAATTGCTGGATATGCCCTGAATCCACCCACGCTGATGCCCTATCCCTGCTTGTCTTTCCTGTAAGCTCTGAAACTCTCTTATGAGTCCATCCACAATACACTGGCTCCGGTGGCCAATGGGTCACAAAACTCTCCCCAAACTTACCAGAATAATCTTAATGGATAAATTCTTTCTATGCTTTAAACACCTCTCTTCACAACCCTATGCAGGTGAATTAGGGCATATACTACCTATATCATATTTTACTTTTTAATACAACCACCATCCATTACCATGACTTTATCACGATCCCAAATTAGAGCTCTGTGTCTGTGGAAGAATAATTCCTCTTTCTCTCCTTCCACAGCTTCTGATAACCTCTCATCTTGCTCGTTCTAGCTATTTCACATAAGAGGATTCATACAATATTTTCCTTTTGTTCCTGACTTATTTTACACAACATTATGCTTTCAAGATTCATCCATATAATAGCATGTATCAGAACTTCATTCATTTTTATAGCTGAATAATATTCTACAGTATGAATATATCACATTTTGCTTATCTGTTAATCTGTTGATTGACATTGGAGCTGTTTCCACCATTTGTTAATTGTGAATAAAACTGTTGTGAACATTTTTGTACAGTTTAAGTTTGAGTTCCTGCTTTCAGTTCTTTTGGTTTTATACCTAGGGCTGGAGTTGCAGGTCATATGGTAACCCTGTTTACCTTTTTTAGAAACTGACAAAACTTTTTCCACTGTGGCTACAGCATCTTGCAATTCAAAAAGCAGCATATAAAGATTCTGTTTGACAGCTGATCACACGGTATCTAAGTTCGTTTTTAATACTTAACATTTAAGAACTTTGCTATCTGAATATGTAGAAATTTCCTAAGGTAATTTATAATTTACCTTAATCATAAATTGGTTTATGAAACTTAAAAAAATCTATCTATCTATATATATGGATTCCAATTTCTTTGCATCCTTACCAACACTTGTTATTTTCCACTAAAATAATTGTTATGCTAGTGGTTGTGAAATAGTATATATATATATATGATTCATATACATTTTATATACATATGCATATACATTCATGTTTATACATATATATTTATACATATATGTATTTATACATATACATATACATTTATATACATTTTATACATAAATGTATATATATATATGTGTGTGGCTCTGATTTGCAATTCTTTTATGACTAATGATATTGAAGATCTTTCTTATGTGCTTTTTGGTCATTTGTTTATCTTCTTTGAGAAGTATCTATTCAAGTCCTTCAGTCTTTTCAAAATTAGGTTTCTTATGTTTTTATTGTTGAGTTACAGCAATTCCTTATATATTCTGTATATTAAACACTTATCAGATATATGGTTTGCAACTGTTTTCTCCTGTTCCATAGATTTCCTTTCCATATTCAATAATGACCCCCAAATTAAAAACTTTCATTATTTTCAAATAAATCTCCTTACCTCTACCAAAATGTCGATTTGTCTCATTTGAGTATGATATAGCAACTCTATTTTGATTAGCTTTTGCATGGCATATCTTTTTCTATTATTTTGCTTTAAAACTCAGAACATTATATTTCATGTGTTCAATAAATCCTCATACATTCACACTCTGAATGGTTCATAGGCTTTCTATTTCACTGAAACTATAGAAGCAATAGGGAAAAAAATGTTATAGTATTCTGCACTTACACCCTACTGGCTTCTATGAACAAATACCTTATGTTATTTCTTATTAGATTATAGTCTTTGAGTGTAGAGTCCTTTCCTGCTTATCCTCAGCACATATAATCCACCTGACAAGGAGGTGACTATATGTAGGCTTCTAAAAGGTATTTGTTAAATTAACATTCTAATATCACTATCACAACAATGTTGCCATAATTCAGTCACAAAAGCTTATTATGTGTCTATTTGTTGACACAGCCTATTTTAGACACCAAAGATTTATTAGGTAATAGAACAGAGCAAAATCCTCATCCTAAATTTTAGTCTAGGATTAAGTCTGTGGTAGCCACCACTGCAGACCCTACACAGGCATCACCTCTTTGAAACCTTTCAAAAATTGTTAGGTAGGTGTTACTACACCTACTTTCAGTTGAGAAAGCTGAGACTCAAGTCTCCTGTCTGAGATAACATGGAACTAGAAATCAAACTGAAGTCTTCACACAGATGTCTCAAGTACTAGTCTATGGTGCTTATAGCAAAATAGAGGCACTTACATTCTAGATCACATTGCAGACAATGAGGAGGAAACCTTACAAGAAGTTTCATCAGAATTTTTGGGCAACTGTAGCTCTGATTTCCAGATGACAGTGTTGATGTTTCCCAAATATACTGGGTGGTCCTGGCAGGAGATGAGATTCTGTATAAGGTAGTGACATTTGGTCCTGACTATCTGGGTATTCTAGCTTAGAATTTCTTAATTTAAGGTGTGCATGTGAGTTTTTTTAAGATGTGAATAGACAGGGAAGTTTTTAGAACCAGCCTTGCACAGAGTAAGAATAGAGAAAGATGTGATGACTTCCTTGGTGGTTTTGTGGTTTTATTTTTGTTGTAAACTAGTACAGAGTTTTTAACAAAGTTCACTATTGGAGGCCAAAAGGACATTTGCTTTAGGATCTGAGGCAAGGGTGCAATGCTCTTGGTTTGGAGGAGGGAAGAAGTTGGGGATCTGTTCCATTTTCCAGTTCATCTGGGATTCGCAGTGGATAGCAAAGAAAGGATACATTTTGGAAAGCATGGAAACTGGTGTGCAGGTTTGAAACTATTATGTACCCCAGAAAAGCCATGTATTATTCCTGATCCAATCTTGTGGGCCCTGACCTATTGTTCGTGGTGGAAATCTTTTTGATTAGATTATTTTCATGGAGATGTGACACACCTAGCTGTGGGTGTGACCTTTTGATTAGATGGAGATATGACTACATCCATTTAATGGAGCATTTAAATGGGGAAACACTTTGGATAAAGCTCAGAAACGGAAGAGCCAAGAGAGTCAACACAAGACCCACCCAGACATTTGGAGATGCAGAAACAATGTGTCCCCAGGAAGCTGTTTGAAGCCAAAGGACTAGCAGATGCCAGCCACATGCTTTCTCAGCTAACAAAACTGTTCTGGGACCATTGGCCTTACTTAAATCGAGGTATTTTTCCCTGAATTCCTTAGTTTGGACATTGCTATGGCCTTAGTACTGTAAAATTGGACCATAAAAATTCCCTTTTTAAAAGCTGATCAATGCCTAATTTCCTTTGCTTATAAGGATTTTAGCCATGTTGGATTAAGACCTATCCATATTCAGTTTGGCAACATCTTAACTTATAATAACAACTTCAAAGGTCCTATTTACAAATCAGCTTATACCCACAGGACAGGGGTTAGGACTTGAACATGATTTTGTGGGGACCAAGATTCAAACCCCATCAATGACGATTCTAAATTTCTTCACAAACTTCTTCTAAACCATGTGCAAATAGCAGATATTAAAATGGAAGCTCCTCCAACTAGCAGCCATACAAGCACAATCTGCAGCAACTGGAGCTCAGAAGAGGAACCTGGGGGATACTCTCAGGCACACTTCTCCAAGGTTAGTTTGTATGTTATTCCATTGAGTAATTTTTGAGTCAAGTTCTCTTCCCATATTGGAGATTCAGAGGCAAACCGAATACTCATTTCATTTATTCCTTTTTTTTTTACTTAATTCAGCCAGAGTTAGTTTCTGTTGCTTACCAATAAGAACTTTGATTCATGTATCATTTCATTTCAGCATTAGGCAGGTTAGACAAAAAAAAAAAAAGAAAAGAAGTTCATAACCTACAATATCAGATATTGTAATATTGGTAAGAAACTTACCAGTACTTCTCAGATGTATTCTGTAAGTATTAGTTTCCAATATTTCTTCTTAACTGAGTTTTTATCTGAATTAAATTGTATCTGCTCTGACTCTAGGCTGGAACCTGGATGGAGTCATTTCATGTCATTGTAATACCTTTCCCACACTACGATACACCAGAAAGTGAATCAATTCCAAGATACTGGGAAATTTCTACGAACACTAAGTCAGACTGCCTGGGCTCTAATTTCAGACCATCACTTACCAATGGTGCAACTTTGGACAAATTATTTAAACTCCATTCTTCAATTTTGTCATCTGTAAATTTGGAATTATTAACATTATTTACTTTATAGAAGTTATTGTGAGAGTCAAATAAAGTGATACATGTGAAGTTCTTAGAAAAATGCCTTGTACATATTAAGGGTAAATCAAATAAATATTAGCAAATATTATTATTTTCCTGAGGCTTTGTGTGGTGTGGAACTCTTGTAGCTTTTCTTAGCATGTGATAATGTCAACAGAAGAGTTCAATAAATGCAGAATTTGGAACATCTTTAAAATTTCTTTGGAATCAGCCAGTGCACTCTTCATCTGGAGCACAGTCTAGTAGCACGATGATGCTGCCCCAGCAGATGGCAGTGCCATTCTGTTCTCAGACTCCCTACTTGGGTTGAGATCAGCATGTGTGTCTACAAAGCTCCTGATTGGAGAGGTAAGACAACTGAATATCACTCGGAGTTGCTGCAGGAGGTGCAAAGACTAGTTAAGAGAATTGATTCTTGAAATGTGGCTCCATTTCAGGTCCCAGGAATGAGTCTTCTATAAGCACAAGTAGGAAGAAGAATGGAGAAACTCCTGGGAGTGTTGTTGGTGATTCTATGGCTTCAATCACCCAGTAAGTTGGGGGCTATTGGTGATGGGAACAGGGAGACCAAAATTTAGAGCCTCCAAGACTGAGGGGTAAAGCTTCCTTGTTAGTCTGGAAATGTATAGAATATTAGGGAAGGGTATGCAAACACCAGAGAGTGGAAATTCAACAATTGACTGCTGGTCTCTGTCCTTGTGTTTCTCCTAGATGTGAACTGCCAAGTAGAACAGAATCCCCAGGACATGATCATCCAGGAGGGTGAAAATGCCACCATGAACTGCAGTTACAAAACTAGTACAGACTACTTACAATGGTATAGACAAGATTCAGGTAGAGGCCTTTCCTCACTGATTTTAATACGTTCTAATGAGAGGCAGAAACATAGTGGAAGACTGAGGGCCACGCTGGATCCCTCCACCAAACTCAGTTCCCTGGTCATCACGGCTTCCCGGACTGCAGACGCTGCTGCTTACTTCTGTGCTGTGGATGCACAGTGTTCACCAGGCACCTGCAGCTCCTACCCAACCCTGCTGAGATACTTCTAAGAAGTTCTGGTTGTGGGTAGAGGGAGTGGTTATGTCCTCCAATGAAGGAGAGTGTATCAGCAGCTGAAAATGTGAAAGGGACACCCTCTCACACCTGTGATTTTGAAAGTGTCCTTGAATGAGGCATAGGGCACTAGGTTTCGAGTAGAAAAAAGAAAAGTTGGGTTCACTTCTTCAGGAGATTTCCTCTCCTGAAATGAAGAATTTGGATTGATGAGTTGAAAATATTCTTAAAACTTTAACTTTCTCAGATTAAAAAAAAAAAAGAAAGAAAGTGCTGTACATTCGCTAAGGATGCGGATGGAGTGCCTAGTTTTAGCAGGTCTCCTCTATCCCATACGCGGACCGCTTGAGATGTAGGTGGGTTTTGAGATGCATGAGAATATTTTACGTTCCGCTAATGTCTGTATAGGAAACAGTAAATTCATCAAGTATTGTAATTAGATGAGGTCCTAGGACTCTTTCATCCTCACCTTTTATTTTACAGCTGAGGGAGTGAAGTCACTCTGTTGTGGAAAGACCCTAAACTCTAGAGAACAGAGATGTGGCTCTCATTCTACACTGCTTGTTTTGTTATTTTATTTGTCCATTCCACAGTGCATTTGAGTCAATAAAAATGCATACAGACCACAGAATAAAGTGCATTGATGAGGGAATTCTGGTAAATGAAAAAGAAAATTTGGAGGGAAATACGAGGATGTATAAAATTGACTCTCAGAAATCTACTACTTTATTAGCTTTAGGGATGACTAAATGTAAGGTAAAGTTTAGATCTTAAAAAAAGTTCCTTATCATCAGGACCAATAAAAGCATATATTTTCTGCTGCTATTGAATGAAAATCATATTGTTAGAAGCCTAGAATTCCTGTTAATGACATGCAAAGTTTTACATAGAGAACCTTGTACTGTGTATGATAATGATACATGATATTTAGATATTGTCAGCATCTAGGACCCTTAAAAACTCATAATCTTCATTGAATTCTACCTCAGGAATTAAATAAGGAAAAACTGAAAAATGTTCACAAAAACATCTGTGGCAATGCAATGTAGAATGCACAAAATGGGAGAAAAATCTTAATATTGAAGAATTTATGAATGGTTAAATGCAATGTGCTATATAGTGTGAGAGACTTATTTTGTAAAATCTCAGGATTTGAGATGATGTTTGCAATGAAATGAGAAAATACACTCAACATACTGATTAGCAAAAAAAGATCATTACACAGTTTATAGTATTACTGTGGAGAGAGTTGCTGCAAAGGTGTGTAGTGGGAACACGGGCAAAGGGCACAAGAGAAAGTTTCATGGTGTAAAGAGCTCAGAAAAGGCAAGTAGTCCCTTTGTCACTTACACAGCACAGAGGGTCCAAAGAGCGGGGGAAGAAGCCCCATCTCGTCCAGTCCCCAGGGAGGCCCAAACTCCTACAGGTGAAGGTCAGGAGATGGCCTCTCTGTAAGTCCCCCTTTGTGTTGGAGAAGAGAGACAAATCCATACAATGTGAATGTGGTTTTTCAGTGGTGGAGGCCCTGCCACTGAGCATTCCTGTTCTGATGAGCATCTGGGGCTGCTTGTCCCTGGTTTCCCTGTTAGGGTCTGGCTGGGCCTGTCCATTAGACTCCACATCTCCCTGGGTTACAGAACAGGACACGATGGAGAAGGAGGTGGGTGTATAGAAGGACGGAGGACAGTGCTTAGTGTGTTCTTGGCCTCTCCAGAGAATGACATGGGGGTAAGTGAGGCTGGGTGATGGCCGCTTAACAGGTATCTTTCATTTTGTGAACAATTACCCCTACTATATGTTAATGAAAAGCTAGAATTTAAATGTAGTTTTCTTTAGTTAAGGAATTATGATATATATGCATATCTATACACATATTTTACATATATATCCATATAATATAACAGATATATACACACATTTTAATATTCAGTATGTGTTAGGGATAGAATCAAGAAAATATATTTTTAAAAGAATTATGTTCACACTCTGATCATGTCATCAACAAGTTTCTAATTATTTAGTCTTTCTTGTGTGCATGTTTTTTCATTAGAACTAGATCTTAAGTACCTTGAAGGTAAATTTGCCACACTGCTTTCTTATTATTCGATACTGGCTAGTACAGTTAAAGGCTCATGATAAGTGCTCACCTAATGTATATGGATTGAGCAACTTCATGCAAGGAGATCATTTAACTGTTCTTAAATTTCCATCAAGGTTTTTTCCTCTAGAGAGGCTCAATGGACCCTGAATTCAGTGAAATTTGTCTGTAGTTTTGATGAATAAAATGCTTGAATTATATATTAAAATATTTTATTGTGCAACAATGAGGATTCATTGAATCACCTTGTTTCTCCTTTTCAGGGGAAAAAATCATTTCCATTTCTTATGTAGAGAAGAGGACTATCATAGAACTAATACATTTGTTTTTGGCTGGACATCTTACATACTATCTTCTTGTTTCCTCTCAGAAAGTTTAGCAGCGCAGTGACCCTGCGTTCAGTTGACCCGACATTCATGGAGTTACCTTGACTGGCAGGTCATGAGCTGTTTGATAGCTTTAGTCATTACTAATCGCATCATGTTATGGGAGAGCCAAAATCTATCCCTCTCAATAATCTATTGATCCCTGGTCAGTGTATTTGCTCTTTCAAAGATGATGAAGACTCATATTTAGTAGGATAACTGGTCATTTCTAAAACATCTAGAATGATTCTACTAGAGATCCAACCAAGTCTTGAAAAGTCAATTTTCATTTATCTATCACACCATGAGGTGATTTAATCTCACATTAACTAAATATTCTTATCTTGACACTCTGCTGCAGCCATTTTCATCTCTTTTTTCATTTTTGACAATGCTGAGTCACTCTCCACATTTATATCTGCTGATTCTTCTGTCTAGAACCCTTCCTCTCCCAACTCCAAAATGCATGCAAAGCTTGTTCATTCTCATCCTTCAGGTCTCAGTTCAAATATTATGAGCTGGAAGAGAGGCAATCTTCAGCAATCTGGTTGGATGGTTGTGTATCATCACAATGCCAATCAAGAACCTGATGCCTTCTTCCTCCACAAGATCAATGTCCTACCTTTCTCCACAAAATCAATGTCCTAAGTTGTTTCCCATGCTTTTACTGTTATGGTAACGTCACACTTCTTAAATTCTTCTATAAAGTTATTTAAGGGTACATTCATTGGATTGTGTGTAACAAGAAAAGTGATTGTGTCACTGAGCAGGGCCACACCTCCACACCCGAGGGAGTCAATATGCACCGAGGCCTCCTCACAGACTTTTTTTTTTAATTTATTATTTTTTTTATTAATTAAAAAAAGAATTAACAAAGCAATTAGAAATCATTCCATTCTACATGTACAATCAATAATTCTTAATAACATCACATAGTTGCATATTCATCATTTCTTAGTACATTTGCATCGATTTAGAAAAAGAAATAAAAAGACAACAGAATAAGAATTAAAACAATAATAGAAAAAAAAAACCTATACCTCACTCACAGACATTTTAATATTCCATTTTAATGTAACTAGTGGCTTTTTGGCTACATTTGTCCCTTTGCGAATGGTTGTTCTAGGGATTACCATATTCATGCCTCATAGTGAGTCAAATGGGCGTTAATATTGTACCATTCATGAAAATGTAGAAACCATGCACAAAATGTCTCTTTCCCCACCCACACTGAACTTTATGTATGTCATAGTTCATATATATTACATGTTTATGTATTGAAAACCCCACAGATAATATTGTTACTTTTGTTTTGAACAGCTGCATGTACTTTATGAAACTTAAGAGGAAGAAGAGAAGTCTTGTATATTCACCGTTTATTTACCATTTCTGGAGCTCTTCCTTCATTCCTGAAGATTCCAGTTTTCCTTTCCATCCATAGAATGTGTCCGAAATGATATATTTCCCTTAACTTTGGAAAACTTTCTAAAACCCCCCAAATTTCTGGATTCTGAAACATATCTAGACCTAAGGCATGATGTAGCTTATGAAAAACTACATATTTGCATAATCTACAACTAAGCTGTATTGTTCACAAATTTTTGTAGTTTTTGATTTTCTGAATTTTAGCTTTTTTTTTTATTGGGCCATGCTTGTGGCATTCTAGAATGCCTGTAGAGACTCTTTAACTTTTCTCACTGTCAATAAATTTCCTAGACTTTTGTGAACATACTAAAGAAGAAAACTCTATTTCCAGTTTTACTCTTATTTGACTTTGTGGTGCTGCATCTACCACCACAGGGGATGAAGAGTCCTTTTATATACTTCCAGGGCTGAGCAAGCAGAACTAGTCTAAGGAATTAGGCAATCCTGTGTCCTTTGCTTTTTCTTCCATAGACTTTGTCATTAGCCAGCAACTGAGAGGAGTGAAAATAAATACCAGCCTGGAAACAAAGCAGTAATTGCTACTTGTAGCTTATTTTTAATGGTGCTTTTCATTTCTTAATTTTAACTTTCAATATTAGCACTTCTAATTTCTGTCTTCTGGAAATACTTGTGAATCTCCTGTCTCTGAATGGTCCCTCTTCTTGTGAATCTCCTGTCTCTGAATGGTCCCTCTTCTTTTCACTGCTATGAATATTGGCTTATTTCCATTCTTTCTGTCAGGATGGAATTTGGAAGTAATGGGGCAAAACCTTCCCATCCAGAGTTATACCTTATTATTAGGAAAAATAACACTGCTCTGTTTTTACAGTCTGTATGTTTCCTATATGTATGTATGAGCAGAAGTCAAGGGAATAGCTCAAGCATCCCCCGTCACCACCAAGACAACACTGAACAACCCAAAGCTCAGCCCAAAGTAATTAGCCTGATTCCTAGAGACTCCCATGGACTAGGACACCAAGTTTGATATATATGTACATTTTAAATTAATTTTTTAGTCTCTATTTTGCATAAGATTCCATTTCTCATGGAATCTAAAAGTAATATACACCATTATAGTTTTGGGAAGGGAGAAACAATTTGTGTGGAAATTTTGATATAAGAATAAAATAGGAGGAACACAAATTAGCTCTCTGTGGGGACTTTTGAATTTTGATCCTGCACTGGCCTCCAGAGGGCACTGATGCACAAACTAGAGACCTTGTTTCTGTTGAAGATGCCCATGGCCCCCTAATCCCCTCCTCCCTGCAGCTGTCTGAGGAACCCTCAACTATTTCATTGCAGACAGGAAGAAGTGACAGGAATCAGAGTTCAGAAAGCATCCTGGCTCATCTCAGCACTTTTCTGCCTGCTCAGGGAAGAGCGTCCAGAAAGGAGCCTGTTTTCCACTGTTCAGTCATGCTCCTGCTGCTCATCCCAGTCCTTCAGATGCTTCTTGCCCTGAGTGAGTAACGTCCCTGTTCCACAAACCCTGATGAGCACCCCCCTTTCCTAGTGAAGTCTGCATTGCTTTTCCTGATATAATTTTTTTCAGGAGATGCCAAAGCCCAGTCAGTGACCCAGCCTCAAGTCCACATGTCTGTCTCTGAAGGAACCTCTCTAGAGCTGAGATGCAACTATTCCTATGATCAAACTCCTTATCTCTATTGGTATGTCCAATACCCCGGTCAAGGTCTCCAACTTCTCCTGAAGTATTTTTCAGGGGACAACAAGGTTAAAGGCATTAAAGAATTTGAGGCTGAATTTCAGAAGAGTGAATCTTCCTTCAACCTGAAGAAACACGTGGTCCATTGGAGCGACTCGGCTGTGTACTTCTGTGCGCTGAGTGACACAGTGTCTGGAACTGCAGGGGAAGCTGAGCACAAACCACGGTCATGGTGGGTTTGTCAGAAACTCAAGTGCTCTGCCTGTGCTCTGTTTAAAGATTTTCTTCTATAATGAGAAATAGGACAAAGAACGCAATGCCTGGTAACATTGCTTCAGAAGTTCTTTGCCCCTTGCAGAAATTACAGAACACTAAATAGTTAATATTCTAGAATGATGGAGCAACTGTCCTCTTCCCACAGAATAATCAGGTGCTCAAGGACTTGCCTAAGATTGACTGCTGTGTGAGTTGAGATGGTATAGGGGAAGCTGCACTTTCATGCATAATTTTTTTCTTTTAAATAACCCAGAAAATGAAAGATGATGTGTCCTCTTCTTTCCCTCTCAGTTTTTCCTCTTTCTCTTCTTGGTCATTAATGGATGATTATCTTGGGAATGTTCTTCCCTGTCTCTCACTGTGCTAGTCACAATGTTCCAGAATATTTTGTCTCAGTCCTAAGTACCTCCATTTAGGGAGAATGCTAATGAAATATTAGTCAGTAGTAGGAGATTGATTGGAATTGTAGAACTTAGAAAATTGTTGTGGTCATGTTAGTTCTGGGCATTATTTAAGAATAGTGCAGAAGTTCAAAGAAGATGTAGAATTAATCTGTTTCTTGAAAGCCTTTTTCCAGTTTAAAAGTAGCTTCATATTACTTTAATAATTTAAATTTGGCACACCTACATTGGAAATTTGTGAGAATAATCTCTGTTGCTTATTCCCTCCATTCACTGACATTTAATTCTCATGGCTTTCACCCTATTCTTGTATGATTTCACTGTTGAAATATTAGAGATTAATTCTTACATGCTTGCATTCTTGCAATCATGTAGTAAGTTTAACAACACCAAGCTCTGGAAGAAATATTGATAAGAATTGCGGGGGGAGGTCACTACATCAGGTATAAATACATGATTTTCTTTGGGCTAGATGAAACGATTTTATCTATAAGAAGCTTCATAATTGTCATGTACTCAGAGCTTTGGAAGGTAACCAATATACCCAAGAAGGAGGAAAATTGAAGGGAACTTTGTAGCTGCTAATGGGCTGTCACTATCATGTGTAAGAGAGTGGGTGCATAGGAACCCTCAAAATATAAATAGAATAAATAGACTATGGTCAAGGATTCATCTTGGGAAATGGCACACTGGGAAATTATCAGTATTTATGCCATGGTGGTGATTATATATGGTTAATAATTTTGAATGATTACTAGAGGCCTATAAGAGAAATAATGGGATGTTAGAAACATTAAATAATGAATAAGACATTTTTTGTTTATTTATTGTTTCATTTCTCCTCCTTTCCTTTCTATGGTTGGCCACACCTTCTATCTCTGATCAGCTGATCATCTTCAAGACACTAATTGTCATCAGCTCAGTCACATTGCAGAATGGAATGGCTGTGCATATTTCATGCAGATTGATATGAGAAGAAGGACTGCCAGGTTCTTTTGATTCTGAACTCAGGGTGAGTATTGGAGAAAAATATGTTCCACACCAAGGACCCCAAGCAGCTGGGACGCATCTCCTGCCTCCCCACTCCTAAATTCTCCCTGAGATATTTTCCTATTCTCTTTCCTTTTCTTTCAATCTTTCTTTCATGATTTTAACTCAAAACATGTACTAGTTAGGGTCAGGTGTCAACTTGAACAGGTGGATCTGTTGTTCTGATGCTGGGGACTTAAATCATCAGCATGTGACATTCATCTATGGTTGATTACATCTGTGGTTGGCTAAGAGCGGTACCTTCTGCAATAAAGAATGTTTAATTTAATTAGCCAGAGACTTAAAAAAGAGAAGTCAGAGGAGTTGACAGAGATGACTCAGACCCAGAAGTCTGGGGATGCAGAAAGGACAGGCCCCAGGGTGGGACCATTTGAACAAAGAAGCTGGGAGAGAGGGCCAGCAGATGTCACAGTGTGCCTTCCAAAATTACTAAATTTGTGACAAAATAAATCACCTTATTACAAGCCAATTCATCTCTTGTGTGTTGCATTCTGGCACCATTAGCAAACTACAAGAAAACATAAATAAGCCTTCATTAACCAAGGAAAATGGGTCTGAAGATAATAATTCCAGGTCATTTTTTTTACACATAATTCCTTTAATCCATCCTTATTTCTGTTATTCTATTTATGTAAAGTGGAGTGGGAAGGCAAAAAGATTTTAAAACAATCCAAAGGCAGAATGCTTCCTTCACTCCAGAAAATTTTCACATGTCCTTTTCCATTCAACGTACCAATGGAGGCAATGGCTGTTCTTATTTATATCATCATAGATTTGATTTGACTGTTTTAGATCTTCAAATCAATGGAATCATAGAGTAGATACTCCTTTGTGTTTGCTTTTTTTCATGTACCATATTTTTAAAATTCATCTATGCTATCATGTGTGTCAGTCATTCATTCCTTTTTCTTGCTGACTAATATTTGATTGTATGAATATTCACAATTTGTTTTTCCATTTAGCTGTGTCCATCATTGGCTGGACACTGGATCTTTCAGGGTTGTGGTCTTTAGTGTCATTATTGATGGTGAAGGTACAGACTTCTTTAGGGTGTGTCTCTTGAGATTAGTAGACAAATCATATTTAAAAAAAATTATTTTGCCCACAAAAACCCTTTTCTAACATTAATTATGGTATACAATGTGCCACTAATTTTATTATTTTATTATTGTTTGTATGCTGTACACTGCGGGTCTAATTTCATTCTCTTCCATGTGACCATCCCGTTATTACAGCCCCATTTGTGGCTGGGTTTCTTTTTGGGGGAGGGTGGGGGAAGTGTACAGACTGGGAATTGAATCTGGGTCCGCCACATGATGGGCGAGAATTCTACCACTGAACTACCTGTGCACACACAATTTTGCCGATAAAAACTCTGATTCTAATACTCCCTTTGCAATTTAGCCAAAGGTCAGTGTTGAATCAAGATGTGGATAGCTGACTTTAGTTTCCTCTGTGTAGTAACCTTCTGTTTCAACGTTAACTGAACACTTCTGGAGTTTTCCTTCTCATCTAGGACAGTTGATTCTCTTTAGAGCTAAAGCTTAATTGACCTAGCACACAAGGATATCTGGTGGTGTGTGCTGAGAAAGTTTGAATGTAAATTACACATCCTAACACTTTAATATAGTCATTCTTGTTTGGTAAGTGATATACAGATACTATGAATAACTTGTAGATAACTATTGATGCAAGTCTGAAAGTCTGTAAGTCACAATTGTAATCCTTTCAAAACAGTTATTCCAGAAAAGTTTAATCTTTAGGTTCAGAGGCACTTTGACATAAAAGATGAACGTGAAAATATTTACAAACTTTTAGGTAACTTATGAATTATATATATATCTTTTCCACTAACTTATACTTACTATCAAATACACAACACATTCACTACATATATCTAATCTTTGAAACACATAAACAAATTTGTTATGATCATTAGACACCCACACAAATTCTTAGGGAGATAGCTAAGACAAGGGAACTCTTCTATTGAGAAAGAAATGCATTAAAACATGGACATAAAAAGTAGATTGTCAAAATGTTCAAGATATTTTACATGTATAATTATGACTCCAAATCACGTTTCATGATTTGTTTCATAAAATAGGATATTAAAATTGACCCTCCAAATAAATAAAATGTGGAGTTCATAAACTGGACAGATGAAGTCTCCTTGATTCAATATTTCACTTATTTCTGGTAAACAGAATGATTATGTATAATTTTGATGATGACGGTTTCTCATCTTCTCTTAAGTGCATTTCTAGAGAACTGGAAACATGTATTTATAAATAGTTTATAAAATAGCCAGAATTGTAAATAGTGGAGGTAGTGGGGCCATTGATAAGTTGCTTTTTAGACATGGCTTCTTTCTACCCTGCTATATCAGAATGTGGAATTTCCTCATTTTTAGTTCTACTCTTTCTTGCATGTAATCTTTAGATTCTTCTTAGTGTTTCATCCTGTGAGCTTTCCTTTTTTCTCTTTACTGTTTCAATATTAATTTTTCCCCAAGCCTTTTATCTTGTGTCTTAGATCTCAACTTTGCGGGAGTTAATGTAGTCAATTTAAGAGAACTTGGGCTCCTCCTTTACTGCCTCTACTGCAGAGTTGATGCTCTTCTGAGATGTTTCTGGTGGATGTCGTTGGTTCAGTGGTTGAGGGAGGGAGCCTAAGTCTCTGCACACAGGGGAGCAGGATGACTCCCATTTTCTGTGATTGATTTTTCTCTTAAGTTTGTCTCTTAAGAAGTTTATTTCTAGACACTTTTATTTTAATTCACTCAGATTATCTCTTTTTATATATGTTCTATTACTGATAAATTTGGAGTCACTTCTATTTTCTCTCAATATGATCGTGGTTTTCTTCTTTTTATATTGTCTACTATCACATTGATCAATTTATCTTTTATCTCTGCTGATGTGGAAAGTGTGAACTGTACTTTTTTCTTATAACAAGTATATATATACATGTATGTATATAAAACCACATATATTTTTTCTGTGCCTGATGTTATCCTGTAAATTGTTTCCTTGTGTATCTCACTCTTTCTTGGTGTAATTTTCCTTTTCCTTGGTGAACCATCCATCTGTGGCAGATTGGACTGTGTTCCCCAAGAACTGCGTTCTTGGTCCTGGTTCACATTCTGGTCACCTTCTCCCAAGGTCAGTCAGATCTTCCCAGTATAGCTTCATTAACTAACTGACAACCCACTGAGTCAGGCCAGGCTTTATTCTGGATCACTGGAGTCCTTCATCAGCAGAGGGAGAGTCAGGTGGAGGAAAAAGTCAGGAGAGGCCACCATGTGCATTGGCATGTGATGGAAAAGCCAAGGACCAAGGGTGACTGGCAGGCAGCCCCAGAGCCCACCGTCTTCTGGAGGAAAGCATTGGTGACTTTTGGACTTCTTCTGATCTCAAGACCATGAATCAGTAAATTCACATGGTTTAATCCAACCTATTGTATGGTATTTTCTTTAGCAGCTAGGAAACTGATACTATCTTTAGAATTACATCATTACATCAGTAAGGGACAGTAGGTAGTATATTAGCCTAGATTTTGAATGTTTGAAAAATGTATTTATTCAATTCAATGATTCTTTACCTGGATATAGAATGCCAGGCTAAAGGCATTTTCCCTTTGCACTTTGAAAAAAATGCTTTGTTACTATTAGACAGTTATTACTGATGAAAAGGCAAGGTTAGTCTTTTTTTCCTTTTGCTTTTTACTGTTTTGTTTTTCTTTTTTGTCTGCATATTTAAACTTTTAGGACTTTTACTTTATTCTTTATGCTTGTTTAGTTATGCTACTATGATTCTAGGTCTGGATTTATTTTGATTCCCTAAGAATTCTGGAATGTCATTTTAATTTATAGATGTGTGTTTCTCAACAATTCTGGATTTTCAAATATTAATTTTCTCTCATTGTCTTCATTACCTGTTTCTGGATATCTTAACTGATACATGTTGGAATTACTCAATCCATAGCCAGATTTTTCTTTATGCCGTCTTCTGTATTGTATGACTGTACTTCAGTATTGTCATATAACTCATAGCTTTCATTGGGACTGAATCTAATCTAGAGTTTCTCCAAACACTTTAATTTTGTTTTTGTTTTAATGAACATATATATTTTAGTGCCACAATTTTAAAATGAAATCTGGAGTGGGTTCAAATTTTGATTATCATGTTGAATACATTATTTTAATTATACTTTATGGTTTAAAATTTTTATTGCAGTAACATATATGCAGCAAAAATTCCCATTTTAACCACTTTCAAAGACATAATACAGTGGTGTGTTAATTAGGGTTCTGTAGAGAAACATTACCAAGGAGATATCAGTGGGTATAAAATTTATTAGTGTCTCGTGTAACCATGGGAATGTAGAGTCCAAGGTCTATACGGCAGGCCACAAGCTGGTAACTCAGCTGAAGTTTTTCAACAAACTCTCAGGAGGCACTTGACAGACAACCCTGGGAATAGAAGAGTCCAAAATCCATAGGGCAAGCTGTGAAGCTGCCAACCTGGATGGAGTAATTGCATAGGAGAGGCTGGGTGGCTGAAGCAGGAAGAGTGATTGTCTCTTCTGAATTCTCCTCAAAAGCCCTCAGATGATTAGATTAAGCATCACTCATTGTGGAAGACATTCTCCTTAGCCTATCACAAATGCAATCAACTGTGGTTGCAGCTGATGTAATCATGATTTAAGTCCATGAAATGTCCTCAGAGCAGCAGCACAAGCCAGCTACTCACCTGATCAAATGACCGACACCACCACCTGGCCAAGTTGACACATGAACCTGACCATGATAAGTGTATTAGTTACACTCACAATGTTGTGCTAACATCAATATCATCCAGTACCAGGACTTTTCCATCACCCTCAGCAGAAATTCTATCAACTGAGCGTCAACTCCTCATTCTCCATCTCCACCTCCCCTTGGTAGCTGTAGTCTAATTTATGACTCTATGAGCATGCAATTCTAATGATTTCATATAATTAAGGTCATACAGTATTTGTACTTTTGTGTCTGTCTTAATTTCACTCAACATGGTGTCTTTAAACTTTATGCATGTTGTAACATGTATCAAAACTTCATTCTCTTTTATGGCTGAATAATATTTCACTGTATGTGTATAAATAAACCTTTATATAAAACACTTATTTTCTATAATTAAACATATGTTAAAAGTTGTTTATACATTCATTTGTGAATAGATACTTGGGTTGCTTCCAGCTCCTGGCTTTTGTGAATAATTCTAGTCTGAACATTGGTGTGTATTTTTCTTAATGTATATTAGAACTGTAGTTCATTAGCAAATTTTATAAACTCTTTCTGGACTTCCATTCTCAAAACATAGGCAATTTGTAGTTTCCTCCAACTTGCCTTTAAAGTCATCCCTACTTTTGTGGGATACCTGTCCTAGGATGACTGTAAACCTGTCATAGGTGTTTTCGATGGGTACATGGGTGGCTTCTTACAGGTCCTTGCTGCAAGTCAGTGTCTGTTTATTCTTTCCACTGCAGGTGCTCCTTCCTACATGAACCAAACTCCAGCCCACAATTTCAGCCTTCTTTTTTAAAAAATGTTTTTAGTGCAAAATATCCACATATGTACAGTTGGACTATATTATACAATCAATGGACTACAATATCATCACATACTTGTGTATTCTTCACCATGATCATTTTTAGAACATTTACATCACTCCAGAAAAAGAAACAAAAGTAGCTCATATATTCCATACAACTTAACCCTCCCTCTCATTGAGCCCCAGTGTTTCTGTCTACCCAATTTTAACCTGTATCTCCCCCTATTATTTATTTATTCTTTTTTTTTACCCATCTGTCCATACCCTGTATGCCAGTTTGAAACTATTATGCACCCCAGAAAAGCTGTGTTTTAATCCTAATTTAATTTGGTGGAGGCAGCCATTTCTTTTAATTCTGATTTAACAATGTAGGTTGGAATCTTTGATTAGATTATCTCTGCACACTTGTGACATGCCCAATTGTGGGTATTAAACTTTGATTAGATGGAGATGTGCCTTCATCTATTCCAGATAGGTCTTGATTAGATTACTAGAGTCTTTAAAACAGGAAAAAATTTGGAGAAAGGACAGAAATGACAGGGCCTAGAGAAACAACAGAAGACTCAGAGCCTACAGAAACTTCACAGCAGAGCTGATACAGAGGTGGAAATGTGGAGACCAGAGATACAGATGTTTAGAGATGCTTAGTTTAGAGATGTTACCAGGAGATGTTCAACAAACCTGAACCTGGAGGCAGATGCCAGCTGCATAACTACACAGCTGACAGAGGTGTTCCTAACCCATGGTCCTTCCTTGAATTAAGGTAACCTTTTGCTCTTGCCTTAATTTGGGTATTTTCATTGCCTTAAAACTCTAAACTTGGAACTTATTAAATTCCCCTTTATGAAAGCCATTTCAGTTCTGATTTATCACATTCTGGCAGCTTACAAACTAACACAGCCTGGATAAAAGGAGCATCAGACACAAGATTTTCATAATCATACAATCACACTGTAAAAGCTATATAGTTAAACAATTTTCTTCAAAAATCAAAGCTACTAGAACACAGTTGAATACTTCCAGGTATGTCCTTCTAGCTACTCCAATATGAACTTAAAAAGGATATCTATATAATGTGCAAGAATAACCTCTGGGATAACCTCCTGACTCTGTTTGAAATCTCTCTACCCCTGTGGCTTAATTTTTTCTCATTTCTCTCTTCCCCCTTTTGATCAAGAAAGATTTCTCATTTCAATGACACCAGGCCGAGCTCATCTGCAGGAGTCAGGACCCTCGTTGCCAGGGAGATTTATACCTCTGGGAGTCATGTCTCATGCAGAGGGAGGGCAGTGAGTTGACATGCTAAATTGGCTTAGAGAAAGGGGCCAAATCTGAGCAACAAAAAAGGCTCTCTGGGGGTGACACTTAGGCATAATTATCAGTAGGCTTAGTCTCTCCTTTACAGGAATAAGCTTCATAGGGGTGCACCCCAAGATTGGGGGCTGAGCCTATTGAATTGGTTGTCCCCACTGCTTGAAGAATATCAGGAATTCCCCAGATGGGGAAGTTTAATGTTTCCTCCTTTCTCTCCAGAACCCCAAGGGTGCTTTGCAAGTACTTCTTTATTTTCTTCCCAAATTACTCTAGAATATATCAGAGTAGCACACTAACCTGTAAAAACCAACAAGATCTCATGCCCTATTCATGATTTCATATAATTATGGTGTTCATGTAAACCATACAAATTATATTAGATAATGTGCCACACAAAATATAAATTTTGCACCAAAATAAACATCTCTACCTTTGATCTCACATGAGGTTGAAGTTTTAACATATGTATCATACCACCCTTTACCCAGTATTCTGATTTACCTTAGTCCTATCCAGATAAGCTCCATTCATATCTCTAGAGGAAATCTGACCACTTTTTTCATTTTTTCAACAGTTCAGCCTACTTTTTTATGGAGAGAGAAGCCTGACTCCTCTCCTGAATTGAAGCCATAAACCTTGTCCCATGTCCTCACTAAGTTCCTCCCCATCACCCATTTGTTAGAAAACTTGGACTGTGTCTGCTTCTTTTTGTACCCAGAACACAGAAACCATTGATGTGGTCCCTGCTTACTGTTGTGTGTTTCAGTTTTTCACTCTTGACGTGTTTAATTTTTTAAAAAGTACTATGTAACTTAACTACATACACACGCACATACAGACTTGTTAATTTACATTACTCTCTTGGAGATGCTCAAAGTATTCACTCATGGCCATCTTAATCAGAAGTCTCTATTCGACTCCTCAGATCTTTATACTAATTTGGCTTCTTACTGTAGCCCCACTCTCTACTTTCAGGAGATGACATAATCTTGAGCTCAATTGAGAAAATAAGGGGCTTTGAATCTTACCATAATGACATGAACCTTTTCCTGATTTCTCCTTCCCACACTGACTCCATAGCACAGATAGAAAAAAAAATATGACTCTACATATTGCCAAGTTCACAAAGAGAATTCTGTATGAATTTTACAAATAGGAAGGGAAGTTGATTCCCCTCTATGTCTCTCAATTGGTTTCACATCTACTTTCCTTGGCCCCCCTCAGTTTATTCTTCAAATCACAACCAGAGTGATCCATTGAAAATGTAAGACATAGACTGACATTCCTCTGCTCAGAATTCTCCAGTGTCTTTCTGTCTTGATCAGATAGAATACAAGCTTCTTTCCATACAATATGCAAGGATGCCGTAATCAGCTCCCCTGCTTCTCTGATCTCACCTCCCTCCTCAGTCTGCTCCAGCTCTGCTGCCCTTGTTCTTCTCAGACATGCCAATCACCACCTGTGCTCAATTCTCCCCTGATATTCCCTCTGCCTGGAATGCTTTTCACCTACAAGGCCACATATCTCTTTCCTTCATGTCTTCCTAGTGTCTGCTCCGAGAGAAACATGGACACATGTGAATAAAGAAAAATGTCTAAAAAGTTTATTGCAGTGTTGTATTTCCTAGTTTCATGGAGAAAACCTCTTCTAATAGTGGAGGGGCTGTGTAAACTATGGTATATCCATAATATGGGATACAATACAGCCAAAGGGCCTATATGTGTTAATATAATACGATCATAAGAGTAACTACTGAGTCTATAAAACAAGGTTCAGAAAGGTACATGTAAAATGTATCATTTTATATTAAATTTAAAAACCATGCATTTTCTGTTATTACATATATTTGTTATATGTATGCAAATCTGCAGGAATACATGTGGGGGTATCAACTCAAAACTTAAGATGATGAAGAAAGAATTAGAGTACTGTGTGATGAAAGGGCCAATTGGGATTGATAGCCAAAGGGTATTTTATTTTATTTTATTTTTTTAGCCAAAGGGTATTTTAGCATACATGTGGTATTTTAACACTTTTAATAGTTCACCTACTTGTATATGTTCATGAGTTCCTGATAATGTTAAAAATAATGCAGTCATAAAAGCCATCATAAGGCTCATCCATATTCACTTCTATTTTTCTCATAAAAGAAGGGAGAAAGGAGAAAATGAGAACCTTCTTCATAAGGTTTTATCTGACCCTCTCAAGTATGAGTATTTTGCTTCTGCCTCTAGGCATATGTGTCAGCCTGTACTCCTCCTACTCTCCTGCTCTTGATCTCTATTATGGGTAAGGGTATTTTTGTCTTCTTCAGTAGACTGATCTAGTGTTTCATCCCCTTGTGTCCTTAAGACCTTAGGAAAAGAATAGGAAATGACCTTCTTACTGTAAAACTTCAAAAAATATTTATGGATTTATTGTGAACTAAATAATGGCAATCAAAAAGAGAACACAGGATAAGAATTGTCAAGTTATTTCAAGATATCACTTTTCTGAAATATTTTTTTGGGGGGAGGTGCATGGTCTGGGAATCTAACCTGCATGGAAGGTGGGCCTGGAATGATACTTTAAAAGTAGGAATTGGTTCATTTATTTTAAAAGCCCATTCAATCTGGGCAGTTCTTTTGTTTTCTGACCATCTGCATTTCCTTCACAAGGAAACGTGGAATGAATGAGGCTGGGGTTGCAATGACTGCTGAGGAGTTAGTTGGCTTTGTTGATAGCTTGGGGCACCCCAGAGTTTACTAGAAATGCATGCTATCAAGTGGTTTTCTTTTATTGGAATACCCGTATAACACTTCTCAAATTCTCTGTTTAACTGCAATTTGGGAAATGGGGTCCTTCCGCACAGTTCTTTAAGGTTCTACTTAACCCAAAAGGAACCCTGATTCTTCTCAGAAGTATCATCCCCTTCCTTACCCTTTACCCTGCATTCTACAAACTTCTCTCACAAAAGTGTTCTCATAAAAAAATTCCTTATATCTTTATACATTGGAAATATTTTCTCTTACTGCCCTCTACTATTTACAGTCACTGTTTGAAGAGATTACTGCACAAGCTTGCTGGGCTACTTAGGGTGGAATTTCCTACTAAGATGAATGACAATGCTCAGATGTGATTGGTGCTGAACAAATCTTGGGAAACTTACTGAATTAAAAGAAAAATTTGTTCTGGATCCAGGACCTGACACCCACCCCCTAGAACAGGGCTCCAGGCACCCAGAAACCAGACAAGGAGTCATAAAGAGGCAACTGGGAGCTCTGCTGGGGCTTCTGTGTGTCCAGGTTTGCTGTGAGGTGGGGTGATCTCAGATGGGGTCTGGAGAGTGTTCCACACCTGACAGAGGGGAGGGCAGGTGGGGAGAGCTCACACAAAGCTCCTAGACTCTTTACTTGTGTTTTTTTTCCTTGGGAGAGATTTTCACAATTTGGAGACAGCATCAGTGATTCTCCAGTGACATCCTATGTGTTCATTATGCTCCTGTTGAGCAGAGGTGAGAGGCGTGAATGTGGATCAGAGTGCTTCAGCCCTGGACCCCCAGGAGGCAGTAGCCTTTACCCTGAAGGGCAATTATTCTACCTCCATGAACAATGTGCAGTGATTCTGACAGAATCCTGGATGAGGCCTCATCTTTTTTTTTTTTTCTACTGGTTACAAATGCAAAGCAAAAGGAAGGTTAAAGTCCGCAATTAATTCTAAGGAATTCCATAGTACCCTACACATCATGACCCCAAAGCTGGAAGACTCAGCCACCTGCTTCTGTGCAGTGGAGGCTCAGTGCTCCCAGGTAATCTGCTGCCTGAGCCCAAACTGCAGCTGGGACCTGCAGCCCCACCCCTGCCATGTGAAAGACACATTGCTCCCACTGTAGCATTTGTCCAGTTTTGGGTTTTCTGATTCATGTTTTAGCACTTTAATCCCTGCTAAATTAAACCCTAACAAAGTGTCATTTCACCTGTTTTGTTACTCCTTTCTTCCCAGAAATGCCTTTGCATGAAGAAAGCTCTAATATGGAATGACTGGAGCAACTGATAAAGATTTCAGGACCCATAACAGAGAGTATCTAAATAACCTAAAAATTGCTGTGTTGAAAAAACTTGAAAAAAGAACATTCTGATGGACAAACAGAAAAAGAAATGACAATTTTTCAGAGAACAGCAAATGGTTTTGCTTTCTAGGAAGAGGGAAGGGTGGGTCCCTAGCAGTGAAGATGACAAATGGGCAAACCAAGTGCAGCTGGGAGCAGGAAGAGCATCTTGGGCATGTGTCCGGTTCTCAGGAGGCCCCCATGCTTGATTTAATGTTCTTCTGTTGTTGCCTTACCATACTTACTTTCATCTGTAAAATTATGCTTTGTAAGTGAAGCCCAAAGGGAGCATGGAGCACATGTGTGAACAGAGGATACACGCTGGGCAGCAGTGCAGGAGACGTGAGGTCTAGCCCACCCTGTGTGCAGGTGTGCACTTGGGCAGTCTGGGGGCTGTGGTTCCCCAAAGGGGTGGAGAAAACTGTGATGATGAATGATTATGAATTAAAAGCATACAAATGGGCTTAAATTCTTTTTTTATTTTTTAAATTTTAATTAAATATTACCAAATAAAGTAAGTGAGTGCTTCTTTTTTTTTTTTTACCTTTTTTTATTAATTAAAAAAAATTAACTAACACAACATTTAGAAATCATTCCATTCTACATATGCAATCAGTAATTCTTAATATCATCACATGGATGTGTGATCATCATTTCTTAGTACATTTGCATCGATTTAGGAAAAGAACTACCAAAACAACAGAAAAAGATATAGAATGATAATATAGAGAAAAAAATAAAAATAATAATAAAAATAGAAAATAAAAATATATAAAAAAAGGAAAAAACAAAAAACACAAACAAAAAAAAACTATAGCTCAGATGAAGCTTCATTCAGTGTTTTAACATAATTACATTACAATTAGATAGTATTGTGCTGTCCATTTTTGAGTTTTTGTATCTAGTTCTGTTGCACAGTCTGTAACCCTTCAGCTCCAATTACCCATTGTCTTACCCTGTTTCTAACTCCTGATGGTCTCTGTTACCAATGACATATTCCAAGTTTATTCTCTAATGTCGGTTCACATCAGTGGGACGGTACAGTGTTTGTCCTTTAGTTTTTGGCTAGTCTCACTCAGCATAATGTTCTCTAGGTCCATCCATGTTATTACATGCTTCATAAGTTTATTCTGTCTTAAAGCTGCATAATATTCCATCATATGTATATACCACAGTTTGTTTAGCCACTCTTCTGTTGATGGACATTTTGGCTGTTTTCATCTCTTTGCAATTGTAAATAATGCTGCTATAAACATTGGTGTGCCGATGTCCATTTGTGTCTTTGCCCTTAAGTCCTTTGAGTAGATACCTAGCAATGGTATTGCTGGGTCGTATGGCAATTCTATATTCAGTGTTTTGAGGAACAGCCAAACTGCCTTCCACAGTGGTTGCACCATTTGACATTCCCACCAACAGTGGATAAGTGTGCCTCATTCTCCGCATCCTCTCCAGCACTTGTCATTTTCTGTTTTGTTGATAATGGCCATTCTGGTGGGTGTGAGATGATATCTCATTGTGGTTTTGATTTGCATTTCTCTAATGGCCAGGGACATTGAGCATCTCTTCATGTGTCTTTTGGCCATTTGTATTTCCTCTTCTGTTTTTTAACAGCTCAGCATGGTTTTTTTTTTTTATGGAGGGAAAAGCCTGACTCCATCCCCTGAATTGAAGCCATAAACCTTGTCCCACTTCCTTACTAAGCCTTTCCCCATCCCCCATTTGTTTCTTCCTCTTGAGTTTCTTCCTCTTGAGATGTTTAATTAAAAAAAAAGTTCTATGTAATTTAACACACATGCACATAAACTTGCTATTTAACATTACTCTCTTTGAGTGGAGGGAAATGCTCAAAGGATTCACTCATAACCATCTTAACCAGAATTTCTTTATTCAACTCCTCAAATCCTTACAGTAATTTGAACCTGTACTACAGCCCCACTCTTTACTCTCAGGAGATGGCATAACCTCAAACTTAATTGAGAAGATAAGGGGCTTTGAATTTCACCATGATGGTGTGAGCCCTTTCTTGATTTCTCTTTCTTGTACTGATTCCAAAGCACAGACAGAAAAGACAAAAATATATGACTCTACATACTGCCAAGTTCACAAATAAGGAGAGTTCTGTGTGAGTTTTACAAATAGGAAGGGAAAGTTGATTCCCCTCTCATTCTCTCAATTGGTTTCATGTCCACCTTCTTTGTCCTCCCTCAGTTTATTCTTCATATTGCAACCAAAGTGATCTCTTCAAAATATAAGACATAGACTGACATTCCTATGCTCAGAATTCTCCAGTGTCCTTCTGTCTTGTTCAGATAAAACACCAGCTCCTTCCTGTACAATATCCAAGGACGCCATAATCAGTTCCCCTACTTCTCTGATCTCATCTCCTTCCTCAGTCTGCTCCAGCTTGGCTGCCCTTGTCCTTCCTCAGACATGCCATTCACCATCTTGGCTCAGTCCTTTTGTCCCTGAATTTCCCTCTGCCTGGAATACTTTCCATCTACATGGCCACAGCTCATTCCCTCACATCTTCCTAGTCTCTGCTTCAAGAGAAATGTGGGCATGCATGAATAAAGAGAAATGCCCAAAAAGTTTATTGCAGTGCTGTATTTCATAATTTCATAGGAAAAAACTAAAGTATCTACCAATAGAGGAGGGACTGTATAACCTGTGGTATATCCATCATATGGAATATGCTGCAGTGGAAGTGCCCATATGTGTTAATATAATAAATATAATAAGATCTATAAGAGTAACTACTGAGTGTATAAAGCAAGATTCAGAATGGTATATATAAAATGTATCATTTTATATTAAATAAAAACTACAAATAAAATATTATGTATTTTCTGTTATTACATATATTTGTTATATGTATGTAAATCTATAGGAAAACATGTGGGTGGATCCACTCAAAATGATGAAGATGAAGACAGAATTAGTGTACTGTGTGATGAAATGGTCAGAATTGGGATTGATAGCCAAAGGGGATTTTAGCATATAAGTAATATTTTATCACTTTTAATAGTTCACCTATTCACATATGTTCATGAGTTCCTCATAATGTTAAAAATAATATAGTTACAAAAGCCATCACAAAGGCTTGTCCATATTCACCTCTAGTTTTCTCATCAAAGAAGGGAGAAAAGAGAAAATTACAATCTTCTTTATAAAGTTTTGTCTGACTCTCTCAAGTATGAATATTTTTCTTTTACCTCTGGGCATACGTAGTTGTCTATACTCCTCTTAGGCACCTACTCTTCATCTCCATTATAGTTAAGGGTATTTTTGTCTTCAGTAGACTAATCCAGTATTTCATCCCCATAGGTCCTTAAGACTTTAGGAGAAGAATAGCCTTACTTACTGTAAAGCTTCAATAAACATTTATGAATTTATTTTGAACTAAATAAGGAAATCAAATAAAGAGCATCAGATGAGAATTGCCAAATTATTTAAGATATTAATTCCAAGAATTGACATTTAAAAAAGAGGAATTGGTTCATTTCTTTTAAATCCCTTTCAATCTAGGCAGGTTTTTTTGTTTTCTGACCATATGCATTTCCTTCACAAGGAAACATGGAATGGACAAGGCTGGGGCTGTGGTGACTGCTGAGGAGTTAGTTGGCTTTAGGTGCCCCATGTTGATAGCTTTGGTTCACTAGGGGGACTCTGGGTTTAGGAGAAATGCATGCTATCAGATAGTTTTCTTTTATCGGAATATTCATAGAACAATTCTCAAATTCCCTGTTAAACTGCAGCTTGGGAAGTGGAGACTTTCTGCATGGTTCTTTAGGACTCTAATTAACCCCAAATAAACCCTGATTTTTCTCAGAACTACCATCACCTTCCTCACACTCTACCCTGCATTCTACAGACTTCTCTCATAAAATGTTTTCAGAAAAAATTCCTCCTATCTTCATACACTGGAAATATTGTGTCCTCATCCCCTTTGCTATTTACTGCCACAATTTTGAGAGATTATTGCACAGACTTGCTGGGTGATGGAGGGTGGAATTTCCTGCTAAGATGAATGACAAGGCTTAGATGTGATTGATGCTGAATGAGTCTTGAGAAACTTACTGTCAGCAAGCACAAAATTTGTTCTGGATGCAAGTCCTGAAACCCCCAGAGCAGGGCTGCAGGCACCGAGCAACCAGGTAAGGAGTCATGAAGAGGCCAGTGGGAGCTCTGCTGGGGCTTCTGTGGGTCCAGGATTGCTGTGTGTTGGGGTGATCTCAGATGGGAGTGTAGAGAGTGTTCCACAACTGACAGAGGGAGGGCAGGGAGAGAGAGCTCACACAAAGCTCCTAGACTCTTTATTTGTATTTTTTTCCCCTGGAGAAAGATTTTCACTATTTGGAGACAGCAGGTTCAATGGCAGTCTTTCCTGATCTTTTCCAGACCACCAGGTCACCTAAGGTTAGATCATATAGAGGCCGATGACTTCACAGACCAAGAACGACAACCCTCACTGGGGATTATAGGACTAAATCATGGGTTTGTTTACATAGTTCAGTTTGTAAAAGACATGAATAAACATGGATTGGGCAATTCCTCTTTACAAGGCCCACTAGTGACCATTCATAATGAGACAGTCTGTGATTTAAGGGAGGGAGAATGTTAGTCACGATGACGAACGGTAAGAACGCATTATTTACGGGAGTTCAAGGGTGTCTGATATGGTGACTGGTTTCAATTTTAATGTTTCATTTTTCATTTGTTCTTTTCTCTTTTCCAGAATTTTTTCTAGCTTTGTAGTATATTTTATACTATGGGCCTTTGCCTTTGCTAAAAATTTCTGATTTGCATCCAGGCTTCAAGCAATTCATATATTTGAGTGTAATTTTAATAGGGACACAGGTTTTCCCTATGCACATTATGAAATCTTACAAAGTGTTTGGAAGTTGTGAGTCTCATTAAAATCATGCTGCCTTCACTTTATATGTTTACATTAAAAAGTTTGACATGTCCAAGAGAGAACCCCAAGTTCAGCTACTTCAACTCATTTGACTTCTGATAAGAGATTGGGTTTTATAAATTAGACTAGCATAGTTATTGCATAACCAGACTTAAACATTCACTTTTTAGCTTTTATGACAAGCTTTATCAAAAAAAAATTTACGTCAGGATTTGGTATGTGAATATCTAAAGGATCTGTTCTGAGCATGGATACTTACTGAATGCCACAAACACAAACATGAGATTCCCCTGGATTGAGAAGTGGAGTTAAATACTATGTGAAGGAGAATTTAATAATTTTTCATAATTAGTCAGTTGGAGGAAAATGTTGGGTGTTTTTAGGCAGTTTATACTGGATGTGCTACCATCAGATTTAATGGTGATTTCAGAACAGGTCTTATTTAGCTGAGACTCTAAGACAAAGAAGAAATGCTTTTGTTATTGTGTCAAGGGATAAGCTATCATAGGCTATGATCAGGGGTTTTTGTTGCTTGCCATGTTATTGGGCTAATATCCTAGATCCCCTTAATGTTAATGATCATATTTAAAAAAAAAGGGTTATCACAATCAGTGATTCTATAATTTAGCTGCCCTTTGGAGATTATGAGGTGACTTAGAATATATTCCTGTTGTTTTGAGATACAGAATATATTGTCTTGTGCTGGCTCCTTTAGGACTCCAATTGCAATAATGGGGAATCTATAAATTATAAATATAGTGTGCATTCTGGTTTTTAATCTCCTTTCTGCTTTTAGATTATTTCTAAAAAGATAAGGGGAAATGAAGAGTTTATTTAGCCATATTTCTATTCAAGTCTTGGCTTCCATTCATTCAAACAGCTTCCTAACTGTTTGTATATTTGTCTTTCATTGTGAGCTGCTCCAAGTTGTATTCTGGAAAAGTTGGAGCAGCAGCTACATTTCAAATTTATGGAATTCAGAATTTAGAAACCCTGCATTTCTTGGAAAACTTCTGAAAATTATTCCACTTTCTCCTCTTAACCTTCTCACAGTCTTGTGAAATAAAGCTCTTTTTTTCATTATTGTGATGATTATATCCAGGACAAAGAATAGTTTAAATAATATTAGGTATATAGATTTGTATGTGACATTTTGCTAGTTAATTTGAAAGACTATGCTGCATACAGCTTTATCACAAGCAAGTTAAAAGAAGGAGCTAGAGTGGTCACTGGCTGTGAATGAATATCAGTATCTGGCAGCTGGCAAAAGCCTAGAAGAATTTGTCATCCTTGCTACAGCTCATTGCTCAAAGCAGGCGACCAATAATTGGTCTGAAATAAATGCTCATGACACTCCCTAGTGGTCAGCTACTGAATTGCAGTTTGCATATTTGCACCATGTTTTTTTTCTTTCAACTAAAGAGAAGAACCTACAATTGCTTATTTTGTATCTAGTTCCATTTGGTTGATGTGCCAGTTTGAAATAATATATGCACCCTAGAAAAGCCATGCTTTAATCCTAATCCCATTTTGTAAAGGCAGCTGTCTCTTCTAACCCTTATTCAGCATTGTATGTTTGAAACTGTAATTAGATCATCTCCCTGGAGATGTGATTTAATGAAGACTGGTGGTTAAACTGGATTAGGTGGAGGTGTGTCTCCACTCATTTGGGTGGGTCTTGATTAGTTTCTGAAGTCCTATAAAAGAGGAAACATTTTGGAGAACGAGGGAGATTCTGAGAGAGCAGAACGACATAGCCAAGAGAATCACCAGCCAGCGACCTTTGCAAATGAAGAAGGAAATGCCTCCCTTGGGAGCTTCATGAAACAGGAAGCCAGGAGAGGAAACTAGCAGATGATGCCATGTTGGCCATGTGCCCCTTCCAGCTGAGAAAGAAATGCTGACTGTGTTCACCATGTGCCTTTCTAGTTAAGAGAGAAACTCTGTGTTCGCCATGTGCACTGCCACTTGAGAGAGAAACCCTGAACTTCATTGGCCTTCTTGAACCAAGGTACCTTTCCCTGGATGCCTTGGATTGGACATTTCTATAGACTTGCTTCAGTTGGGACATTTTCTTGGCCTTAGAACTGTAAACTATCAACTTATTAAATTTCCCCTTTTAAAAGCCATTCTGCTTCTGGTATATTGCATTCTGGCAGCTAGCAAACCAGAACAGATGAGTATAGAACCTCCTAACTTACTAACTCAGTGTCTTAAAATATTTCAAGGTCTTGAAAAGAAGTAATTTTGTTACTCTCTATGCTCTAAAATTTTCCCAAAGTACAATCTGTAGTCGAAAAAACTGGAACAGATATTTTGCTATCAAAGAAATGTGTTTGAGTGTATAAGCTTTGCCATGTACAAGTAAATACTTCTGAGTTTTTTTTCATTATTTGTAAAACTCTACAGTAATATCTTTTTAATGTTTTGTTGTGAGGATTTATCAACAATGGAAAGAAGAAATTTGACAATAAATGAATGATCAGTTAGTAAAGATAATCTCAATAGGTATGGCAAAAGTATCTGAAAAACACTAGCATCCAGTCATGATTAAAAGCCCTCAGCAAATTATGAATTGAAAGGGCTTGTTCAACTAATGAAATGATTTTACATAAAACCTACATCAAATGTTATCAATAATAACTGAATTATTCAGTTATATTCTGAATTCAGTAAGGATTGAATGCTTTATTATAACACCTGGAAAAGGGAATAATTTCTCCTCTCATCACTTCTATTTAATGATGTACTAGATGTTCTAACCTGTGTAGCAAGTCAAGAGAAAGATCAAAATGCATTCAGTTGGAAAGGAAGAAATGATATATCTTTACTTGTATGCAACATGCCCCTCCCTTGGAGAAAATCCAAGGGATTATACAAAAAGGCTACTAAAACTATGAGTGAGTTTTGCAACATTACAGTATGAAAAATCAATACACTAAAACAATTACATTATATATACTTTCAATGAATAATCAGAAATCAAAATTTAAAAATCAGTGTCATTTACAATACCATAAAAGATTAAATGCTTAGGGATAAATATTACAAAAGATGTGCAAGATCTTTTCAACCAAAGCTACAAAACATTACTGAGAGAAATTAAGACCTAAAGAAATGGAGAGAGATATTGTCCATGGATTGAGGATCCTAACTCATGCTCCAGGTTTTTAAAAGTACTTTTTATTGAGAAATCTTCACACACATACAACCTGTAGATAGTGTACAGTCAGTGGCTCATAATTCATCACATAGTTGTGTATTCATCACCATGACCATTATCAGAACATTTGCATCTCTCCAGAAAAAGAAAAAAACTCATGCATACTTGTACCTCCTCCCCCTCCTTCTCTTTGGTCACTGGTATTTCAATCTACCCAATTTTTTACTCTTTAGTACCCCCTATTGTTTATTTATTTTTACCCTTATTATTATTATTTTTTACTCATCTGTCCATACCCTGGATAAAAGGAGCATCAGACAGAAGTCTTTCACAATCACACAGTCACACTGTAAAAGCTAAATAGGTACATCATCTTCTTCAAGACTCAGACTACTGGAATACAGTAACAGTTTCAGGTACTTCATCCAGCCACTTCAATACACCACAGACTGAAAGGGATATCTACATAATGCATAAGAAAAACCTCCAGGATAACCTCTTGACTCTGTTTGGAATCTCTCAGCCACTGACACCTTATTTTGTCTCATATCTCTCTTCCCCCTTTTGGTCAAGAAGACTTTCCCAATCCCATGATGCCATGTCCTTGCTCATCCTGGGAGTCCTGTTCCACATTGCCTAGGAGATTTATAACCTTGCGAGTCATATCCCACGTAGAGGGGGAGTGCATTGCGTTCAATCGCAGAGGGGCTTACAGAGAGATGCCACATCTGAGCTACAAAAGAGGTTCTCTTGGGGGTGACTCTCAGGCATAATTATAAATAGTCTAGCTTCTCCCTGCAGGAATACATTTCATAGGTGTGAACCCCATGATTGTGTGCTCAGCCTATTGAATTGGTTGTCTCTACTGTCTGTGAGAATATCAGGAATTCCCAAGGTGGGGAAGTTTAATATTTCCTTCTTTCTCCCCAGTCTCTCAAGGGGACTTTGCAAATACATTTTTATTTTCTGCCCAAATTATGCTGGGATATATCAAGATATCACACTGACCTGTACAAACCAAGATCTCATGCCCTATTCAAAATTCCATGTAATTAATGGTGTTCAAATACACTGACAATGTTAGCTAAATAATGTAGCTAACTAAAATAAAAAATTTTGCACCACATAAACATCTCTCCCCTTGGTCTCACACAGATGCTGAAGTTTTAAATTATGGACCACATCATCCTTTACCCTGTAGTTTGATTTACCTTAGTTCTATCAGTGTCATTCACATCTCTACTTGAAGTCTGATCACTTTTTGAACTTTTAAGCCAGTTGCTGTATGGGGTAATGCTGAGTTTCATAGCATCAGTGCTCTCTCTCAGAGTCACATAAATAAACAAAGTTTGTGGGAAAAACCAGGTTATACACAACTAGTTCAGTATCTCAGAATTTAGAAACAACAGTTACAATCTCTGAATATAGGTGGCTGCTGAAAGAGTTTACAATCCAGGACCCTTTACAATAGACCCCAACCTGATAACCCATGCTGTTGACTTCTGTTTTCCAAGTTTGTATATTATACTTAGTCCATATGAGTGAGGCACGATAATATTTGTCTTCTTGTTTCTGCCATTCATTCAACATACTGCTCTTAAGGTTCATTCACCTAGTTGCATGCCTCACAGCTTCATTCCTTCTTGAAGCTGCTCAGAAATCCATTGTATGTATATACCATAGATCCCCCCCCTCTGTTTCTCAGTTACTGTCCCCTTAGGCTAACTCCAACCATTGTGAATCACTGCCACTATTAACACCAATGTGCAAATGTCCCTTTCTGTCCCCATTCTCAGTTCCTCCATGTTTATACCTAGCAGTGGAGTTACAAGATCATATGGAACCCACCCCTAGCCTCCTGCGGAGCCACCACACTGCTCTCCAGAGGGCCTGCACTGTTCAGCTTCCCTCCCAACAGTGTATAGGTACATCTCTTTCTCCATATTTCTTCTAGCACTTGTTTATCTCTGTTCATTGTTAAATAGCTTTACTCACATATCATACAATTCGACCTAAGTAGACCTGCCTTTGACATTATAATCTATATGAAGATATTTCCTTTTCTTCTGCAGAAAATCCATTCTCACTTCTCCATACCCCCTGTTTGTTGACATTTGGTTTTAGCATAATACCTTGTTACATTCAGTGTAAAAGGAAATTTTATAAAGCTTAACAGTAGCTAACTTTTCTTATGTAAAGAAGGATTTTATAAAACTTAGCAGTAGCTAACTTTTCTTGCCTAATTTAGCTATTTACATATATTTTAGCTTCTAAATAACAGAAATATCCAGCAAAAACATTTGTGTCATCTTATATGCACTGCTATACATTTGGTGTGAGTTGAAAAGAAAAAAGTTATGGGCCCCATCAAGCGGAAGATAAACAATCCTGGCGCCAAGGTTACTTGTTGTAAAACTGTTAAGAAATGCTTATTGTAAAACTGTTCTTATCTGCTTTTTTGCAAAACAGCACCTGTGACCCATGCTCAACCCCCACCCCCCTCATCTTACCCCTTAAAAGGCTTTTGCAAACTCAGACTGGGGCCTCTCTGTTCCTGTGTGTTCAGGGAGCCCCACACATGTGTGGAAAATAAACCCCTTGCATGTTGCATGAGAGAACGTCTCTTGGAGTCCTCCTTTGCGTGGCAAAACTCTCGAATTCTCGAATTCTTACATCAGTAGAAGCATATTACAATTTTACTGTTGACTATAGACCCTAACTTGCATCAATTATACTTTTTCCTGTGTATCATCTTTCAACATTTTCTAATGTTGACATTCATTTATTCTCCTTCATGCAAAAACATTTGTATATTCATTCATTTAATCACCATCATTGTCCATTTTAGACATTCCAAAATTATACCACTTCAGTCTTTGTCCTCTATCTTTCCTTCTGGTTTCATACCTGTCCCCAGCCCTTCTTACTGAACCATACTCAAATTCAGCTTTATTATTAATGCATAATGTCTGTCTTTGTCCATTTTAATTGTTTTACATTTGAAGTCCAATTTATCGAATATCAGCGTAGCTGTCCCTGCTCTTATCTGATTGTTGTATGCATGAAATAACTGTTACCAACTTTTCACTTTCAACCTAGTTTCCCCTTAGGTCTAAAGTGAGTCTCCTGTAAACAGCATATAGATGAGTCCTATTTTTTTAATTCATTCTCTAGTCTGTGCTTTTGATTGGGGAATTAAATCCATTAGCCTTTAATGTTATTAATGTAAAGACAGTACTTCTATCCTATTGTCTTTTGGACTTTATATGTCATATTTATTTATTTTTTCTCTTTTTACCTTTACTGATAGTCTTCATTTCTACACTCTTCTCCAGACCTTTCTCTCTTCCTTTTTCCTTTCTGCCTGTTGTGCTCCCTTTAGTATTTTTTGTAGAGCTGGTCTCTTAGTTTTCAGGTCTCAGAAAACAATTTAAACATGCACATGGATTCTGTGGCATGGGGGCCCCTTCAGTTCCTCTCCCTCAACAACTCCTCTGGCAGGACCTGATGTGATGGCAAGATAGATGAGCAGGAACGTGCAGACAACCCACCTGTCAGAGGCCAGAGGCCAGACCAGATAAATGTGAGTATGAAATTTTGATCTGCACCAGTCTGATATCTCCCAGCACTGCTTGCAGCCACATGTCACCCCCACCCCTCTTGACATGGTTTTTCCTTTGAAACCACAAGTTGTTAGAAAGGGAGTTGGAGCCATTTTTCCTTTCCTTTCATGAGCAGATTTTGCTGGCTCCCACCTGCCTACTCTTCCTTTGCTCTCAATCTGTTTCTCTCTCAATAAACTATGAAGCTTTAACTTGCTGTCTCATGTGGCTTTTAACGACCTTGTGGCTAACATTAGTCACAAATTCTCTCAGTGACTGAAAATATTTTAATGTCCCCTCTTTTTGGAAGGACAGTTTTTCTGGGTATAGAATTCTTGGTTAGCAGTTTTTCTCTTTTAGGATCTTAAATATATCATACCACTGCCTTATTACCACCATGGTTCTGCAGAGAAATCCAAACAGTCTTCCCTAGTATGGGAAGGATTGCTTTTCTCTTGCTGCTTTCAAAAATTCTCTCTTTGTCTTTGACATTTGTCAATCTGAGTATTTAGTGTCTTACAGTATATCTCGTTAGGGTATGTCGCACTCACTTGTTGGATCTCTAACTTGTATGTCTTTCATAAGAGGTAAGTCTTAGGGAAATGATGGACAACAAGAGGTGCACAAATATAAGAATCACTGGTGCCTCAGAAAGAGAAGAGAAGAGTAAAGGGTTAGGAAAGTTAGTTAATGGTATACTCAGAGAAAACTTCCCAACCCATATAAATGACATGAATATGTAAATCAAAGAGGCCTGGCAAAGTCCAAATAGAATAAATCTGAAACAGGCCTACTCCAAGACACATACTAATCAGACTGTCAGGTGTTGAAGAGAAAAAAAAAGTCCTGAACACAACATGAGAAAAGCAATCTACTACATACAAAGGAAAACACATAAGGCTGGCTACAGACTACTCAATAGGCACCATGGAAGCAAGAAGAATGTGATATGATATATTTAAGATTCTGAATGAGAAAGGCTTTCAACCAAAAATTCTTTATCCAGCCAAGTTATCCTTCAAAATTGAGGGAGAGATGAAAAAAATCTTCAAAGATAAAGAAATATTGAAAGAACTAGTTAACAAGAGACCAGCCCTACAAGAAATACTAAAGGGAATCCTGTCAGTTGATAAAAAAAAAAAAAACAGAGAGGGAGATCTGGACAAAAGCATGGAATTGAAGAATGTGAATAAAGGTAATTTAAAGTAAAAGAGAGAGAGAGAAGAAAAAATAATATATAGAGCTGACAAATAAAAACTAAAGGACAAGATAGTAGAGTCAAGAACCACTTTTACAGTAATTGCTTTTGAATGTTAATGGACTAAACTCACCAATTAAAAGATACAGACTGACAGAATGTATCAAAAAACATAATAAATCAATATGCTGCTTATAGGAGACCCATCTTAGACTTAAGGGTACAGTTACATTGAAAGTGAAAGGACGGAAAAATATCTTCTCTGCAAGCTGCAAAAAAAAAAAAAAAAAAAACAAGAGTAGCTATACTAATATCAGAAAAAATAGACTTTAAATGTAAAGACATCATAAGAGACAGAGAAGGACACTACATATTAATAAAAGGGGCAATTTCAAAAAAAGAGGTGGGAAATTTATAGTGGTTATTTCTCTACTAATCTTTCTGCTCCTTTTTCTTTCTCTTCTCCTTCTGAGACAACCAGAACACGTATATTTGTGTGCTTCATGTTGTCATTCAATTTTCTCAGACCCTGCTCATATTTTTGCATTCTTTTTCCCATCTTTTTTTTTGTGTATAGGATTTCAGATGTCCTGTGCTCTAGTTCACTGATCCTTTCTTTTGCCTCTTCAATCTAGTGAGTAGGTCTTTATAGTTTTTTTCATCTCTTCTATTGTGTCTTTCATTCCCCTAAGTACTGCAATTTTTCAAATTTTTGAGTTCTTATAGTTTTTGCCCCTTATCTTCTTTATATCCTCCCTCACCTTGTTGAGGGAGATTTTGCATGTCTGTTAGAACATCCTGAATTAGTTATTTCACTCTTGTATCTCATTTGAAGTTTTACCTTGTTCCTTTGACTAGACCACATCTTCAATTTTCCTAGTATGACTTGTTTATTTTGCTGGCATCTAGACATTTGATTTTCTTAATTAGTTGATTCTGGAGGTTGTTTTCACTCTTATACCTAAAAATTTCATGCTGGGTGTCTTTGTTCTCAATCTGTTTTTTTTGTTGCTTTTTGCTTTTTTTCTATTTTTTCTTTTTCTTCCTTTCTGTTCTTAAAAATTCAGTTAAACTTATCCTAGACCTCTAGCATAGGTTCTGTTTAACTCGCCAGAGTTTTTTTGGTTCTTGTTTTACTGTTTCTTGCCCTTCCTGTATGAAGTGTTCTTTTCAGGAGGGTCCCCTCAGATATTATTGTCCCTAGTCAGATTTTCCCAGACCAGACAGGTCCACATGTCAGGAGGAGAGATCAGCCAGCATCAGATTTCCTTGAGGATGAGACCCAGCAGCTTGTCTGCCTTTCCTATGAAGGCTCTATACTCTGTGCTTTTCTGATCCTCTTCAAACGTGTTGCTTCTCAGTCCACAGCTTCTCACCTGTGTGACTTGATGTATTGCCTTTAATTTCAGCTGCCTTGCCTCCCAGTGGCATGGTTGAGACAGACATTGAGTAATAGGCAGGATTTTCTTGCTTCTGTTTTCAAGCCCCCATGGCCTGAAGTCCCTAAAGGAGGGCTTCCACTTGAGTTGGGCCCAATCCCCCTTTCTTGGAGGAGATACACCTCTTAGGGAATTTATCCCTTTCACCTGACTACTTACTTTGTCTCTCAGATATGCCTTAATTCTGCACTTGCCTGGGGCAGTGCTGAAACCTGCTACGAAGTTAAAAAAAACAAAAACAAAAGCAAAAGCTTTTTCAGAGTTAGACAACCCCCTCCTTATGTTTACAAATGAAGAGCTTCACTTGGTACCTGGTTCTAGTGTTCCCAGGCCCCATGTGTCCCCTTTTCCTGGGGTCCAGCCCTTTTCCAGTATTTTGTACTGTTCAACTCAAAAAGCCTTTCTTCTATTTTTTTTCCCTCCCCACCAGCCCCATCCCCTCTCTGCAAGGGTGAAAACTCCTGGTGCTGTTAGTGCTTAATCCAGTTTTGTCTGTACCTGGGGCCCATTGTCAGTAGTCAGAATTGATTAATTAATTTCACAAATGGAGCTTGGTTTAGCTAAGCCCTTTAGCTAAGCAGGACCAGACTGCTGTGTCCATGGGGTAGGGGTGCCAGCCTCCATGGCTTAGGAGACTTGCAGTTCTGTGTAACTGGTGTACCCTGTGTGTCCAGTCACTGATGCCCCCCTGCTCCTGCCCCACAGCATCTATTCCATACAGTTCCCAGCTATTTAATAGCTGCTCTGGAGGATGAACTAAATTCCACCCCTCACTATGTTGCCATATTTTCCTGCCTTTCCATGCTCCAGGCTTTTGATGCAAATCCATATCTTTTGGGGAAAATTATTTTGTTACAATTTGACAACCAAATGTTCACAGAAGAACAATGTTAGAAAGCATCTTTGAGGCTAGTCTCTGAAGCATATAGGGTTTGTACTGACTGCCTGATTCATATAATTTGTCACCTTATTTTTGAGTTATTAAAATCATGGATGGTTAGAATATTCACCTCAGATTACTTTGTAGAATTCAGCAATTTTAATTATTGAGGTTTTTCCGTCTAGGTTTCATATTTTTCATGATTTATTGCTCCTGCAATTCAGGCGTATTTGACTATTGATCATATTATGGTACTTTTTTCATCAAAAGCTTTTTTTAATCAAAAAGATAAAGTTCCTTCAAATTCACATTATTTTAAAAATGGGGAAATATTGCATTTCAAGGAGTTGTGATTCTTCAATCAAAGAACATTTAATATTCTTTTATTTATTTGTATTTTTATTCATTGTTTTTGATTCATGTAGCAAGTATTGACTACCTAGGTATTCACTGTTCTATCTGTTGGGATACAGTGCTGAAAATTACAGAATCACTCAATAATACTTTAGCTTCTTACTACTTCCTCTGATTTCAACCTGTGCCAGTTTGAAAGTATCATGTACCCAATAAAAGCCATATTATAATCCTGATCCAAACTACAGGGAGCAGCAGTTTCTTTTAATCTTGATTCAGTAGTGTACATTGGAAACTTTTGATTCGATTATTTCCACAGTGATGTGACACACTCAATTGTGTGTGACCTTTGATTAGATGTAGATGTGACACCACCCATTCCATGTGGGTCTTGATTAGTCTGCTAGAGTGTTTAAGAGGGAGAACCCTGTTTTTGAGAACCCTCAGAAACAACAGAACTGGCAGAAATGTCAGAGTCCAGAGCTGACACAGAGATGCTGACACTAAGGAAACAGAGACACAGATGTTTGGAGATACTTGGAGACCAGCAGATGTTGCCATCAGATTAGGCAAGCCAGAACTTGGAGAGAGTCAAGGGAAGCCAAGAGAGGGAAGCCAGCCCCAGAGAAACAAAGTGAAGTGCCTTCACAGGAATAGAGGGTGGAAGCAATGGAGGCCAGGAGCAAGAGATGAGCAGATTTCAGCCATGTGACTACCAAGCTGAGAGAGGGGTTCCTGACCCTTTGATCATCTTGAATTATAGTATCTTTATCTGGATGTCTTTGTTTGGACATTTTTATAGACTTAAAACTGTAAATTGTGACTTATTAAATTCCCCTTTTCAAAAGCCATTCCAGTTCTGATATATCCAATTCTGGCAGCTTGCAAGCTAATACACAGCACAAAACACTTTTCTGACATCTCAATGGATTATAGAGTGCCCACAATGGGAATAAAGGTTCATATTAAATATCTAAGAAAATTGCTGTCTTCTCAGCTGCTGGGTTGATCTGATAGAAAACATCCATGTCAGGTAGTACCCCAAGAACAAAAGGGCCGTGGAGGATTTGAGGTTGTCCTTCAGATTTACAGAGGTCACCTGGAGAACTTCATGTGCCTTTTAAATGAGGTCAGGAATAAGGGCATCTCTCTGAGGTTGGGGTGGAGTAAAGGAAAACATCCCTCCCAGCTCAGTGCCTTGTCCACAAGGGGGTGCAGCTTCCCAACACAAACTCATTTCCGGTGCAAATCTAGGCTCAGATTTAGCCTTTCCCCATGATGTCAACATTTCTGCATGTTAAGTATCAAGAACATTATTTTCAAGACAGTCTAAAGATGAACTCTTCTCCAGGTTTCCTGACTGTGATATTCTTAATATTTGGTAAGTAAAATGGCTCTTAAAATTTTGATTCTTTCTTTTGTTATGTTGCTAAGATCTTTGACCATAACTTTATCTTAGAGCTTTTATGCGCAAGTTGACAAATATTTAAAAATCCCCTTCCCCTCCAGGGGGAAGCAGTGGAGACTCCGTGACCCAGATGGAAGGCCAAGTGACCTCCTCACATGGGGCTCACTTGATGGTGAACTGCACTTACACAACCACAGCCATAAGATACCCTACTCTTTTCTGGTATGTTCAATATCCCGGAGAAGGGCCACAGCTCCTCCTGAAAGTTGTGACGGCCAATGAGAAGGGAAGCTACAAAGGTTTTGAAGCCACGTACAATAAGGAGTCCACCTCCTTCCACTTGGAGAAAGCCTCAGTCCAGGAGTCGGACTCGGCTGTGTACTACTGTGCTCTGAGTGACACAGTGAGGGGAGCTGCAGGGAGAGCTGAGCACAAACTCTGAGCACAACAAGGGGCCTGACAGCTGAGCAGGATCCTCCTGCCTTCAGCACAGTCTTGTTTTGCTTGTCCCCAAGGCCTTTGTTTCATGCAAAGATCATTCAGGGAGCAGAAAGGAAAAGAATGTCCCCAGTAACCTCTTCTTCAATTAGTGAAATTGAAAATAAAATGTGACACCTATAATTCCTCAAACAGGGCTATAATAATTGAAAGCAAAAAATCTCATGAACAATGAAGTGGTCTCAGTGCTTCTCCTTGCAGAGCAGTCCAGCCCCCACATCTTGTTCCAGGTCACCTGGAAGACACATTGCCTTGTCTTATTATACTGTTCGAGAGTGAAAGGATCCAAGAATGCTGGGTTCTTAATGGAGAAAGGAGGAGGAACCAAATTTCATATGCAACAGAACAAATAAAGAAGAGAAAAGAGACACTTATCATTATTCTGTTTTTAGGAGGGGTGTGTAAATCAGATGGTTGATGAATGAACTTGACCATGACAGTAACAGACCAGATAAAAGCAAAACCTGGGCATCTTGTGGGAAGCTTTTTACCTAAAATAATTCAAACATCGCCATGTGTGATGAGCCCTGGTGAAGGCCGAGGGATCAGAAGCACCAATACCTGTGAATAATTGAGGAAGATGGTGCTCTGTGTGTGTGCTGGTGGTATTTGGGGAGGAGAGACAAAAATAGGGGGACTGGGTGAGATCATTTCTAAGGAAAGGACCACCTGCACTTTCCATTCCCCAATGTAGCAAGCAGTGGTCACTTCCCCCCCAGACCAGGAAATTGGTAGACTATGATGAATTAAAGAACCATGCATAACAAGTCAGAAGGCCAAAAAATAATTGAAATGAAATTATATAAGATAAAATAAGAACAGAATGATGAGTCAATTATTTTACACTGGTGAAAATAAAATCCTATTCTAGAAACTGGACATATTGGTAGTACTCTAAGTGGTTTACACAAATTCCGTTCTAGAGAAATTTCACCAATTTATGCCACTGAAAGTGGTGAATTGGGCAGAATACATATTTTCCCCTAATCTTGTGTATTACCAAGGTTTTTGTAATTTGCAAATCTGTAAGGTGTTATTATTTTTAAAATAATTTCTTTAATTATGAATAAGATGGTTGTTCATTTAAAAATGATCTAGCTTTTTTCTATAAATTACCTTTTCATACATCTCCTGTTTTCTACTGTTTTATCTTTTAAGTATAGATTTTATGTAGCATTCTCTATATTAAGAAAAGTTGTCATGTGAATGTCACATTATTATTCACCTTTGCCTTTGTTTATGGCCTTTTCTGGGCATGGAGAATTAAAAAAATTGTGCATTGTCAAATTTATTAAAATCTTCTTTTTCAGATTCTGGGTTTTATATCCTACTTAAAAATCCATAGCACTTCAAAACAGTAAAATTTTATCTCATATTTTCCGTATTTTAATTTCAGATTCTTTATTCTCTTTCTGGTATGGAAATCTTTAATCTGGATTTGTGTGCATTTTTTCTTTTTTGGATATGCTTAAGTGAGGTTGTGGTAAAAGACTTTTTTATTTTTTATCAATTGATCTTAACTTTTTACCTAAAACAATTCAAACTTAACAGGAAAGTTACAAAAATAATACAAATCGTATACAGAGTAACTCCAACACATTCTACCCTCCCTCCACCAGATACCCAGACACACCAGTTTTAATATTTTATCCCGTTTGCCACATCCTCTCTCTCTCCTTCTCTGTCTGTCTGTCTGTTTATCTATCTATCTATCTATCTAATCTCTCTATTTATCTATCTTTGATCCATTGATCGATCTATTTTTTAAATGTTTGAGAGCTGGTTGCAAAATGTTTTCCTTCAGATCTTTGTGCATATTTAGGACCATTTTTAAAATGTCTTTGTTTGGAATGGTGCAGGTCTGATTCACCTCCTTATTGATTTATTTTTTTAATCTTCTCTATGCCTGGGCCATCACTTTCTGTTTCTTTGTATGTTTTCTAATCTTTTGTTGAAAACTGGACGTTTTGATATTGTAATGTGTTAGCTCTGGACTTTAGACCCTGAGGCATCTGTTCCTTAAGCTTTTATGGACTAACCTTTTAGTGTAATGACAGAGCTTTCCTTGAATGCCAGGAGCTGACAACAATAACAAAAAGGAGAGATGGGTTCAAGTCCGGTCATTCATGGCTCATCCAAAAATTAAGTTAGAGAATAATTCCAGGCCACAACACGGGGATGTGCTTGTTCCTTTCCATTCATGTATCTTTTCTTGGGTCTGTGGACCTTTGGGTATTATTATAAATGTCCCCTTTGCCCTATGAAGCAGTGTCTTCATGGTCTACAGTGTGCTATATGTCTTACCACCAGCAATCCTTTCCTCAGGAAAGACACTTGACTGCTTTCCTGCAGCGCACTGAAGGAGAGTTCCGCACAAGTGATGGAATGGCAAGTCTCTGATGTCACCACCAGGAACAATTGTTCCTGTTTCAGACCGTGCATGAGGGCTACTCTGCTCCCTCTGGAACCTGAACCAAAGATCTGCATGGGCTGGTCCAGCACTGAGTCAGTGAGGGGTGGGGGAGGGGCAGCTAGGCAGCCAGAGGTCCTACCTCTTACACACTATACAGTTCATCCTAAGTGTACAGTCAATGGCTTTCATATAGGCACATAGTTATGCATTCACCACCACAGCCAATATGAGTATATTCTCATTTTTTCTAAAAAAAAAGTTCCAAACCCCTTAGATTTCTGTATTATTGATATATAGGTTTGGTATATTGCCTTTGATACAAATAATGAAGGACTGTTGCTGTTAACTACAAACTTTTGCTTGCATTAATTGTATTTCTCTCATATACCACTCCATCATTAACACCTTGTAATAGTGATATATGTTTATTCTATTTCATGTAAAACTTTCTTATATTGGTACATTTAACCACTGGCATCATCCCACTTTAGATTTCACTAAATCATACAGTCCAATTTTATCTCTAGGTTTCTTTCTGGTGACATACACAACCATTACTTTCCTCTTTCAACCATATACTCAGCTTTGTTGATTCCACTTACAGTATTGTGCTTTATCATACAGTATCATGCTATCCATTTCTGCACATTTACAATCAAACTTATAAAACATTCTGTACTCCTTACACATCAATTGTTCAATCTGTATCCTCTTTCTATGGCTTGATAACCTTTGCTCTCTAATTTAACTCTCAGGGTCTGTTCATTATATTTAATTCACATTAATGAGACCATACAATAATTGTCCTTGTGTTTCTGGCTGTTAACATAAGGTCCTCAAATTTCATCGATGTTGTCGCATTCATCACGACTTTATTTTTTCCTACATTATTCCATCATGTGTGTACAGCATATTCGCCTATCAGCCCATCAGTCAGTGGGCTGTTGGACAGCCTTTCATCTATTGGCAATTATGAATAATTCCACCATAAATATTGGTGCAAATGTCTATTTATGTTATGCTTTCATTTCTTCTGAATATATACCTACTAATGAAACTGATGGATCACCTACTACATTTAAGTACCCTGTTACTGAAGTCCCTTAAATGTTTCCTGGTTAGTGAAAGATGTTTCTATCAGTTCTTGCTAGTTGTTCAAAGCTTCTGTGAGAAAGTAGGAGCCCTGAAGTTTCTCACTCTGCCATTGTGATAGGGTGGGCTCCTTAATTTTTGTTTGTTTCTTGTTTTGAGGTAGCTACCCAGACCAAATGCCTATTCTTGAATTGCTCATTTTTCTTCATTGATTTGAAATATCATTTTTGTCCATTTTTCCCAACTAAGGTTTTCATCCTAGGCATTGCATTTCATCTAATATTTATACCTTAATAACAGAGGTGCATTTTGCCTATCATGTATTCTGCTTTCTAGGCATAAGTTTATATATGCAGTCAACCTAAACCTCTGCTAGAAATAAGTAACAGAAAATGATGTGAAGGGAAGATATACCATGAGGGGAAGTAGGAAGAGAAAAGCCCACTCCACCACAGGAGGGTGGACGTTCTGAAGTATGAGAGAAATCTCAGGCAAATAAAGAATCTGCCCATGATCCCCAATCTCTACATTGTTTTGAATTGTGAGGATAGAGACAAACTTGCAGAAAACCATGATTACAAATGGGTCGAACAAGTAGGAAGAAGACAGCCAACTTTGGAGAGCAAGGACAACTCTGTATCTTCTGTTTTGCTCCTAAAGAGGAGGAACTAGTTAATTAAGACTTTAGAGTTCTGAAGTGTCCCAACTACTTGAAAGGGTTTGAAAGCTTCTGCTGCCCCAATGTTTGCAATCCTGTCATTTTGCTTGGAGGAAATACTTTCAATCTCTTCAGTTATCTCATCTGCTACTTGCTGACATTTGGAAATATCCAACATAGAAACTATCATTGGCTCTCTGATGGTGTTGTTGAAAATCAACTGATTACATTTCAGATACAGTGTCCTTAATTTAAATAGAATGGATAAGGGCAGGCCATTCAGCTGAGAGTCTTTCTCTTTTTCTTGACTTTGCTGGCCAGTTCTGTTTTAGTCCTTTCCAAAATTGAGTCTCTGAGGAATAAACCATTTCTTTGGGCATCACCATCAACACTTAAGAATCACATTATTGTGAAATATAACACACATTCATAGAATTACCTAAACTTTACAAACAACGAATTTATGTCACTTAGTTGCACATTAAGGATTTATCATTGAAATATCATTATTATTTTTTATTGTGGTAACACAAAATTTCCCATTTTAACCATTATTAAGTATATTTTTCAGTGGTTTTTAGGCCTGGAGAAGAGGACCCCATATCCCCCATGATGTGACCTACCTCTGGCAAATATTTCAAAGAGGTTTCCCACCCTAGCCTGTGCCTTTTCACATGCAAGCACTGCCCTCTTACAGTAACCCCCACCACTCAACCCTCACCCTCTGGCAGAGGCATTTACAACCCTGGATGCTTCAGTTTTAACTTTACCAGTGAAGCACAGCCAACTCCTAACTTAACCCCCTAATTCTGAGAACTAGACAATAAAAAATTCCTTAACCCTTGCCCCCAACCTCCAACCTTAAGCTATCAAATCCCTATCCCCTGCCACCCTGAGGTGGCTGTTTCTCTTTTGAAACACTGTCTGTGTGTCTCTGTTTCTCCCTGAGATAAAGCCTTTGCCTGAATTCCTTGTCTCACTTCATTCCTGGTGCATTTGTTGAGTTTGCTTTTTATCTGAGGCCAAAACCCGGGACTCAGAGCAAGGTGACCCCAGCTCCCTGGACTTGTAACCTAGGAAGCAGTGGGCAGCAGCAGCTCATACTCGGTTTACTGGCAGATCCTGGTCAGTGACTCCTGGGTGCCACCCTCCTCTGAGTCTCTCCCGGCAGTCTGAGAGACAAGGGTCTCCTTGAACCACTCTGCCTTACAGCTGGGGAAGTAACAGGCAGTGGCAGCTCATCCTTGGCTTATTCCCCAATCCTGGTGGTCTGGCCAGAACAAATACCCCTCCAAATACATCCAGCAAGCTCCATTTCAGATGAGGGCCATGCTGCCCTTACAAGAACCTGGAACTTCACCCACCCCAGCTAGCCAAACTGCCAGAACCGAAATCCTAGATCCACCCTGCCTACCCCTGTCACCATCCAGTCCTCACCTGGCTCATTGGACTCTTATCTGTTCATGAAAGCCCCGCAGCTGGGCTCTGATGCAGCCCCAGCAACCCCTCCAAATTAGGGTACACCTAGTCTCTACATTGAACCCGGGACACCAGTCTCTCTAGGAAACCACTCTGATCTGTCCAGTTCCTCTTGAGTTTGGGGATGCCCAACTCTAGGGGAGACCTTTACTTGGTTCCTTTTAAGTTGGGAAACACCCAACTCTAAGGAAACCTTCTCTTACATTGGCGACATGGGCACAGCATACTCCCTTCCCTCAAGGTCTGCTTAATACAAAACCTTAGGCTACTGAGTGCAAATTCACCCAAACATCTCATAATCTATTGTAAGACTAGCCACAATGTAAACTAGACAACAATTTACGGTGGCTAGAGAATGGACTTTTGATTATAAAATACTCTGTGATCTTGACAATTTCATTATGAATTGGAAAACAGAGTGAAGTTTCTCACATTCAGATCTTCTTTTCTCTTCCCTGTTGTCCATCTCTTTGGTCCTTTTGCTCAATTTACCACACCCTTGTAGCCCATAACTGCCCCCCCAGCCCCACCAGAGCAGCAGCCTCCCCCTTACCCTCATCGATCTGATGATTTGACCCCGCTGATCAAGCCTTTCCTTCTAGCAGAAATTTACCTCAACAGGACAACCAACCTCTTCTGGCTCTAGACTCTCACACTCCCCTGCCTCCAACTCACTCTGAAACCTGCTCTCACTCTCAAACTCCTCCTGCGACTCCCTCTGAACCCTGCTTTAAACCCCCACCCTCTCCAGCTAACTCTGAACCCGCTCCATTTCCCATCAGACCTCCTCAACCCCTCCTGCCCCGTGAAGTGGTCGGTACTGAAGGTGTAGCCCACACACTGTCCCATTCTTTTTATGAGCTGTGTTCCAAATAGAGAAAAAGCTAGGTCCATTTTCCACCAACCCTGCTCGATATATTTAAGAATTTATGTTCCTTTTACAATCTTAAATCTCACCTAGCAAGATCACCACATAATTCTTACCTCCACTTTACTTCCAAAGGAGAGAGAAGGAGTCTGGCGGACAGCACGACAACATGCAGACATTTACACTCCACAGACAGCACCAACCCCCCCACAGAGAACAAGCAGTGCCCTGAGTAGACCCAAATTGGCAACATCAAATTAATCACCCTGACATACAAAATGCAACCACTTCCAAACCTGCATCCTTGTAGGGCTTGAAAAAAATCCCCCCCAAAATGATTAATTTTGACAAACTTCAAGAAGTTTTTCAAGAACCCAATGAAAACCCAGCCCAATTTATGGCCAGACTCACTGAAGCTCTGCTTGCACCCACACATTCCACTTCAGAAAGTCCTGAGGGGTGCCTATGGCTAAATTCCTGTTTCATTTTCCAGGCTACCTCAGATATAAGGCACAACTTTTAAAAGTTTGAAGAGGGCTCCTACACCCCCCAACAGGATCTGATGGCTGCTGCCTTTAAAGTTTTTAAAAACGGGGTGGAAACTATAAAAGAAGAGAAACAAACTAATCATCAAATAATAGCTACAGCCCTTCCAGGCCACCAGCAAACAAAAAACTTAGCCAGAGAGGCCAACAATCTCCTCCCCAGCCCTGGCTTCAGATGCAATTCTACAGGACACTGGGCAAAGCACTGCCCCAATCTGAAACGACCCACCAGGACTTGCCCACTATGCAGTCAAGTGGGTCACAGGAAAATGGACTGTTCTCGAACCCCTCCAGGTTTGCAGACATCCTCCCAAACTGCAGCTGCTGCTGACTTCCTGGGCATCCTCACAGAGGAATGATGGGGCCCAAGGCCTTCACCAGCCCCCATCACCATCGATAACCAAGAGCCTCAGGTAACTCTTCTCATCAAAGGTAAGCCTGTTACCTTCTTTTTGGACACAGGGGCCATTTATTCAACTCTTAATGCTTATTCTGGCCAACTAATATATCAGCCATTCAGGTCATGGGGTTAGAGGGAATGCCCTCTGCACCTCGGTGCACCCCACCCCTAGTTTACCCATTTGAGGGCCACCTCTTCATGCACTCCTTTCTAGTCATACCACAGCGCCCTGCACACCTACTTGGCAGAGTTATTCTCACCACCATACATGCCACCATCAACATACTTCCATCACACACCCCCTGACCAGCCAGTCTCTCCCTCCTCCTAGGCCCAGACCCTCCCCAAATAAGCAGTCTATCCTCACTCCTTCTGATGGTAAATCCCATAATACGAGATACTGACAACCCGACTATAGCCCACCATCACACCCCCATCCTAATCAAATTACAAACAGAATCTTCTTTCCCTTCAATTCCTCAATATCCCATTTCTCCCATGTACCTACAAGGCTTAAAGCCAATCAATTATAATTTCCTCTCAAGGGACCTACTCCAGTCAACCCATTCCTTATATAATACCCCTACTCTTCCTGTAAAGAAATCTAACGGTTCATACCAGCTAGTCCAAGATCTCCATGCTATCAGTAAGGCTACAATTCCCCTCCACCTGGTGCTCCCCAGCTGTATACGCTCTTATCCAAAATTCTAGCATGCACAACCTGTTTCTTAGTTTTGGATCTCAAAGACACCTTCTTCACAATTCGTTTACACCCTGAATCCCAGAAACTTTTTGCCTTTACTTGGACAGACCCTGATACCTAACCGTTCTTCTCAATACACCTGGACAGTCCTCCCCCAAAGTTTTCAAGACTCTCCCCATCTCTTTGGGCAAGCTTTAGCCCAAAATCTCACACAATTTAAAACCAATAGTATACCATCCTATAATATGTAAAAGGCCTTCTAATCTGTAGCTGTCTTACTTTCTGACATTATTCCCCACTTTGGAACCCTACATTCATTACAGTCTGATAATGGCCTGCATTCATTTCATAATTCACATGAGTCTCCCTAGCTCTATGTATCACCTGGGACTTATACATCCTCTATCATCCCCAATCTTCAGGAAAAGTAGACAAAGCCAACCACTTACTAAAAACACACCTTACCAAACTAGCAGCAGAACTCCACACTCCTTGGGCACAGCTCTTACCACTTGCTCTCCCTCTTCTCAGGGCACTCCCCTGACAATCCTCCCTTCTCATTCAAACTCATATATGGGTGTCCTTTCCTCCTAGGCAACCTACCTCCCTGAGTCCCCCATGGGAGACTACTTCCTCACTCTTTCCCAATGAAGAACGTTTCTTTGCTGACACCCAGACACTCTTCTCCCAAGCCCCAATACCACCATCACATCCACACTCAGCCCTGGAGATCTCAAAACTATGCAACCACCAAACCCCTCCAACCACCTGGGAAGGACCTTACATGGTAGTCCTATCAACACCTTCAACTTTTAAACTAGCAAAAAAGACCACTGCTTGGCACCACCTAAGCAGAATAAAGCTCTATTATCCTCTTAATTCAGTAGATCAATCTACCCCCACAGGACAAACTTCTCTCAAAATAACCAAACTGCCCAGTAATGGACCTTCATCCCCAAACCCACTTCCAACTCCTCACTGAAATAATCTCTCTACTTCCTCACCTTCCAGGGGCCTTAAAGTGACTGCTAATGTCCCTGCTGGACAAATTCCTCCAAGACACCTTCCAGGACCTCAGTGGCAGCAAATCCGGTCTTTATTTTACCCCACTACATCTACCTAAACCATGGCACTAACCTCCTTGTTTTTCATCTTGCTCTCCTTCACAGTCAATACCCAAAAAACTCCTTACCATCCTCTTCTGGGCACCATCCAAACAATATCAACTGCAGAGAACCATTCTAATTGCTGGATATGCCCTGAATCCACCCACACGGACACTCTGTCCCTGCTTGTCTTTCCTTTAAGCTCTGAAACTCTCTTATGAGTCCATCCACAATACACTGGCTTCGGTGGCTGATGGGTCACTAGACTCTCCCTGGATTTACCAGAATATGAGGATATCTGTTATTTGTCAAACTGTGGATATAATAGAAAACTCATAACCTATAGAAAATTCAGACTCTATTGGTATAATTACAGTCTTAATGGATCAATCCTTCCTATGTTTGAACACCTCTCTTCATAACCCTATGCGGGGAATTAGGGCATATACCACCTACATCACATTTTACTTTTTAATACAACCATCATCCATTACCATAACTTTATCATGACCCCAAACTAGAGCTCTGTGTCTATGGAAGAATAATTTCTCTTTCTCTCCTTCCACAGCTTCTGATACCCTATAATCTTGCTTGTTCTAGCTATTTTGTATAAGAGGATTCATACAATATTTTCCTTTTGTTCCTAACTTATTTTACACAACACAATGCTTTCAAGATTCATCCATATTATGGCATGTATCAGAACTTCATTCATTTTTTATAGCTGAATAATATTCTACATTTTGCTTATCTGTGAATCTGTTAATGGACATTGGAGCTGTTTCCACCATTTGTTAATTGTGAATAAAACTGTTGTGAACATTTATGTACAGTTTAAGTTTGAGTTCCTGATTTCAGTTCTTTTGGTTTTACACCTAGGAGTGGAGTTGACAGGTCATATGGTAATCCTGTTTAACTTTTCTTAGAAACTGACAAAACTTTTTCCACTGTGGCTACAGCATCTTACAATTCCAAAAGCAGTATAGAAGGATTCTGTTTGACAGCTGATCATGTGGTATCTAAGTTAGTTTTTAATACTTAAAATTTAAGAACTTTGCTATCTGAATATGTAGATTTTTTCCTTGTTATTTTACTTATAACTTGGTTTATGAAACTTAAAAAGATCTCTCTATACATACCATTATATACATTTTATATGCATATACATTTAAATTTATACATATATATTTATACATATATGTATTTATACATATACATATATATACATTTTATATATAAATGTATATATATATATACACACATGTGGCTCTGATTTGCAATTCTTTTATGACTTATGATGTTGAACATCTTTTGCATGTGCTTTTTGGTCATTCGTTTATCTTCTTTTGAGAAGTATCTATTCAAGTTCTTCACTCTTTTCAAAACTAGGTTTCTTCTGTTTTTATTGTTGAGTTACAGCAGTTCTTTATATATTCTCGATATTAAACACTTATCAGATATATGGTTTGCAACTGTTTTCTCCTGTTCCACATGTTTCCTTTTCATATTTAATAATGACCTCAAAATTAAAAACTTTCATTATTTTCAAATAAATCTCCTTACCTCTACCAAAATGTCAAGTTGTCTCATTTGAGTACGATATAGCAACTCTATTTTGATTAGCTTTTGCATGGCATATCTTTTTCTATTATTTTGCTTTAAAACTAGAACATTCTATTTCACATGTCCAATAAATCCACATACATTCACACTCTGAATGGTTCAGTGGCTTTCTATTTCACTGAAAATACAGAAGCAATAAGAAAAAAATGTTAGTCTTCTGCACTTATCCCCTACTGGCTTCTATGAACAAATACATTATGTTATTTCTTATTAGATTATAATCCTTGAGTGTAGAGTCCTTTCCTGCTTATCCTCAGCACATATAACCCACCTGACAAGTAGATGACTATATATAGGCTTCAAAAAGATATTTGTTAAATTAACATTCTACTAGCACTATCACAAAAATGTTGCCATTAATTCAGTCACAAAAGCTTATCATGTGTCTATTTTTTGACACAGCCTATTTTAGACACCAAGGATTTATTAGGTAATAGAACAGATCAAAAACCTCATCCTAAATTTTAGTTTAGGATTAAGTCTGTGGTAGCCACCACTGCAGACCTACGCAGGCATCACCTCTTCGAAACCTTTCAAAAGTTATTAGGTAGGTGTTACTACACCTACTTTCAGTTGAGAAAGCTGAGACTTAAGTCTCCTGCCTGAGATAACATGGAATTAGAAATCATACTGAAGTCTTCACACAGATGTCTCAAGTACTAATCTATGGTGCTTATAACGATATAGAGGCACTTACATTCTAGATCACATTGCAGACAATGAGGAGGAAACCTTACAAGAAGTTTCATCAGAACTTTTGGGCAACTGCAGCTCCGATTTTTAGATGACAGTGTTTATGTTTCCCCAAATACACTAGATGGTCCTGGCAGGAGATGAGATTCTGTATAAGGTAGTGAAATTTGGTCTCTGACTATTTGGGTATTCTAGCTTAGAACATCTTTTTTTTTACTATTAATTTTTTAAAATTGAGGGCCGAGCGGGATGGGGGGTAGAGAGAAAGCAAGAGAGAGACGGGGAGAAAAACAGAGACAGAAGAGAGAGGCAGGCAGGGGGGACGATAGGAAAAGAAGAGAAGGAGAGGGCGAAAGGAGAGGGGAAAGAAGAAAAGGGGTGGGGGAAGAGACTAGAACTGGAGCGGAGGGGACAGATGAGAGCAGGAGGGAAAGGAGCGAGAGCGAGAGAAAGAGGGTCGGAGAGAAAGAGAGAGAGGGGCGAAGGCGGCAGGGACAGAGGAGCCTGCGGGCGAGCGAGCTGCGAGCGAGAACTGCCGGCCGCGGCGCCGAGGCGAGGCGCGGGCAGGAGGCGGGAGGCGGAGGAGGGGCCCGCGGGCGGCCGGGAGAGATCCCTGGAAGCCGAGCGACGTCAAGGGGCCGCGCCAGCCGGCCGGGACCCGGGCTCGTTTCCTGCCCCCGCCCCCCGCCCCCTGAGTCCCGCCCGCGCGGAGGGGCCCCCAGTGCGCCCCGCCCCGGCCCGGCGGCCTCCGGACACCTCCCCCGCCCCGCCCCTCCCCTCCCGCGGGTGTTTACCCGTCCCCCTCCCGAGGGGAGCTGGGGAGGCGGGCAGGGGGCGGCAGGCCGACGGCGCCCACGCCGAGGGCAGACCGAGGTGGCTCTTCCCGGACGCCGATGCCGGGGCAGAAGGTCGGAGGGCACCAGAGCGGCCCGCTGGCACGGCCTCCCCCGCCAGCCGCCCACCGGGGAGCCGCGCCCCCTTCCCCACCACGCTCACGCCCCACTTCAGGACCCCCAGGCCAGGCTACTGGGGCCTCGCGATCCTTCCTCCCGCCCTCAGCCGCCCGGGAAGGCCCCGCTCGCTTAGAACATTTTAATTTAAGGTGTGCATGTGAATTTTTTAAGATGTGAATAGACAAGGCAGTTTTTAGAGGCAGCCTTGCACAGAGTAAGAACAGAGAAGGATGTGATGACTTCCTTGGTGGTTTTGTGGTTTTATTTTTGTTGTAAACTAGTACAGAGTTTTTTAGCAAGGTTGATCTTGGAGACCAAAAGGACATTTGCTTTAGGATCTGGGGGCAAGGGTGCAGTGCTCTTGGTTTGGAGGAGAGAAGAAGATGGGGATGTGTTCCATTTTCCAGTTCATCTGGGATTCACTGTGGATAGCAAAGAATGGATAAAATTTGGCAAGCATGAAAACTGGTGTGCAGGTTTGAAACTATTATGTACCCCAGAAAAGCCACATATTATTCCTGATCCAATCTTGTGGGCCCAGACCTATTGTTCACAGTGGAAATCTTTTTGATTAGATTGTTTCCATGGAGATGTGACACACCTAGCTGTGGGTGTGACCTTCTGATTAGATGGAGATGTGACTGCACCCATTTAGTGGAGCATTTAAAGGGGGAAGCACTTTGGATAAAGCTCAGAAATGAAAGCGCCAAGAGAGCCAGACATTTGGAGATGCAGAAACAATGTGCCCCCAAGAAGCTGTTTGAAGCCAAAGGACTAGCAGATGCCAGCCACATGCCTTCTCAGCTGACAGAAGTGTTCTGGGACCATTGGCCTTAATTAAATCAAGGTATCTTTCCCTGAATGCCTTAGTTTGGACATTGCTATGGCCTGAGTACTGTAAAATTGGACCATTAAAAACTCCCTTTTTAAAAGCTGGTCAATGCCTAATTTCCTTTGCTTATGAGGATTTTAGCCACATTGATTAAGACCTACCCATATTCAGTTTGGCAACATCTTAACTTATAATAACAGCTTCAAAGATCCTATTTACAAATCAGTTTACACCCAGGGGTTAGGACTTGAGCATGCATTTTGTGGGGACCAAGATTCAAACCCCAACAATGACTATTCTAAATTTCTTCACAAACTTCTTCTAAAGCATGTGGCAAATAGCAGATATTAAAATGGAAGCTCCTCCAACCAGCAGCCATACAAGCACAGTCTGCAGCATCTGGAGCTCAGAAGAGGAGCCTGGGGGATACTCTCAGGCACAGTTCTCCAAAGTTATTTTGTGTGTTATTCCACTGAGTAATTTTTGAATCAAGTTCTCTTCCCCTATTGGAGATTCAGAGGCAAACCCAATATTCATTTCATTTATTCCCTTTTTTTTTACTTAATTCAGCCAAAGTTAGTTTCTGTTGCAATATTTGTAAGAAACTTACCAGTACTTCTCAGATGTATTCTGTAAGTACTAGTTTCGAACATTCCTTCTTAATTGAGTTTTTATCTGAATTAAATTGTATCTGCTCTGACTCTAGGCTGGAACCTGGATGGAGTTATTTCATGTCATTGTAATACCTTTCCCATGCTGCAATACACCAGAAAGTGTATCAATTCCAAGGTATTGGGAAGTTTCTAAGAATCAACACTAAGTCAGACTGCCTGGGCTCTAATTTCAGACCATCACTTACCAATGGTGCAACTTTGGACAAATTATTTAAACTCTATTCTTCAATTTTCTCATCTGTAAATTTGGAATTATTAACATTATTTACTTTATAGAAGTTATTGTGAGAGTCAAATAAAATGATACATGTGAAGTCCTTAGAAAAATGCCTGGTACATAAGGGTAAAGCAAATAAATATTAGCAAATATTATTATTATCCTGAGGCTTTGTGTGATCTGGAACTCATGCAGCTTTTCTCAGCCTGTGATAATGTCAACAGAAAAGTTCAATAAAGGCAGAGTTTGGAACACCTTTCAAATTTCTTCAGAATCAGCCAGTGCACTCTTCACCTGGAGCACATTCTAGGAGCACGATGATGCTGCCCCAGCAGATGGCAGTGCCATTCTGTTCTCAGACTCCCTACTTGGGTTGAGATCAGCATGTGTGTCTACAAAGCTTCCGATTGGTGAGGTAAGACAACTGAATACCACTCAGAGTTGCTGCAGGAGGTGTAAAGACTAGTTAAGAGAACTGACTCTTGGAATGTGGCTCCATTTCAGGTCCTAGGGCTGAGTATTCTTTAAGCACAATTAGGAAGAAGAATGGTGAAACTCCTGGGAGTGTTGTTGGTGATTCTATGGTTCCAGCTGGCCGGTGAATTGGGGGCTATTGGTGATGGGAACAGGGAGACCAAAGTTCAGAGCCTCCAAGACTGAGGGGTAAAGCATTCTGGTCAGTCTGAAAATGTATAGAAGGTTAGGGAAGGTTATGCAAACACCAGAGAGTGGAAATTCAACAACTGACTGCTGGTCTCTGTCCTTTTGTTTCTGCCTAGGGGTGAACAGCCAAGTGGAACAGAATCCCCAGGACATGATCATCCAGGAGGGTGAAAATGCCACCATGAACTGCAGTTACAAAATTACTATAAACTACTTACAGTGGTATAGACAAGATTCGGGTAGAGGCCTTTCCTCACTGATTTTAATACGTTCAAATGAGAGGCAGAAACATAGTGGAAGACTGAGAGCCACGCTGGATCCCTCCACCAAACTCAGTTCCCTGGTCATCACGGCTTCCCGGACTGCAGACGCCGCTGCTTACTTCTGTGCTGTGGATGCACAGTGTTCACCAGGCACCTGCAGCTCCTACCCAAACCCTGCCCGAGATACTTCTCAGAAGTCCTGATTGTGGGTAGAGGGAGTGGTTATGTGCTCCAATGAAGAAGAGTCTATCAGCAGCTGAAAATGTGAAAGGGACACCCTCTCACACCTGTGATGTTTTGAAAGTGTCCTTGAATGAGGCATAGGGCACCAGGTTTCGAGTAGAAAAGAAAAATGTCAGGTTCACTTCTTCCAGTACTGAGTATATGACCTTAGGCAACATTTGATTTCCTCTCTTGAAATGAAGAATTTGGATTGATGAGTTGAAACTATCCTGAAAGCTTTAATTTTCTGAAATCAAAAAAAAGAAAGTGCTGAGCATTTGCTGAGGATAAGGATGGAGTGCCTAGTTTTAGAAGGTCTCCTCTATCCTTTATGCAGCCTGCTTGAGATGCAGGTGGGTTTTGAGATGCATGAGATTATTTTACATTCCTCTAATGTCTGTATAGTAAATTCATCAGGTATTGGAATTAGGTGAGGCCTTAGGACTCTTTCAACTTCACCTTTTATTTTACAGCTGAGGGAGTGGAGTCACAGTGTTGTGGAAACACCCTAAACTCTAGAGAACAGAGATGTGGTTCTCAATCTACATTGCTTGTTTTGTTATTTTATTTGTCCATTCCACAGTGCATTTGAGCCAATAAAAATACATACAGACTACAGAATAAAATGCATTGATGTGGGAATTCTGGTAAATGAAAAAGAAAATTTGGAGGGAAATAAAGGGATGTATGAAATTGGCTGTCATAAATCTACTACTATATTAGCTCCAGGAATGACTAAATGTAAGGTAAAGTTTGGATCTAAAAAAAAGTTCCTAATCATCAGGACCAATAAAAGCATATATTTTCTGCTGTTATTGGATAAAAATCATATCGTTAGAAGCCTAGAATTCCTGTTAATGACATGCAAAGTTTTACATAGACAACCTTGCACTGTGTATGGTAATGATACATGATATTTAGGTATTGTCAGCATCTAGGGCCCTTAAAAACTCATAATCTTCATTTAATTCTACCTCAGGGATTGAATAAGGAAAAATTAAAAAATGCTCACAAAAACATCTATGGCAATGTAATGTAGAATACAAAAAAATGGGAAATATCTTAATAGTGAAGATTTTGTGGTTGGTTAAATGCAATGTGCTATAAAAGGTGAGAGACTTATTTTGTAAAATCTCAGGATTTGAGATGATGTTTGCAATGAAATGAGAAAATGCACTCAACACACTGATGAGCAAAAAAAGATCATTACACAGTTTATAGTATTACTGTGGAGAGAGTTGCTGCAAAGGTGTGTAGTGGGAACACGGGCAAAGGGCACAAGAGAAAGTTTCATGGTGTAAAGAGCTCAGAAATGGCAAATAGTCCCCTTGTCACTTGCACAGCACAGAGGGTCCAAAGAGCAGGGGAAGAAGCCCCATGTCGTCCAGTCCCCAGAGAGGCCCAAATGCCTCCAGGTGAAGGTAAATAGATGGCATCTCTGTAAGCCCCACATCATGTTGGAGAAGAGAGACAAATCTATACAGTGCAAAAGTGGTTTTCTGCCCCTCAGGAGGAGGAGGCCCTGCCACTGAGAACTCCTGTTCTGATGAGCACCTGGGGCTGCCTGTCCCTGGTTTCCCTGTTAGGGTCTGGCCGGGCCTGTCCATTAGACTCCACATCTGCCTGGATTACAGAACAGCACACAATAGAGAAGGAGGTGGGTGTAGTAGAGGCTGGAGGACAGTGCTTAGTGTGTTCTTGGCCTCTCCAGAGAATGATGTGGGGGTAGGTGAGGCTGGGTGATGGCCGCTTAGCAGGTGTCTTTTATTTTGTGAGCAATTACCCTTACCATATGTTTATGAAAAGCTAGAATTTAAAAGAGGTTTTCTTTAGTTAAGGAATTATAATATATTCACATATTTATACACATATTTTACATATAAACAAATATAATATAACAGATATATACATTTAAATATTCAGTATGTGTTAGGGATAGAATCAGGAAAAGAATATTTTTTAAAAAAGAATTCTGTCCATACTCTGATCATGTCATCAACAAGTTTATAATCACTTAGTGTTTCTTATGTGCATGTTTTTTCATTAGAACTAGATCTTAAGTATCTTGAAGACAGATTCTCTTCACTGTTTTCTTATTATTTGATACTGGCTAGTACAGTTAAAGGCTCATGGTAAATGCTCACCTAAGTTATATGGATTGAGCAACTTCATGCTAGGAGATCACTTAACTGGTTTTAAATTTCCATCAAGATTTTTTCCTCTAGCGAGGCTCAATGGACCCTGAATTCAGTGAAATTTGTCTGTAGTTTTGATGAATAAAATGCTTGAATTATATATTAAAATATTTTATTGTGCAACAATGAGAATTCATTGAATTATCTTGTTTCTCCTTTTCAGAGGAAAAAAATCATTTCCATTTCTTATGTAGAGAAGAAGACTTCATAGAACTAATACATTTGTTTTGATATTTGGCTGGACATCTTACATACTATCTTCTTGTTTCCTCTCAGAAAGTTTAGCAGTGCTGTGACCCTGCATTATGCTGACTCAACATTCATGGAGTTACCTTGACTGTGACAGGTCACAAGCTGTTTGATAGTTTTAGTCGTTACTAATGGCATCGTGTTATGGGAGAGCCAAAACCTGTCCCTCTCGGTCATCTGTTGATCCCAGGTCAGTGTATTTGCTCTTTCAAAGATGATGACGATTCATGTTTAGCAGGATAACTGGTCATTTCTAAAATATCCTGAATGATTCTATTAGAGACCCAACCTAGTCCTGAAAAGTGAATTCTCATTTATCACACCATGAAGTGGTTTAATCTCACATTAACTGAATATTCTTACTGTGACACTGTGCTGCAGCCATTTTCATCTCCTTTCTCATTTTTGACAATGCCAAGTCACTCTCCACATTTCTATCTGCTGATTCTTCTGTCTAGAACCCTTCCTCTCCCAACTTGAAACTCCTCGCAAAGCTTGTTCATTCTCATCCTTCAGGTCTCAGTTCAAATATTATGAGGTAGAAGAGAGGCAATCATCAGCAATCTGGTTGGATGGTTGTGTATCATCAAAATACCAATCAAGAGCCTGGATGCCTTCTTTCTCCATAAGACCAATGCCCTAAGTTGCTTCACATACTTTTACTGTTATGGTAACTTCATACTTCATAAGTTCCTCTATAAAGTTATTTAAGTGTGGATTGTGTGTAACACGAAAAGTGATTGTGTCACTGAGCCGGGCCACACCCGAGGGAGTTAATATGCATCAAGGCCTCCTCACAGACATTTTAATATTCTGTTTTAATGTAGCTAGTAGCTTTTTGGCTACATTTGTCTTTTTGTGAATGGTTGTTCTAGGGATTACCATGTTCATGTCTTATAGTTAGTCAAATGGGAGTCAATATTGTACCATTCATGAAAATGTAGAAACCATGCACAAAATGTCTCTTTCCCCACCAACACTGAACTTCCTGTATGTCATATTTCATATATATATTACATCTTCATTTATTGAATACCCCACAGATAGTATTATTACTTTTGTTTTGAACAGCTGTCTGTATTTAATGAAACTTAAGAGGAAGAAGAGAAGTCTTGCATATTCACCATTTATTTACCATTTCTGGAGCTCTTCCTTCATTCCTGAAGATTCAACTTTTCCTTCCTTCCATAGAATGTGTCTGAAATGATATATTTCCCTTAAAATTTGGAAGACTTTCTAAAACCTCCCAAATTCCTGAATTCTGAAACATATCTAGACCTAAGGCATGGTGTAACTTATGAAAACTACATCTTTGCATAACCTAAAACTAAGCTGTATTGTTCACAAATTTTTCTAGTTTTTGAATTTCTGAATTTTAGCTATTTTTTATTGGGCCATGCTTGTGGCATTCTGGAGTGCCTAAATAGACTCTTTAACTTTTCTCACTATCAATATTTCTTAGACTTTTGCGAACATGCTAAAGAAGAGAACTTAATTTCCAGTTTTATTCTTATTTGACTTTGTGGTGCTGCCTCTACCACCACAGAGGATGAAGAGTCCTTTTATACTCATCCAGGGCTGAGCAAACAGAACTAGTCTAAGGAATTAGGCAATCCTGTGTCCTTTGCTTTTTCTTCCAAAGACTTTGTCATTGGCCCACAACTAACAGGCGTGAAAATAAATACCAGCCTGAAAAACAACAGTAATTGTTCCTTGTAGCTTATTTTTAATGGTGCTTTTCATTTTCTAATTTTAACTTTCAATATTAGCACTTCTGATTTCTGTCTTCTGGAAATATTTGTGAATCTCCTGTCTCTGAACGGTCCCTATTCTTTTCACTGCTGTGAATATTGGCTTATTTCCTTTATATTTCTATTCTTTCTGTTAGGATGGAATTTGGAAGTAATGGGGCAAAACCTTCCCATCCAGAGTTATACCTTATTATTAGGAAAAAATAGTGCTGCTCTGGTTTTACAGTCTTTGTATGTCTACTATATGTATGTATGAGCAGAAGCCAAGGGATAGCTCAAGCATCCCCCATCACCACCAAGACAACACTGAACAACCCAAAACTCCGCCCAAAGCAATTAGCCTGATACCTAAAGACTCCCATGGACTAGGACACCAAGTTTGATATGCATTTACACTTTAAATTATTTTTTTAATCTCTATTTTTAGTCTCTAATCTAAAAGTAGTATATACCGTTATAGTTTTGGGAAGGAAGAACCATGCTGTGTGGAAGTTTTGATATAATAATAAAATAGGAGGAACACAAATTAGCTCTCTTTGGGGAGTAGTGAACTTTGGTCCTGCACTGGCCTCCAGAGGGTGCTGATGCACAAACCTAAGATCCTGTTTCTGTTGAAGATGCCCATGGTCCCCTAACCCCCTCCTCCCTGCAGCTGTCTGAGGAACCCTTATGTAAATCGCAGCAGACAGGAAGAAGTGACAGGAATCAGAGTGCAGAAAGCATCCTGGCTCATCTCAGCACTTTTCTGCCTGCTCAGGAAAGAGCATCCAGAAAGGAGCCTATTTTCCACTCTTCAGCCATGCTCCTGCTGCTCATCCCAGTCCTTCAGATGCTTCTTGCCCTGAGTGAGTAAAGTCCTTGGTCCACAGACCCTGATGAGCACCCCCTTTTACTAATGAAGTCTGCATTGCTTTTCCTGATATAACTTTCTTTTCTTGCAGCTGCCAGAGCCCAGTCAGTGAACCAGCCTCAAGTCCGCATGTCTGTCTCTGAAGGAACCTCTCTAGAGCTGAGATGCAACTATTCCTATAGTGGAGCTTCTTATCTCTACTGGTATGTCCAATACCCCAGCCAAGGTCTCCAGCTTCTCCTGAAATATGTATCAGGGGACAACCAGGTTAAAGGCATTAAAGGTTTTGAGGCTGAATTTCAGAAGAGCAAATCTTCCTTCAACCTGAAGAAACACATGGTCCATTGGAGTGACTCGGCTGTGTACTTCTGTGCACTGAGTGACACAGTGTCTGGAACTGCAGGGGGAGCTGAGCACAAACCACTGCCCTGGTGGGTTTGTCAGAGAATCAAGTGCTCTGCCTGTGCTATGTTCAAAGATTTTCTTCTATAATGAGAAACAGGACAAAGAGGGCAATGCCTGGTAACATTGTTTCAGAAGTTCTTTGCCCTTTGTAGAAACTACAGAACGTTAAATAGTTAATATTCTAGAATGATGGAGCAACTGTCCTCTTCTAATGTAATAATCAGGTGCTCGAGGACTTGCCTAAGATTGACTGCTGTAAGGGGTGACTGTGTGAGTTGAGATGCTGTAGGAGAAGCTGTGCTTCATGCATGATTTTTTTCTTTTAAATAACATGGAAAATGAAAGATGATGTGTCCTCTTCTTTCCCTCTCAGTTGGCCTCTTTCTCTTCTTGGTCATTAATGGGTGATTATCTTGGGAATTTTTTCCCTGTCTCTCACTGTGCTAGTCACAATGTGCCAGACTATTTTGTCTCAGTCCTAAGTGCCTCCATTTAGGGAGAATGCTAATGAAATATTAGTCAGTAGTAGGAGATTGATTGGAATTGTAGAACTTAGAAAACTGTCACAGTCATGTTAGTTCTGGGCATTATTTATGAATAGTGCAGAAGTTCAAAGAAGATTTAGAAGTAATCTGTTTCTTGAAAACCTTTTTCCAGTTAAAAAATATCTCATATTACTTTAAAATTTTAAATTTGGCACACCTACATTGGAAATTTGTGAGAATAATCTCTGTTGCTTATTCCTTCCATTTAGTTCTCATTGCTTTCACCCTATTTTTGTATGATTTTACTGTTGGAATATTAGAGATTAATTCTTACATGCCAACAGTGTCACAATCATGTAGTAAGTTTAGTAACACCAAGCTCTGGAAGAAATATTGATAAGAATTGCAGTGGAGGGTCACTACATCATGTGTAAATACATGATTTTCTTCAGGCTAGATGAAAGGATTTTATATATAAGAAGCTTTGTAATTGTCATGTGCCTAGAGCTTTGGAAGCTAACCAATATACCGAGGAAGGAGGAAAATTGAAGAGAACTTTGTAACTGCTAATTGGTTGTCACTATCATGTGTAAGAGAGTGGGTGCATAGGAACCCTCAAAATATAAATGGAATAAATAGACTATGGTCAATGATTCATCTTGGGAAATGGCACACTGGGAAATTATCCGTATTTATGTCATGGTGGTGATTATATATGGTTAATGTTTTTGAATGACAAGTAGAGGCCAGTAATAGAAATAATGGGATGTTACAGACATTAAATAATGAATAAGACATTTTTTGTTTATTTATTGTTTTCCTTTCTCCTCCCTTCCTTTCTATTGTTGACCATACCTTCTTCTATCTCTGATTGGCTGATCATCTTCCAGAAACTAATTGTTATCAGCTCAGTCACATTGTGGAATTGAATTGCTGTGCATACTTCATGCAGATTAATATGAGAAGAAAGACTACCAGGTTCTTTTGATGCTGAATTCAGGGTGAGTATTGAAGAAAAATATGTTCCACACCAAGGACCCCAAGCAGCTGGGATGCATCTCCTGCCTCCCCACTCCTAAATTCTCCCTGAGATATTTTCCTATTCTCTTTCCTTTTCTTTCATTCTTTCTTTCATGATTTTAACTTAAAACATGTAGTAGTTAGGTTCAGGTGTGAACTTGAACAGGTGGTTCTGTTGTTTTGATGCTGTGGACATAAATCATCAGCATGTGAAATTCATCTATGGTTGATTACATCTGTGGTTGGCTAAGAGGAGTGCCTTCTGCAATGAAGAATGTTTAATTTAATTAGCTGGAGACTTAAAAAAGAGAAGTCAGAGGAGTACACAGAGGTGACTCAGACCCAGAAGTCTGGGGATGAAGAAAGGACAGGCCCCAGGGACGGACTATTTGAATACAGAAGCTGGGAGAAAGGGCCAGCAGATGTCACAATGTGCCTTCCAAAATGACTAAATTTGTAACAAAATAAATCACCTTATTATAAGCCAATTAATCTCTTGTGTGTTGCATTCTGGCACCATTAGCAAACTACATGAAAACATAAATAAGCCTTCATTAACCAAGGAGAATGGGTCTGAAGATAGTAATTCTAAGTCATTTTTCTTACACATAACTCCTTTAATCCATCCTTATTTCTGTCATTCTATTTATGTAAAGTGGAGTGGGAAGGCAAAAAGATTTTAAAATAATCCAAAGGCAGAATGCTTCCCTCAATCCAGAAAACTTTCATGTGTCGCTTTCCATTCAACCTACCAATGGAGGCAATGGCTGTTCTTATTTACATCATCATAGATTTATTTTGACTGTTTTAGAACTTCAAATCAATGGAATCATAGAGTAGATACTCTTTTGTGCTTGCTTTTTTTCGTGCACCATATTTTTAAAATTCATCTATGCTGTCATGTGTGTCAGTCATTCATTCCTCTTTATTGCTGACTAATATTTGATTGCATGAGTATTACCACAATTTGTTTATCCATTTAGCTGTGTCCATCATTGGCTGGACACTGGATCTTTCAAGGATGTGGTCTTTAGTGTCATTATTGATAGTGAAGGTTCAGACTTCCTTAGAGTGTGTCTCTTGAGATTAGTAGCCAAATCATATTTAAAAAAATTCATTTTGCCCACAAAAACCCTTTTCTAATATTCCTTATGCTATATAACATGCCACTAATTTTATTATTTTATTATTGTTTGTATGCTGTATGCTGGGGGTCTAATTTCATTCTTTTCCATGTGACATTATTGCAGCACCATTTGTGGCTGGATTTCTTTTGGGGGGAGGGTGGGGAAAGTGTATGGACTGGGAATTGAATCTGGGTCCCCCACATGATGGGTGACAATTCTACCACTGAACTACCTGTGCGCCCAAAATTTGTCCGATGAAAACTCTGATTCTGATACTCCCTTTGCAATTTAGCCAAAGCTCAGTTATGGATCAAGATATAGATGGCTGACTTTAGTTTCTTCTGTGTAGTAGCCTTCTGTTTCAACATTAACTGACCACTTCTGGGGTTTTCATTCTCATCTGGGACAGTTGATTCTCTTTAGAGTTAAAGCTTAATTGACCTAGCACGCAAGTATATCTGGTGGCGTGTGCTGAGAAAGTTTGAATGTAGATTACACATCCTAACACTTTAATATAGTCATTCTTATTTGGTAAGTGATATGCAGATACTATGAACAACTTGTAGATAATTACTGATGCAACTCTGAAAATCTACCAGTCATGATTGTAATCCTTTCTAAACAGTTATTCCAGAAAAGTTTAACTTAAGGTTCAGAGGCACTTTGACATAAAAGATGAATATTAAAATATTAAAAAGCTTTTAGGTAACGTCTGAATTATATATATCTATCTTTCCACTAACTTATACTTACTACCAAATGCACAACACATTCAATACACATATCTAATCTTTGAAATACATAAACAAATTTGTTATGATAATTAGACACCCACACAAATTCTTAGGGAGATATCTAAGATGAGGGAGCTCTTCTATTGAGAAAGAAATGCACTAAAACATGGACATAAAAAGTAGATTGTCAAAATGTTCAAGATATTTTACATGTATAATTATGACTCCAAATCACTTTTCATGATATGTTTCATATGATAGGATATTAAAATTGACCCTCCAAATAAATAAAATGTGAAGTTCATAAACTGGACAGCTGAAGTCTTCTTGATTCAATATCTCTCTTATTTCTGGTAAACAGAATGATTATATATAATTTTGATGATGTGGTTTCTCATCTTCTCTTAAGTGTATTTCTAGAGAACTAGAAACATGTATTTATAAATAATTTATAATTTAGACATGGATTATTTTTTCCCTGCTATGTCAGAGTCTGGAATTTCCTCACTTTTAGTTCTACTCTTTCTTGCAGGTAATCTTTAGTTTCTTCGTAGTGTTTTATCCTGTGAGCTTTCCTTTTCTTCTCTTTACTGTCCCAATATTAATTTTTTCCCCAAGCCTTTTATCTTTTGTCTTAGATCTCAACTTTGCAGGAGTTAATTTAGTCAATTTAGGGGAACTTGCTGCTCTCTTGGACTCCTCCTTTACTGCCTCTACTGCAGAGTTGATGCTCTTCTGAGATGTTTCTGGTGGATGTCGTTGGTTCAGTGGTTGAGGGAGGGGGCCTAAGTCTCTGTACTCAGGGGGAGCAGGATGAGTCCCATCTTGTAGGCTCAGTTTCTGTGACTGATTTTTCTCTTGTTTGTCTCTTAAGAAGTTTATTTCTAGATATTTTTATTTTAATTCACTCAGATTATCTCTTTTTATATATGTTCTTATTACTGATATATTTGGACTCATTTCTAATATTTTCTCTCAATATGATCTTGTTTTTTTCTTTTCATATTTGTCTACCATTGCATCAGTGAATTTATCTTTTATCTCTGCAGATGTGTAGAATGTGAAGTGTACTTTTTTCTTATAACAAGCATATATGTATATGTATATAAAACCATGTACTTTTTTCTGTGCCTGATGTTATCCTGTAAAATTTTTTCCTTGTGTATCTCACTCTTTTTGGTATAATTTTCTTTTTCCTTGGTGAACCACCAATCTGTGGCAGATTGGACTGTGTTCCCCAAGAACTGTGTTCTTGGTCCTGGTTCACATTCTGGTGACCTTCTCCCAAGGTCAGTCAAATCTTCTCAGAGTAACTTCAATTAACTAATTGACAACCCACTGAGTCAGGCTGGGCTTTATTCTGGATCACTGAAGTCCTTCATAGGCAGAGGGAGAGTCAGGTGGAGGAAAAAGTCAGGAGAGGCCATCATGTACATTGGTATGTGACAGAAGAGCCAAGGACCAAGAGTGACTGGCAGCCAGCCCCAGAGCACCACCGTCTTCAGGAAGAAAGCATTGCTGACTTTTGGACTTCTTCTGATCTCAAGACCATGAGTCAGTAAATTCACATTGTTTCATCCAACCTATTGTATGGTATTTGTTTTAGCAGCTAAGAATAATTCCAAAGATAGACCAAGATACTATCTTTGGAATTACATCAGTAAGGGACAGTAAGTAGTAAATTAGCGTAGATTTTGAATATTTGAAAATTGTATTTATTCAATTCAATGATTCTTTACCTGGATATAGAATACCAGTTAAAGGCATTTTCCTTTTGCACTCTGAAAAAAAATGCTTCATTACTGTTAGACAATTATTACTGGTGAAAAGCCAAGGTTAGTCTTTTTTTTCCTTTTGCTTTTTATTGTTTTGTTTTTCTTTTTTGTCTGCATATTTAAACTTTTAGGACTTTTACTTATTCTTTATGCTTTTTTAGTTATACTACTTTGATTCTAGGTCTGGATTTATTTTAATTCCTTAAGAATTCTGGAATGTCATTTTAATTTATAGATGTGTGTTTTTCAACAATTCTGGATTTTCAGGTATTTATTTTCTCTCATTCTCTTCATTGCCTGCTTCTGGATATCCTAATTGATACATGTTGGAATTACTCAATCCATAGACAGATTTTTCTTTATGCCATCTTCTCTATTGTATGACTGTACTTCAGTATTGTCATATAGCTCATGGCTTTCAGCTGAACTGAATCTAATCTAGAGTTTCTCCAAATGCTTTAATTTTTTTTTATTTTAATGAACATATACATTTTAGTGCCACAATTTTAAAATGAAATCTGGAGTGAGTTCAAGTTTTGATTATCATGTTGAAAACATTCTTTTAATTATACTTTATGGTTTAAAATTTTTATTGCAGTAACATATATGCAGCAAAAATTCCCATTTTAACCACTTTCAAGGACATAATTCAATGGTGTGTTAATTAGGGTTCTGTAGAGAAACATTATCAGCAGGAGATAACAGTAGATATAAAACTTATTAGTGTCTCATATAACCATGGGAATGTAGAGTCCGAGGTCTATAGGGCAGGCCACAAGCTGGTAACTCAGATGAAGTTCCTCAACAAACTCTCAGGAGAGGCTGGCCAGACAACCATGGGAATACAAGAGTCCAAAATCCATAGGGCAAGCTGTGAAGCTGGCAACTCGGATGGAGGAACTGCACAGGAGAGGCTGGGTGGCTGAAGTAGGAAGAGTAATTGTCTCTTCTGAATTCTCCTCAAAAGCCCTCAGGTGATTAGATTAAGCATCACTCATTTATGCAAAACATTCCCCTTAGCTGGTCACAAATGCAACCAGCTGTGGATGCAGCTGATGTAATCATGATTTAAGTCCATGAAATGTCCTCAGAGCAGCAGAACAGGCCAACCACTCTCCTGACCAGATGACCAACACCACCACCTGGCCAAGTTGACACATGAACCTGACCATGATAAGTGTATTAGTTACACTCACAATGTTGTGCTACCATCAATACCATCCAGTGCCAGGACTTTTCTATCCCCTCAGCAGAAATTCTATCAACTGAGCATCAACTCCTCATTCTCCATCTCCACCTCCCCTTGGAGGCTGTACTCTAATTTATAACTCTATGAGTGTGCAATTCTAATGATTTCATGCAATTAAGATCATACCGTATTTGTACTTTTGTGTCTGGCTTATTTTACTCAACATGATGTCTTTAAGGTTCACACATGTTGTAACATGTATCAAAACTTCATTCCCTTTTATGGCTGAATAATATTTCACTGTATGTATATAAATAAAACTTTATATAAAATGCTTATTTTATATAAATAAACATATGTTAAAAGTTGTTTATACATTCATTTGTGAAGAGACAGTTGGGTTGCTTCCAGCTCCTGGCTATTTTGAATAATGCTAGTCTGAACATTGGTGTGTATTTTTCTTAATGTATATTAGAATGTAGTTTATAAGCACATTTTATAAACTCTTTATGGACTTCCATTCTCAAAACATAGCCGGTTTGCATTTTCCTCCAACCTGCTTTTAAAGTTATCCCTACACTTGGATACCTATCCTAAGATGGCTGTAACCTGTCATAGGTGCTTTTGATGAGGACATGAGTGGCTTATTACAGGTCCTTGCTGCAAGTCAGTGTCTGTCTCCTCTTTCCACTGCAGGTACTTATTTCTACATGAACCAAACTGCAACCCACAATTTCAGCCTTCTTTTTTAAAGTGCAAAATATCCACATATGTATAGTCCAACCATATTATACAATCAATGGGCTACAATATCATCACATAGTTGTGTTTTCTTCACCATGATCACTTTTAGAACATTTGCATCACTCCAGAAAAAGAAATAAAAGTAACTCATATATCCCATACACCTGAACCTCCCTCTCATTGAGCCCCTGTTTCAGTCTACCCAATTTTAACCTGTATCTCCCCCTATTATTTATTTGTTCATTTTTTACCCATCTGTCCATACCCTGTATGCCAGTTTGAAAATATTATGCACCCCGGAAAACCCATGTTTTAATCCTGATTCAGTCTCATTGAGGCAGCCATTTCTTTAACTCTGATTTAATACTGTAGATTGGAATCTTTGATTAGATTATCTCCGTGAAGTTGTGAAATGTCTGATTGTGGGTATTAACTTTTCATTAGATGGAGATGTGGCTTCATCCATTCCAGGTAGGTCTTGATTAGATTACTAGAGTCTTTAAAAGTGGAAACATTTTGGAGAAAGGTCAAAAATGGCAGGACATAGAGAAACAACCAAAGCCTCAGAGCCTACAGAAACTTCACAGCAGAGCTGACACAGATGCAGACATGTGGAGAACAGAGACATGGATGTGTAGAGATGCTCAGAGCCCAGCAGATGTCAGCAGGAGATGTTAAACAAACCTGAACCTGGAGGCAGATGCCAGCTGCATAACTACGCAACTGACAGCGGTGTTCCTAACCCATGGACCTTCCTTTTGCTCTTGCCTTAATTTGGGCATTTTCATTGCCTAAAACTCTAAACTTGTAACTTATTAAATTCCCCTTTATGAAGGCCATTTCAGTTCTGGTTTATCACATTCTGGCAGCTTACAAACTAACACAGCCTGGATGAAAGGAGCATCAGACACAAGATTTTCATAATCATACAGTCACACTGTAAAACTATATAGTTATACAATTTCTTCAAGAATCAAAGCTATTAGAGCACAGTTGAACATTTCCAGGTACATCTTTCTAGCCACTCCAATACACCGCAAACTAAAAAAGGACATCTATATAATGTGCAAGAATAACCGAAAGGAGAACCTTCTGACTCTGTTTGAAATCTCTCTGCCCCAGAGACTTTATTTTGACTCATTTCTCTCTTCCCCCTTTTGGTCAAGAAATCTTTCTCATTCCAATGACACCAGGCCCAGCTCATCTGCAGGAGTCAGGATCCTCATTGCCAGGGAGATTTACACCTCTGAGAGTCATGACTCATGCAGAGGGAGGGCAGTGAGTTGACCTGCTAAATTGGCTTAGAGAAAGGGGCCAAATCTGAGCAACAGAAAAGGCTCTTTGGGGGTGACACTTAGGCATAAGTATCAGTAGGCTTAGCCTCTCCTTTACAGGAATAAGCTCCATAGGGGTGCGCCCCAAGATTGGGTGCTCAACCTATTGAATTAGTTGTCCCCACTGCTTGCATGATTATCAGGAATTCCCCAGTTGGGGAAGTTTAATGTTTCCTCCTTTCTCCCTGGAACCATAAGGGGCTTTGCAAGTACTTTTTTATTTTCTTCCCAAATGACTATAGGATATATCAGGGTAGCACACTAACTTGTAAAAACCAACAAGATCTCACACCCTATTCATGATTTCATATGAATATGGTGTTCATGTAAGCCATACAAGTTAAATTAGATAATGTGCTACCCAAGATATAAATTTTTCACCAAATAAACATCTCACCCTTTGATCTCACATGAGGTTTTAACATATGTATCATACCACCCTTTACCCAGTATTCTGATTTACCTTAGTCCTATATAGATGAGCTTCATTTGTATCTCTAGAGGAAGTCTGATCACTTTTTTCATTTTTTTTTAACATTTCAGTCTCCTTTTTTGTGGAGGGAGAAGTCTGACTCATCCCCTGAATTGAAGCCATAAGCCTTGTCCCACTTCCTAACTAAGATCCTCCTCATCACCCATTTGTTAGAAAACTTGGAGTGTGTCTGCTTCTTTTTGTACCCAGAGCACAGAAACCATTGATGTAGTCCCTGTTTACTGTTGTGTGTTTCAGCTTTTCAATCTTGATGTGTTTAATTTTTTTAAAAGTTCTATGTAACTTAACTACATACACTCACATACAAACTTGTCATTTTACATTACTCTCTTGGAGATGCTCAAGGTATTCACTCATAGCCATCTTAACCAGAAGTCTCTACTTGACTCCTCAAATCTTGATACTAATTTGGCTCCTTACTATAGCCCCACTCTCTACTCTCAGGAAATAACATAACCTCAAATTCAATTGAGAAAATAAGGGGCTTTGAATCTTTCCATAATGGCGTGAGCCTTTTCCTGATTTCTCCTTCCCACACTGACTCCATAGCACAGATAGAAAAGAAAAAAAAAAATATGACTCTACATATTGCCAAGTTCACAAATAGAGTTCTGTATGAATTTTACAAATAGGAGGGGAAGTTGATTCCCCTCTATGTCTCTCAATTGGTTTCACATCTACTTCTCCTGTCCCTCCTCAGTTTATTCTTCAAATCACAACCAGAGTGATCCATTGAAAATGTAAGACATAGACTGACATTCCTCTGCTCAGAATTCTCCAGTGTCTTTCTGTCTTGATCAGATAGAATACAAGCTTCTTTCCATACAATATGCAAGGATGCCGTAATCAGCTCCCCTGCTTCTCTGATCTCACCTCCCTCCTCAGTCTGCTCCAGCTCTGCTGCCCTTGTTCATCTCAGACATGCCAGTCACCACCTGTGCTCAGTCCTTCTGGCCCTGACATTCCCTCTGCCTGGAAGGCTTTTCACCAACATTACCACATGTCTCTTTCTCTCACGTCTTCCTAGTCTCTGCTCCAACAGAAACATGGACACATGTGAATAAAGAAAAATGTCTAAAAAGTTTATTGCAGTGTTGTATTTCCTAGTTTCATGGAGAAAACCTCTACTGATAGTGGAGGGGCTGTGTAAATCATGGTATATCCATAGTATGGAGTACAATGCAGCAGAAGGGCCTGTATGTGTTAATATAATGAGATCATAAGAGTAACTACTGAGTCTATAAAACAAAGTTCAGAAAGTATGTGTAAAATGTGTAATTTTTATTAAATTTAAAAACCATGTTTTTTCTGTTATTACATACATTTGTTATATGTATGTAAATCTATAGGAGTACATGTGGGGGTATCAACTCAAAACTGAAGATGATGAAGAAAGGATTAGAGTACTGTGTGATGAAAGGGCCAATTGGGATTGGTAGCCAAAGGGGATTTTAGCATACATGAGATATTTTAACACTTTTTTTATTTATAATCATTCTATTTATAACCCCAAACTGTAAACAACCCAATGTACATGAAAAAATTCTGATATAGTCATATGACGAAATACTTTACTATTCAGCAATATAAAAGAATCAGTCACTGATACACACAATATGCATGAATTAAAAAAACATTACGCTGAGTTAAAGAAGCCAGATACAGAAGCATACATAATTTATAGATGCATTTATATGAAGCTGAAGAGCTGGCAAAACTGATCAATGGTGACAGAAATTAGAACAGTAGTTGCCTGGGGGACAGGCAGGAACTTTCGGGAGTGATGAAAGTGTTCCATATCTTGGTGGGGTGTTGGTTACATAGGTACAAATATTGTTCAAAACTCATCAAATTGTGCATTAATGATATGTGTATTTCACTATATATAAATTTTACTCAATTTAACCAAAATGAAAAATCATCTTGTTACATAGAATGCCACATGCTTCAGTATCCAATTCTAGGATTTCAACTTTGTATGAACATTCAATTTTCACTTTTATTTAATTTATATCTTGCCTACTGAAATCTGTCTTTTTCTGTTTGTGTCATTTGTAAAATCAGAAAGTGATTACTATTTACAAATAATCTTCCATATACTGGTCGAAAATCAGGTATTACAGAATTTTTAATCCTTTAACATTGTTTTCATAGCTTTCCTTTAAATCCACTGACAGGCTCACAATTTTATACTAAGTATGGCTTAAAAATAAAATTAAGTGATGCTGACTGAGCTGGACAGTGTTTTCATCTTCAATTTATCCCCTAATCTTTTCCACATTATAAAATGTGCCTTAGGAGGTTGATCCTTATAGTCTTTTATGGTCTTGCTCTCTGGCTCTGGCCAATGGGAGGCACTGGTAGAGCACAGGAGGTTGGAAGGAGAGGGAGATTGGGTTATTTATTCCTCTGGCTCCCTCGTTTCAATGCCACAGGTTGGCAATTATTTGTGCTCCTTTAATAAAGCCACAGATGTCTGGGAGTTGTCTTCCTACAGTGACAGGTTCTCATTATGTTTAGAAGACATAATGATTCTGCTCTGCTATGGTTCTATGTTGCTTTACCATCTCTTCTTAGCTCCCTTAACTCTGTCCATCTTTTGTAAGTTTTCACTAAACTCTTAAATTAGTCTAGTTGAGATGCCATCTAACTCCTGATAACACTCTTGACTGATTTGCCTCAATTCATCTATTTTAATTTTTTATCAGAACTCATTTAAGCTAGGTGTGGAAGTTCTAAGTCAGGTTAGCCATGTAAATTTTTCAAATCACATTTCAGAAGTGCTTCTCTCACTCCCATTATTTAAAGATACACACACATGGGTATATGATTTCTCGAATTTCTTAGATGAAGCACTTTTGAATTTTTTTTGTCTTGCCAACTCTTCAAATGAAATACTCTACAGATACTCTCTGGAAATTATCTCTAGTATATGAAAATGCTCTTGGATACAGAGTACTGATAGCAAAATTATGCAGGAGTCTCATACTTCCTCGTGTTGGTGCTTTAGGGGTAGGACAGTTTAGGATGTAGGCTGAAACTTCTGTGTTTGATTATTGTCATATTTTAACACTTTTAATAGTTCACCTACTCATATATGTTCATCCTCATAATGTTAAAAATAATGCAGTTATAAAAGCCATCATAAGGCTTATCCATATTCACTTCTATTTTTCTCATAAAAGAAGGGAGAAAGGAGAAATTGAGAACTTTCTTCATAAGGTTTTATCTGACCCTCTCACGTATGAGTATTTTGCTTCTGCCTCTAGGCATATGTGTCAGCCTGTACTCCTACTCTCCTGCTCTTGATCTCTATTATGGGTAAGGGTATTTTTGTCTTCTTCAGTAGACTGATCTGGTGTTTCATCCCCTTGTGTCCTTAAGACCATAGGAAAAGAATAGGAAATGACCTTCTTACTGTAAAGCTTCTAAAAACATTTATGGATTTATTTTGAACTAAATAACAGAAATCAAAAAGAAAGCATAGGATATGAATTGCCAAATTATTTTAAGATATTACTTTTCTGAAATTTTTTTTTGAAAGGATGCATGGTCCGGGAATCGAACCTGGGTCTCATGCATGGAAGGTGGGCCTAAAATGATACTTTAAAAGTAGGAATTGGTTCATTTGTTTTAAATGCCCGTTCAATCTGGCCAGTTCTTTTGTTTTCTGACCATCTGCATTTCCTTCACAAGGAAATGTGGAATGAATGAGTCTGGGGTTGCTGAGGAGTTAGT